>NC_137841.1:26062780-26665280 GCF_948465745.1 Chenopodium album | reverse complement strand
GCCCGAAATTATCAATCGGCACTTAAAATGCTGAACGAAATTAGGGTTAAAAATGTATTTAGACGGAAAAGCGGGCTGAAAATTCCCGCGCCACGGCAGGTATCCACCGTGTCACGGGAATCGTTCCCATCTAACGGTGGGATTTCCCGTGACACGGGAAACCTGCTGTGACACGGGAATTTTCGTGTCCTTTCCGCGTAAACCCTTAACGCGTTTTCTTCCCCGTTTGCTAAAAATTTCCCACGTCACAGTAAAACTACACCGTGTCACGAGAATGTTTCCCGTCTGACGGTGGGACTTCCTGTGTCACGGTAAAGTTTGCCGTGTCGCGGGATACTTTTTTAGGGTTTTTATCATTTTAGGGTTCCGTGTGTTCCCTCAGCTCATTTTCTATATAAATACCCCCTCATTTCTGATGTACGGGGCATCTATTAATTCTCTATTTTTCTCTCTTCTATGCTTGAGCCTAAACACTAGCCTACCCTTCTTATTTCAAAATTCCTTCCTCAAGTACTCCAAGGAGTCCATACTTTACTCGTGGTTTTGTCCTTAAGCCAAGGCGTGAAAGGTAGAACTGTTTGAGGGTTTGGCCCCAAATCAACTCTACTTAATTTAATTTAATTTAATTATTGTTTTATTATTATTTCCTTGAAGTTACTAACTCGTTTATTATTTTTGTAGTTGCAAACAAACAGAATCGAAGTAAGAATTATGTTCCTTTTATTTCTATTATTTTTCTAACGATTTTATATTGTTGGAATTATTGTTAAATTGCTTCCAATATTAATGGTAATTCTATCATATTTGTATTGATCACTATATTGCATGTTTAAAGGGAATATGTAATTGAAAATCACGCCTAATAAGATAATTTGGACGACCGGTTTAGGATCCTTTTTAATCTTGTTGTTTAATCAAGTGGTCACGATATTTTAGAATTATATGTTGCATTAATATTCAACCAATTTAGCTTAATAATAGTTTGGAGCGAATTGAATATTTTGTTTGTATGCCTTTGAGATCGCAGGAATGTTTTTCACTATAAGAATCGAGTAGAGGCCAATACGGGCGAATGTGACTCCATGACTCACTTCGTTCCATCATCCCCGATCCTCCTTTCGTGGTTCCGAACCATATGGAGTTAGTAATCTCATGGATTATGAATGGGGTGTAACCTTCACGAGTCAATCGTTGTTGCCTATCGTTGTCCCTTATCGTGGGTGCCTTTTTATGATCCGTGAACGGTTTACAAGTTCCTTAAAAAGTTGTTGGCGGCTCCCTACTTTATTTGTCCCTAATCGTATATGTCAATTCCCACTTCCTATGAGTTCCAAGCATATTCACACATGCTTTAACGTAGGCGCACTTCGAGCGACGCCTACAATTTAGCGACTCCACTGGGGAGGATTCTTGGTTATTTATCGATTTGAGTGATCGGTATTTAATTAAGATGAGTGGATGAGACTTGAAAGATTCTTGAAAAAATATTCCTGTGATTAATTTGGCATTTTTGCATATGCATAGACGTTTTAACGTCGCATTTAGGTCTGTCCCGTAGGAAAAATTGAATAACTTGATTGCGTACGAAGGAAAACAGGGCACCAGTCAGATTTTCTGACTGCCGTGTCACGATACAGTGCACCGTCTGACGGTGTACCGTACCGTGATACGGAAATTTTTGCCGTGTCACGGCAGTCCTAAAATCGGTCCGGTGGCTTATTTTCTCTTCTCACAGTCAACTTCCTTCGATTTTTCTGAAAAAACGTATGTGTTCTACATGCGTCTTAGCCCCGGGGGATTTAAGCTCTATCAACCAAAAAACGCTCATGGCAATAAGGGTTCATCCGAGTTATTAAATCCACCCAAACCATGGAGTCGAGTTCGATTTCATCACAAACTCGCGGAGCCGCCCGTTGGCATACACCCTCAAGGGAGGTTGCCTTGCTAACGCGTCCAAACTCTTAACCATGGTACCCTTTTGACACCCAAAGCTTGACCAATAGTTGAATATAGATCTTGACTCTAGGTTGCGAACTTTTTTTACATCATCGTGCCTAAATGCTACATGGTCGTTTGGTGCTAACCTTCATGTGTTTATTCTTTTGTTTAACCCATGACCGAGGGTTTTTATTTTCACATAGTAATTAGTACGGACCTAAAATCGATTAAAATCTAAAAAAATCACAAAACAGACCTGGAACTGTGCACCGTGTCACGGCATATTCTGCCACGCCACGGTGAACAGTCTCGTGACACGGGGCTTTCTACCGTCTGACGGTAGACTGCACCGTGTCACGACAGTCAGCACCGTGACACGGTGCCCAGGAAAAGTGTCTCGTCAGTATTCTTTTCGGTTTTTGTGCGTACGTATGCGGTTTATGTGTCAAGTTTAGTGTCATGTCTAGCTGTACAGTCAAAACACGCGTCCATAACCTCACTTAATCACTCACGTATCGTGTTCACACACTTTTTTCCTTAGTCGTGCACCACTTTTTGACCGTATTTTAGGGTAGTCTTGTTTTTGTGTCGTTTTTTTTCGGAGTAAGTCGGATAGTATCCTCCCATATTTTAAAAAAAAAAACAAAAAAATAAATAATAGGATTTCAAAATTATAGATTTAAAAAAATTCAATTTTATTTTATTTATTTATTTTTCCGGATGGGTTAAGGTTAAGTTTTGTCATTAAAGGTGTGTTTGTTTCGGTGTCACAACACTTGGTCAAGAAGCAGGGGTAGATTGTTACAGTTCGAGTCAATACCTCAACAACCTCTTATACCAAAGAGGCGTACAAGGAAACCACAACAATCATCTCCACAAGATCCATCTGCTGTCTACTTTCAACCAATGGCTACTAAGGAAGACATCGAGAACATTAACAAGACAATTGAAATGTTGTCTAACATGATGCAGACACTCACCACTAGAGTCAGCACGGTAGAGCAAGACAATCAAAACAATGTCACTACCGCTGCAATGGACAAGATTAAGGAACAGATGAGTAAGATTTCTGAAGAATTCACTTATGTGGAACAGCCTGTCACCTCTTCTTCCATAAGGGACAAGCTTCCTGAGAAGTTTTCCACTGCTCACATTCCCAAATTCAAGCCTACTGATAATCCGCTTTTCCATTTGAAGGCTTTTTCTGCAACCATGGCTCTTAAGGGAGTATATGTGAAATTCTTCCCTACAGTGTTCCGTCTTTCCTTGGAGCATGCCTGTCAACAGTGGTTCTACTCTTTGGAATCCAAACATGTTGCGACCTGGGAGGATGTTGCTGAAAGCTTTATGAATCGTTACAAGTGTAACATTCAGGCCAAGACTTCTGAACGTGAACTCTCCATTCTCAAACATAAAGAGAATGAAGGCTTCACCACTTACTTAAGCAGGTGGAGGGAAACAGCCGCGCTCTTGGTGGATCCTCCCAAGGAAAAAGAGATGGTTCGCTTGTTCATTGCCAATCTGACTCATAAGTACAAGCAACACTTGAAGTTTCTGCCTCTGAGTACCTTTGAAGCTGTATACGATATTGGAATCAATATCGAGGACGAACTAATGAAGATTGCTGGTAGCAACAATAATAACAGCACTTGGAAAAACAAGAAGAACGACACTCCTTCTTCTTCGTCTTCCAAGCCCAACAATGCTACTAACAATATCAATATCAATGATGTGTTGGCCCTTAATGCTCCTCCTCAAAGATTCCAAAGGCAAAGGAGGGTTTACACGCCTTTGGGAATGACTTATGATGCTGCTTTTGACCGTTTGCATGGTCAAGGACTGATTATGCCAACTAGACCATTTCCAGTACCTCGACCAGAGAATAGGACCGCTAGCTATGACCCCAATGCTTATTTCAAGTTTCATCAAGGCAAGGGTCATAATACTGAGAAGTGTTGGAGGTTGAAGGATGCAATCCAAGACCTTATTGATGCTAATCAACTTCCTGTCCCTCTAGGGGGGCAAGAAGCCTAACATTCAAACAGGTCCTCTTTCTGATGCTTTGGCTATCATGGGAGATGAAGTCTCCTTTGATCCGTCAATATTCATTCAACCTGTGAATGAACCTTTGCCGGAAGTTGTATTTGTCTCGAGATTCTGAAGAAGTAAATGGAATTTGGGATAGTGACGATGAAGACGTCTATCTCAAGAATATATCATGTTCATCTCTTGGCACAAGTGAAGATGTTTGGGGGGACTTTGAGGTCAAGGTTCTCACCAGAAGTGGACGGTTGCAACAACCTAGTCCACCTCCACCTCCACCACAATCACATCCGATAGTTGATCCCATCGACCCTGTGAACAGCGATGTGGTCAAACAATTGCAAAAGACCAAGGTGGAGATGAATGTATGGAAGCTTTTGGCCACCTCCCACGAGCATCGAAAGGCTGTGATGAATGCTCTGGTGAAAATAGGAGTTGATGATGATATGACTCCTCAAGGACTGGTCAACTTTCTCACTACTAAATTGACAAGTACTAGCAATCTGATTTCGTTTTCTGACAAGGATCTGCCCCCGAAAGGGGATCAACATAATAAGGCCTTACACTCACTGTGGTGTGTAGGCAGATGAATGTTTCTATGAGCCTGGTTGATAACGGCTCTGCAATCAATGTATGCCCACTCCGCACTGCAAAGAAGTTGGGCATAAAGAATGAAGAACTGACTCCCTCGACCCAAGGGATTCATGCTTATGATAATACTCGCAGTCAAGCCGTGGGTACTATCACACTAAACATAACTACTAGGGCCATTGAACGTCGCACCAAGTTTCAGGTGGTAGATATTAAGGCCTCTTTTAATCTGTTGCTAGGACGCCCTTGGCTTCATGAGCTAAAGGCGATTCCATCATCGCTGCACCAGAAAGTGAAAGCCATAGTTGGAGGGGTTCCAATTACCATTGATGCCTCTCCTATGCGCATTCAAGTTATCGACACTCCTATCGTCCATGTCGAACATGATGAAGAAGACGAAGATCTTTGGGGGTTTTTACTCGGTGATGTTCTCGCGATTGAAGAAGAGGAAAAGTGCCATCTCGACTTCGATCCCTATTCAAACACCAATATTAATGCCATTCTGAAGAAGCAAGGGCATTTCCCTGGAATGACCCTCGGACTCAAAAAGAAAATGGCTGAATTTTGGGGTCATCCTGGTGCACTCAAGAAGGATACTTTTGGCTTAGGATTCAAGCCGACAAAAGAAGATGTGAGACAAGCCCTCTTGAAGATGAAGGCTCGCAATAACGCTCGAATCACGAAGACAAAAATGGCCATGGATCCATATCCATTCACCCTCAATGGCCAGTACATCAAAGAAGGGGAAGACTTCCCATGCTATGAATTCCCTGAGCCCATTCGTCCACGATGGGAAGCGTGAACCAGGATTCGAGATGTTCCTCGATTGTGACTTTGTTGATGAAGACGAAGAGCTCTTCATAACTGAGAAATCAGCTAGCCCAAGCTCTGATGATCTAGGCATTAACCTGCTTTTTAGAATGGAGAAGAATGAGTCTAAGCCCGTCTGCAATGATAAATCCGAGCTCGTTCAAGCTGTTATAGAAAATAAGGATATTGACCCCTCCGAGTTAATTGTCTAAGCCGACAATATTTCAAAAGGATGGCGCAAGACATTGAGGATCACTACGCCAAGCGGAGAGAAGTTGGAAATAACCGCTGGCGAAGGTCCTATGTTTGATGAGTCTGAGCCCTCTGGGTCCGAGTCCGAGTCCGAGTCTGAGTCAAAGTCTGTAGACGAGTCCTTAGAGTCTGAGGCCGACCCTCTTTCTGCTATAGAGTCCAATCCCGAGTCTCTTGTTGAGTCTTCTCTTTCCGGTGAGGTCGCAGCTGACCTTGCCCCTCTTGATGTATTAGCCAATGAATTCAATAAAATGAGTACCTTTGCTTACGATGCGTGTCATTCCCCTAACCCTGATCAATATTGCTTTGCTAATGATAAAAATGACAAAGAAATAATAAAAGTAATGGAAGAACACGAAAATAAAACAGCAGTTATCGAAGATACAGAAACAGTTAATATTTCCAATGATACGACTGTTAAAGAAGTAAAAATTGGATTAACACTAAGTCAAGATGAACGCAAAGAGCTAATTAACTTGCTTAGTGAATTTGTTGATGTATTTGCTTGGTCATACCAAGATATGCCAGGAATTGACAGGGATATAGCTCAGCATACGATACCACTCATTCCAGGTATGAAGCCTGTCAAACAAAAGCTGCGCCGTATGAAACCGGATGTGGCTCTCAAAATCAAAGAAGAAATCAGAAAGCAATTGGCCGTAGGTTTCATCAAAGTATCCAGAATGGATAGCAAATGTGGTTCCAGTTCTAAAGAAGGATGGAAGGGTCAGAATGTGTGTTGATTACAGGGACCTCAATAAAGCAAGCCCGAAAGATGGGTTCCCTCTACCTCACATTGACACTCTGGTCGATAACACAGCAAACCATGCGCTCCTATAATTAAGTATTGATGGCTGAAGAAGATATGGAGAAAACCACATTCATCACACAATGGGGTACATATTGCTATACGGTAATGCCATTCGGGTTGAAAAACGCGGGTGCCACCTACCAAAGAGCAGCTACAGCATTGTTACATGATATGATGCACAAAGAAGTGGAGGTCTATGTCGATGATATGATCGTTAAGTCTAAAGATCGCCCAGGCCATATCATTGCACTTCGCAAGTTCTTTGAAAGACTCCGCAAGTACAACATGAGATTAAATCAAGCAAAGTGTGCATTCGGAGTCACGACAGGCAAATTACTTGGATATGTGATCAGTTCTCGAGGGATTGAAATAGATCCCACAAAAGTAAAAGAGATCATGGCCATGCCACTGCCCAAGAATGAGAAGGAGATTCGAGGTTTCATTGGAAGGCTACAGTATATAAGTAGGTTCATATCAAAGCTCACAGCGATACGTGAACTTATATTCAAGAAGCTTAAGAAAAATGTCCCAGTTACATGGGATGACGATTGCCAAAAAGCTTTCGACAAAATCAAAGAATACCTGGCAAACCCACCTGTGCTAGCGCAAGCAATACCTGACTTTCCTCTTCGACTCTACCTTACGGTCACAAGAGAAACGATGGGGGCAATGCTAGCACAAGAGATTGAAAGCAAGGAGAATGCAATCTACTACTTGAGTAAGAAGCTTCAAGGATATGAGACACGATACACACCGCTTGAAAAATTGTGTCTCGCACTTGTGTGGGCCGCACAGAAACTAAGACATTACATGCTTACTCATACAGTGCATGTCGTGTCCAAGATGGATCCTCTCAAATACTTGTTCGAAAAAGCAACACTCAATGGCAGATTATCAAGGTGGATAGTCAATCTTGCTCGGTTGACTTGAAATTTGTACCACAAAAAGCCATCAAAGGTTCTGCGGTTTCTGACTTCTTAGCAGACTTTCCGCTAGAAGAAGTTGAGAAAGAAGAAGATGAGTACAATTTCCCCGACGAAGATTTACTCATGACCGAAGATGATAGCTGGACGCTCTATTTCGATGGAGCTTCAAACCAAAAAGGATGTGGCGTAGGAGTCTTGCTTATATCACCCAATGAAGAGCACATCCCAATTTCCATGATGTCTCAATATATGTTAGTTGAAAATTAAAAGGGGTAAGAGGATGGTAAATTGGTAAGATAAATAGATAATTATAATTGGGTGAAACAAGATAGTTAGGAAATGTCCCATAAAAAGAAAAAAAAAAAAAGCAAAAACTTTTGTATACACCCGGTTTACACTAATTTTACTGTACATCGAGCAGTATAAGGCTTTGACATAATTTTAGGGTAACTTTTTGCCTTTTTTTGGGTAATTTTTAACGTAATACAATTTTTATATAAATAGACAACAAGAAAAGTTTTATAATGGTAATTTAGTTACATTTAATCACAAATAATTGATTTTTAGTCATTTAAAATGTATGTGATTCTTTACTAATAATTTTTATTTGTATTTGATTACTTTTATGCATATTAGGGTAACTTTTATTTATTTTAGGGGTAACTTTTGATCAATCTAGTCTATCTTTATAGTGGATGTACAATAATTATTGTACACCCGATTTTTTTTCAAAGTTTGTGAAAAAAAAGTTAGAAAATTTTACTACCTCCAGGCATTACTGAAGAACATATGGAAATTGGAAAGTATGAATAGGATAAAATATTAATTGTATTAGATTTTACTATACCCAAGAAGTGAGTATACGACACAAGAGGAACATCCTACACAATATGCTACAGACAAAGTAATATGGAAATAAAGAGGATTGTTTTATTATTATTTTTAAAGGACTGACTACTACCGAAAATTAGACCCTTTGAGTTTGAGGGCCCTGTGTTGTTGGTCCCTTTTCATAGGGCCATAACCGGGTCTGGGCTAGCTGGACACACGGTGTGGCCAGTCAAATTTTTTTTTTTTTTTTTTTTTGAAAAAAAAAAGTGAATAACCAGAGTAATGGAGGAAGAGCAAATTCAACCCCAAAATTACCAGATTTTCAACCGCAATACCCAAAACATCGACCAACAAAATCCAAGAAATCTAACCATCACCTCCGCTGTCGTCTTCCAATTTATCTTTGCCGACAAAATCAACCCAGACCACAGTCGTCGTCGTCATCATCTTCGTCGCTAAAATCAGCCAAATCGACCTCTACCTCTACCATCGTCTTCATCTTCTTTGTGGTGAATTGCATATTTGAAGGAGAGATTGCGAGGAATTGTGGCCAAGTTTCGAAGCTCCAAACCCTAACATATCCCCAAATTTCAAGAGATTTGGGTACAAGTTCATCGATTCAATAAGTTTTTGAAACTGAACAAGTGACCTCTGTCGCCGTCGTCCTCGTCTTCTTTGTGCTGAATTTTGATGTAGGTGAGATGTGTGAGATAGGAGGTGTTGCGGTGGTTAGGTGGCCTTGATGCGGGTTCTGAGGAAGGTGAGGTGGTTAGGTGCGGTGGAGGAGCAGTGGTCAGGTACGGTGCGAAGGTGGTGGCTTCTACAGCTAATTTTGTTTTGGGGTTAATTAGTCAGGGGTTACTAGGTCGAGTATGGGTTACTTGGTGAGAGGTTACTAGTTTGGGTAGGGGTTACTCGGTCAGGGGTAGGGACTACTCGGTCAAGAGTTACTAGGTCAATTAGGGGTTATCTGGTCGGTCAGGGGTTACCTGGTCGGTTAGGGATTACTAGGTCGGAGGGGTTACTTCGTCAGAGGGGTTACTAGGTTGGTCTGGGGTTACTAAGTCGGAGGGGTTACTAGGTTGATTAGAGGTTACTAGGTCGAATGGGTTACTTGTGTGTAAGTTGGACACACTGTGTGGCCAGCCACACATAAAACATGCTGCTATCCTTTCCTTCTTGCCTACAAACCAAATGATTATTAATAATCTGATCATGAAGTAGACGATTGTGCCTGTGAAAATAAATAAATAAATAAAAGAGTAGGCGATTGTGCCTGTCAAAATAAATAAATAAATAAAAGAATAGGCGATTTGTTTTAACCATTAACCTCCAAACAAGAGCATACAAATTATCTACTTTATAAACGCCAATTAGATGTAAGAATTTTTATTATTATTTTAAAATTTTTTTTTTATTATTATTATTTTTTTTTGAAAACAATTACTTCATATATTATTATTTTAAATATAACTATTACCTTCAAAAGTTCAATTAATTATACTTCCTCCGTTTTTTTTATTATTGCACCATTGGGGTTGGGTATAAATATTTTGGTAGTGGAAAAAAGTAAGAGAGAAAGGCAAAAATACAAAATCGCCCATGTGACATATTAATAAAATAAAAAGTAAGTGTGAAAAATCAAGGGTATGTTGGGTATTTGTAGTGTGAACTAGACCTGACAATCCTGACCCGACCCGTAACCCAAAAGTTGACCCGAAAATGACCCGAACTCGAATTAACCCGACCCGACCCGAAACAGATTGACCCAAACATGACCCGATGACCCGAAGTGACCCGACCCGAATGACCTGACCCGAAACCCGAACTTGACCAGACCTAAAATGACTCGAAACCCAAAGTGACCCAACCCTATTTCAACCCAAATTGATTGACCGGAATCAACCTGACTCGAATTGACCCGAATCCTAAGTGAATAGGGTGAAATAGTGAATTATTTACTTTAGGGCTTCTTTATTCCTACATAACAGGTACTCATGATTTTATTTTATTTTTAACGATTTTACTTTATTTTTCCAACTATTTTTTTTTAGTGAATTTATTTTTGGTGACCCGACACAAACTTGACCCAAATAGACCCCACTCGAATTGACTCGATTCGAATTTGACCCGACCCGAACAGATCCGACCTAAATTGACACGACGCGAACTTGACCCGAAGTAGTGACCCGATTTTGACCAGAAACCCGAATCAACCCGACTCGACACGAACCGGACCTGAACATTTGCTAACCCGAACTTGACCCGACCTGAATTGACCCGACCCGAACCCGACCTGAATGACCTGTTTGCCAGGTCTAGTGTGAACATAAATAATTTTTTTCCTGAAGAGGAAATTGTGCAATATTGGTCAAACTTCCTAAAAAGGCAAGTGATGCAATAATAAAAGAACAGAGAAAGTATATAACACACATTAGTCATAATTTAGGGTACGCCACTGCAAGGAATCTCTATGCCCAACTACCCAAGTTACATAACAAACCAAATCAAAACGAAACTAAGCTAATTGCAATTATAGCATTTAATCTAGCAACTAGGACCATGCATGCGTCCATGCTACATGTATCATAGCAATCAATACGTCGCACTGTCGCAGTAGGCCTCTCTACCTCAAGGATAAACGATTATACACATAAACTTGTTACGAAATACTCAGTACTATATAAACACTTTAATACGATAAATAAATCATCATAAAGATGAGAATAAAAGGTGCATAATTATAATAAAGATGAGTACAATAGTGATGTATCATGAAATTATCAATTATGGACATTTTGGACCTCCTCTTTTGGTCTTCCAATTGTTGTAGCAAGGGCATACACTTTTATTCCCATAATACCCCGGAGGCACACACAAGCATTTCCTGCAACACTTCTGACAAAAGAACATGCATGGCTTGTGATATTGAGTCTTGCTACACCTTCTTGTGCAATGTGAAGGGCATTCTGGTCATTTCACATACAAATGGAATAAATGATGGTCAGTTTGTTAGGTTTCGTTTATGTTTTTCTCCGTCAAAATAGTAGTATTAAACAGTCAACGAAGCTAGTTTGACTCGAAACAGACAACTAATAACTGAAAAATAAGGTGTACGAACAAAGAGTGCGTACTCTATGAAATTTCAACATTCTCACACTTAATTTTCTAACACTTTTGTTCACGAGATTTATGATTTAATTCTCAATGCCCCGATCACAATAAATGACTAGAAAATGAAATTTTAAAATTTATATTCACTTACATATAAGCATGAATTTGCTAAGTTATTAATGTTGTTCACGTTTCCTATGTTATTTAGTCTCTAATTACTCAAGCTTAGAAGGCTAATTATTTAATCGGATTATTACTTCCGTATTTGATATTTTTCCTGTTTAATCACTTTTTTTTAAGAATAAAAAATTATAAAATAAAAGAAATATATGAGAAATAAAAAATGGAAAAAGATATTAAAAAAATAAAGTATATTAAATGAAAAGGAAATATACAACTTAAGCTAGAAATGAAAAAGGAAACACAATATATAAACATTTATTACATTAATTTACTCGTGAATTGTCGAAAAATTCTCAAATTAATAGTACTAAAAAACAAAGTATATTAAATGCTTAAATACAACCCATATAGCATTACTCGTAGAAAAATGTCCTTTTTACTAAAAATACGGAGTATAAATATTTAACGGTAGTAAATTTCCAAAAAAAAAATTGCACAATTTAAGATACTATGGAAATTTAAAACTAAAAATTTGCTTTCTCCAGTAGTTCTCCAAGAAATTTAGATGAAAACAAATATTTAAGAAAGAAATAAAAAAAAAAAAAAAAAAAAGCATGAACACTTTCCAACATTTTCATGCTAAACAATGGTCAAATTCATACTTTAACGTAATTTATCATACACTAAAAATGATACACTAAATTTATCTCAAGTTTGTAATTTAGGAGAATGAAAACACATGTTGTCACTAATAAAGCAAAAGAGAAAATGAAAATGAACTTACGAGTGCTTTTCACACTCCCTGGGCCATATGAACCCTGAAATTAAACAAATTGTACAAGGCACATGTTAAAACACAAATATACAATCTAGTTTCTTGCTTAACGCCTCAAATAAAGAAACTCCATAAGTATTGGGTGAGTTGGACTTACCTTGTTAACATGGTTCGTTGTACTAGTAGCCAAGACCTGTTATGCAATTTAGAACAAGAGTAAGTTGTTGGAATGAAAATTGCAAGAAAAAAAGTGCTACATTGTGTTTTATGACCAAATAAAATCTAAAAGATTCGAATTTAAATGAAATTAAGCTGGTATTTACCCAATTTTGCAACAAGGCAAAGGAGATGAGAGCCAAGACTAAAACAGCAAGAACTGATTTGGTCATTGTTGAGAGAAAAACAAAAGTGTAGATATTGGTGGAATATGAAGCACTAAAGTTTGAGGTTAGTGCAGCCCATAAATAGAAGCGACTACAAAAGAGAACAAAACCCATTTACTTTGGCATGTGCTTTTCAATCATTACGTGTCACTTAGACATTAGTCCATTGCTAGGAAGGGTATTTTTTCGACTGTATTCAATTTTTTTTTTTTAAAAAAGTGAAGAAACTACTGCATCCATTTTTTTTAGTTAACATATATTTCTGTTTAGAAAGTTTTTTTTGGTTAACACGTTTTTTTAGGGTAAGTTTTTTACCTTGCATTTCAAGCTACCCCACTTTCTTTATGATCTTCTCTCACACACTCTCTCTCATCTCCTTAATATATGTGCCTAAATCAAATGCGTCAACTAAATAGAAACGAAGGAAGTATACTAAAGAGGCGACTTAAGAAATAGTGAATAGTATGGTTTCTATAATTCTATCCTAGTGGTCTTATAGCATAAGAACCTACGTGTAGAAACCTGATTGTGTCTCCCCAAAAACAAACTCAGTGATGAGTACTTTTCACGTCATTGATATCGAGTAAGGTAAAATGTTGAAGAGTCTCATGAATTCTTCTGTTTTCTAAAATGTTTTAATAAAAAAAATTCATTTATGTTTTTGAAAATTATTTATTTTGTATCCTATTTATGAAAAACGTCCAATCGTATTTAGTTTAATCCTTAACATGGTTCCAATAATTGTGTAGTTGAATGGGGCTTAAAAAGACCCTTCCAATAAACTAGGCCTAAAACGAGTTTTATGTTTGACCCAATGATCATGTGGAAGCTCCATTGATCTTAATTATATTCCTAAACCAATTAGGATTAATTAGAAGCTTCTATGAATTTCTAAAAAATCTTAATTATCCTTTTTGAAAAGATAAGATTAAAGAATTTGAAACTGAATAAAACTTCTCTTTTTGAAATTCCTAATTCTAATCGAAATGAAAAACGTTTAAATATGATCAGATATTATATTTGTACCTCATAATTTTTGTCCAAATCTTAAATGGTTGGACGGCTGTTGAAATTATCTTTCCAATGATATACTATAATATTAATTCTGAGCTATAACGAAAAGGATATGAAAGAAATACGAAACTCTATCCAAAACTGACATCCTTCCACTATTTCGACCATATCTTTTATTTTACAAAAGATTTTAATCAAATTCTAATTGGGTTAGAAAGAAGACTTCACGAGCCTTCCAACGACACGTTATATGACTTATTTCAACTTATATATCAAAAGATATGATAAAACAAAATATGCAAAAAAACTATTTTCATCGCGCCGCGTCGCGATGGTCCTATCGCGCCGCGATGCTTTTTATCTTGCCGCGTCAAAAGGAATTCTATTTTGATTCAAATTCTAACTCTTTTCTAACCGTCTTCAATTATTTTTCTCTATAAATAGGATCGTATTTCCCCGTTTTCAATCATCAACAATCATCTATTCTATTCTCTCTCTCTTTAAGATAGAAGCTTGTTCTTTCTCCCTCTTTCTAAGCCTTTTCTTTTCAAAAAATACAACATTCGTCCATCACGAGACTTAGACACACCTAGCCAAGCTCAAAGTTGCCTTCGTCCTAGATGTGAAAAATTGATAATTTCTGAGGGTTTGGTCTAAAATCCCTATTTTAATTATTTAAATCATTTGTCTGATTTAATATTTTCATTGAAGTTACTAACGTGTGTATTTGTTTTGATAGAAAGAGATACGAGGCAACAAAGTGAGTAATTTCATTGCTTTATTTACTTAGAAAACATGTTTATATTATTTAAGTTCCTAGTATTATGTTAGGATGTCTTTTATTGATTCCTAGTATCATGTTTAGGGTAATAACTAATATTTCTAATATCATGTATGTTTTCTAATATAATGATTACGTTTCTTTCTATTTCTTCTATTATGTTAGGGTTAAAGTTGTGATCTTTATTGTTTAGTGACATGCTAGGATTTGTTATTAATCTTGTTAATATCATGCCTAGGATCTTGCTAATATTATACTTTGATGAGAATATTGTCATTGTAATGATGATGATTTGTTGCATCAATATTATATGTTGCTTGATATCAATGTTATTGCTTGATCACGCCCTCTCTTGCAGGCTTAAAAGGAATTTATACTTGAAATCACGTTTAATAAGATAATTAATAATTTTATTTAGGCTAATATGATTTTAATTCAAGTGGTCACCAATAATAGATTTATTTGTGCATTAATATTCAACCAACATATATTAAACAGGTTTAGGATTAATATATTGATTGTATGTTAGTCAGAAAGCGCACATGAATATGAGAAGAATAAAGTAGAGGCCTATTTAGGGCAGGTTCAATCTTTTTTAGGTTGAATTTGAACCTTAACCTCGAATATCCAATCATGGTTTCGAGCCACTATGTAGTTAGCGATCTCATGGATCGTGAAGTGGTGTAACCTTTACCTTGTGAACGGTTTACAAGTTCCTAAAACTTGTTGGTGACTCTTTTGCTCTATCTTTCTTCCCTTTGGATGCCACCATGCTTAAGTGTATGATCACATTTAGGCTCAAGTGTGGGATGCTTGAAATAGTCCCTACATTTTTTGGCGACTCTATTGTGGAGGATTTCTATTTTAATTGCTAAAATTTATTTTTCCAATAATTTAGAATGAGTGGATGAGACTCGAAACGTTCGAAATATTCATGTGCGTAATTTTGATAGACATTAATGGCATAAGCATAAAAAGGTCCGCATTGGAAAGACCATTCGTAATGCGTAAAAAACATAGGATTTTTACACATATGAAAATTTTGAAATATCTTTCACAACTAGAATCGAAAAAACGCTGCAAAAAACGGAAAATTATAATAACACAGAAAACTACCAAGGCATATAGGAACCGTTGCTGAGAGAATAGATCCCATCGCAGTACGATGGCTTTGTTGCGACGCAATGGAAACATCGCGGCGCGACAGGGCCATCTCCTCGCGATGGTCCCTGTTTTCTCGCGCCATGTTCTTCCAATACCGAGCCAGACGTTTGTCTTCTTGCTTTGACCGGCTATAGTACTGTTTGACCGATTTTACTTCCTGATTGAGTTTTTTTCCCTCTTTCTAAAACCCATATGTATTCTACATATGGCCATAACCTTCTGGGAATTCACGCTCCATCTACCCAATCGAACGCTCATTACAACGAAGGGTACATCCAAGTTTTTGAATTCACCAAACCATGGAAACAAGTTTTATTTGTGGGGTTCCATCCACGCACCAACCCTTCCAAAGGTAAGGCTGTCGTGAGATGCATCTGGAATCATAACCATGGACCCTCTTTTGACTGCCCTTATCCTTTAACTTTAGAGAACTAGAGACATGGTTAGGTTGCAAACTCATTACATCATATTGTAACTACTTGTGCATCTCTTGTTTGTCCATAACTTATATGTGATTAAACTAACTTCTTATTTGACTTGTGATTATAAATATGCTTAAATAAGCTAACAAATGAATAAAGGACTTTGCTTAATTAATTAATTTGAACCAATAAATATGCCTAAAATCGAGTCATGGTTCCTTTGAGTCAACCCGAATTTTTATTCTCGAATACTGCACAAGCGTCAACTTGTTATAGTCATAAACAAAGTTCTAGAAAGAACTACGAGTCGTACAACCTATAGATTTGTAGCCCCGAGTTTATCTTTCATTTGGAGTTGGTTTTGTCCAATTCGGAGTCATATATCAAAAGTTATGACTAAAATACTACAATATGTCAAGTTTAAAGCACATAGGTGAGGTCTTAACTTAGTCTTTGTTCGAGTCTAGTCATATAGTCTAGTCACATTGTCATGAAACGAGTCTTGAACATATCACTTACACTCACTAGTCTTAGCACACATTTTTACATACTTACTTCATACCATGACTGTAACACCCCGTCTAGAAAAGAAGGCGAGACATTAGCGGAAATAACGTCAAGACGGAATGTCACTCTAAGGGTTACTAAAAACTAAACAAAATAAATAAATAACAGAAACAAAAATTATGAAGAGAAAGAAATCTCAAATGATCAAAAAAACTTTTAACGAGGCAGAACAACCTCAATTTCGACTATCTCATAAAGAGAGGTAAAGACATCAAAGAATAATCGATAAAAGTACTTGGGGACAACCTAAACACTCTGCTCTCAGCCCAGACTCAACAAACGCTACCCTTCACCTGCAAATAACATTTACGTTCCACAATCAGTGGGGAGTAACTAGCAGTTCTCCCAAAACTTGTAGAAATACAAAGCTAAGCATAGAGTAAAGCATGGAAGCATACAAAAAAAACAATACAACATGTAGACAAGAAAAACAACTACTTCACAATATACACAAGATAAACATGATAAGATACATATAGATAGGAATATAAGTCAAAACATGCAACATGATTACAATACAATACAAAACAAACATGTATATTAAAGAAAATGAATATATTACCACATGATTACAGAGTAAGAATAAATAGCACCCAAAACATAGCAATAAACTCATAAAACAATAATTAACACTTATTAAGGTTCTTTAAAGAGATCTAGAAAATTCTTGACTTGACTTAAGAAGACCTTCTCAAAAGCGTAATAATATAAAAATAGAGAATTTTAACTTTTCGAAAACTGATCCATAGTGAGGCAAGCATATAAAATATGAACGCCGGTGAATTCTGCAGCCCACCATCAAAGGTTTGTCAGGGCGAACCTACAGACGATTCCGCAGCCGTCTGCGTCTAAGAATGGCAAAACTCCCAGTTTTCCTACTCGAATTCCGCAGCTCGAGTAGTTCCGGACGACAACAATTAACCTAGAAAATTACATCTCGAATTCCGCAGCCCAAGATGTTGGCATGTTCCAACCATTGAATTCCGCAGCCCAATGGTTGTCTTACACTCACGAATCAAATAAAACAGTAAAAATAATTCTTCAAAATCATCCAAACACATTTTAGGGATCATCAACCCTAAATTAAAATACTGCAGGTCTTTACTCCAAAGACCAAATTTCAACAAAAAATCCTTCAAAAGAGTTTAACTTCAAAATTCTTCAAAGTATACAAAATCATTTATAAATCATAACAAGGTGTCACTCTTATTGTCTGGATTTGGGTACGAAGCTAATTATAACAAAATATGAAAATACACTCCGTACACAACCCTTGGCGAAGCGGTGCTAAAAACAGTGTTATTCTACTTTAAAGCACAACGACGTCGACAATTCACTTAACACCCAAAAATGGTAGACACTACACGACGTATTAAACGCTTCATAAACACACCCAAAACATACCAAAATGATAAATAAAACCATGACATATTAATCCACATATCAGGCAATATATACATACAATATAGGCTTAAATTCATGACTTTAACAGGGTAAAAACAACATGACAACGTAGCAGCCCCTAATTAGAACTACAGCAGCACATTGTAAAACTAATTCACCCAAAACCAACCTTAAACTCACAATTAACCTTAGCCCATTATCATACACATTCTAAAAACACCATAGATCAGAATAGACACAAGATTAGGCATAAATATTATGCAATACATCACTTTAAACCACTCAATTCACGCAGCTCACAAACTAACCTGGCAGCAACACCTTGCTTAGTTTTAGGCATATAATCACATCAAAACATACCCCAAAACATGATAATTTTACTTGGAGATATTCCTAACATGATGCCTAATTATAAATAAACAATAAAGGCCTATAAAACAAGTAAATACCATGCTTAAGGGCTGTAGAAGTACATGGTAACTTCATTGATTATAGCAGCAGCAATTTGAGGATTCTAGTGCTTAAATTCAAGACATATCTTCTATTAAAACATGAGTAAACCATTTAGGAACATATCTAACATGATGCTACACCAAATTAGGTACCAAATCAACAAAAAAATAGAAAAAAATAGGGCTGTAAACCCACAACAGCACGACAACAATTACAGCAGCCATTTTGATGAGTATTAGGGTGTATAACATGCTTCAAAACCACTAAAACACAACAATAATTTATGGAACCAAACCTTAATATATATAATACATCTAGGGATGATTATATAGCATAAAAACCAGCAATAAAACATGAATAAGAAACCCTCATTTCTCACGCACAAAACAGCAAACAAACATGAAACTCTAGCACCATGAATTACAACAAATTTCTAATCTAACCAACTCTAATTTGCACCTAGCCTTAACCTATCCTAGCCATGATTTCTAAAGCTTGGAATAGTACTAGTTACCTCTTAAATGAAGGCGATAAAAATCAGATTAAAGTGCAGCAAGGGTTGCTCACCAAAACGCCCCAAACGAAGCTCCATTCACCCCTTTGTCTTGATGTTCTTGAGTACAGTTGAGTGCTCGAATTTGAGAGGAAAAGCAACAGCAAATTAACTACGAAAATCCCCATGCTTGAGCCTTGAGATCACACAAAAATTTTGAGGGAAAGAAGGAGAGAAACAGATGAGATGCAAGCAGCGAAAAGAACGCTCAATCATCTTGTTTTGTACGTTTAAAAGAGAGGAAGAAGAAGGGTCTTGGACAGCCACTTAAAGAGGAGTAAAGGGGGTTTTATTACATGAGTAATTAGGGAGTTTAGGCTTTAAAAACTGATTAATAATCAGCCTTAAGGCTGCCGTGAGAGAGGAGAGAAATTGGGCTTCAAATGAGCTTCATATAAACCCTAACTTAAGCTACACTTATGGGCTTGAATGAATGATTAATTTAGGCTTAAGAATGAGATTAGGAAAGCTACATATCTTAATCTATTTATTCATGAAAGTTTTAAGGGAAAAACCCGACCCATAGATAAATGCTAGTTGGCTCGAAACTAGACTAGAAAAGGAATGTAACGGAAGGCATTTTAAAACGCGTTCAAAAACGATAATATAGATTTTATTACTGATATCTCAATAATAATAATGAAAATAATAATTTAAATCACAATATTGAAAATGTATATAAAGTTCATAAGTACCGAAAAGCGACATAAAAGACGAAATGTGAAATCAGTAATATTATTCATTTATAATGACCTAATTAATAAACGGACATTATAATGAGTTTTATAAATAAAAGAATTAAAGAATACTTTATAAACAATACAGTACCAATTTGATAAACGAGTTGACGGAATCACCCAATACAACTTTATTTATCGATATTGATATGATTGCATGTAAAACGTTTTTAAAACTCCAAAAATCATTTTATACCTATTAGATTGGTACTTTAGTCAAGGAATCACCCATGATGACCTGTATCAATCGCAATAGATTAGATATTAAAATTACATATAATTTATTAGCACTTACTAAATTGATGCTTAAGCTTAAGGAATCACCCTGTAAGGCTAATATCAATTTAGACAAGTCAAATACATTTGAAATGATAAAAACTCAAATATAGAACCTTTTAAATAATAACTTTCAAACGTTATGTCAAAATACTATAATTAGAGTCTAAAAAGGTTGGGATGACCTTTAAAACAAAGAACGGTCTTAATAATTAAATTAGCATTTTGATTTAGAAATTGAGATTTAAATTAAAAATTAGGCTTTATATATAGGTTGAAACACACACAAAGTAATGGTTCGAAAATACGGGGTGTTACAATGACCATGTTTTAGGTTCATGCATGGGTCGCTTTTTCCGTCATTTGAGTTGGGGGTCTACACTATTCCTAAATTCTTCCACATATCTCCATTAACACCATATTTCCACTCTCTACATGCTTTCTCCATATATATAATTCCCTTCATTATTCCATGATCTCTTCCCGTCTATGCAGGTTGAATCGAATTTAAACAATTAACACCCATGACTTCCCTTTCCACAACACTTGGTCAAGGAGAGAAGTGCGATTAATCAAAGTTAACACCTTCGTTCAAGTTCTACTCTTCGATAAACCCATTCGACAAAAAAAAAGTTTGTACTAATGGCTTCCCAGCAAGAAGTTGATGAGTTGAGGCAAAACATGAACAATCTGACTGAGATGTTGAAGACTATCGCTCTTCAAGTTAATGATCCTGTCAAGCAACAACAACTTGAACGTATGGAAGAAATCATTAAGAAAATTTCCAACGACTATAAGTATCAGGGAATTAGCTCACAAGGGGTCTTTGTGGACAAAGAACTCCTTCCGCGGAAGTTCAATGCCAATGACATCTCTAAGTTCAAACCAACTGATAACCCCTATTTTCATTTAAGTGCTTTCGATACTATAATGAGTATTAAGGCAATTGATAGAAAGACCTTCCCCTCAATATATATTCTCATGTACAATATCTTGAAACCGTTTGTCAACAATGTTTTTTCTCCCTAGAAAAAGGGAAGATCTCCTCTTGGGAGTCTATTACAAACACTTTCATTGATAGATATAAGTGCAACATTTAAGTTGAAACTGACCATAAACAATTTGAGATGCTGAAACAAAAATAAAACAAAGGATTTACTTCCTTCTTCAACAAGCGGAGGGAAACTTTTGCTAAGATGGTAGAAATTCCTACTGAAAAGGAATCTGTGAGGATGTTCATCAAGAACATCCAAGACAAGTACCAAAAGCACCTGAAATATCAATGCAATTTAAAAACTTTCAAAGTTGCCTATGACATAGGTATTGATATTGAAGACGAACTTGCAAAACAGGAAGCTACTAACCATAGTAATAACAGTGGTTGGAAAGGAAAGAAGAACGATAATCTTTCTTCTTTTGAAAGCACCTACTCTAGTAACAATGTTAGTACCTTTTACCTTAACGATGTCTTAGCCATGAATAATTAAGGACCTAAAAAGAAACCCAAAAAAGAATTCACACCCATTGGAATGACCTATGATGTTGCTTTCGATTGGCTCTATGATCGAGGATTAATCAAACCTATTGGCCCTACTAAAGATCTAACGCCATAAAAGCGATCTTCGAGATGGAGTCCCAACTCTTATTGCAAGTACCATCGAGGAAATGGTCATACCACGGATAAATGTTACAGATTTCAAAATCTCATTCAAGATCTCATGCATAGATGCAAACAAGATCTCGTTTCCTCTAGCTAGCAAGATGATCGGGTGATGATAAAGCAAAATACACAAGACGAGCTTCAACGACAAGATTTCTGACTTCTTTTCTTCTTTTTGATTTCTCCTTCCCCAATAAGTTTAGCATAAGCACCTTTTGTCTTCCTTAGATTTATTCCATAGGTTTTTATTTTTCCTTTAATAAAATGAGCATTTATTTCTTTACATATGATATTGCCAAAAAAAAAAAAAAAAATTTCCAGGCCAGACTAAGCACAAGGTATACTAATGATTTGAGACACCCTTGTAGCCATATCGTATCACCTTATACCCTTCAAATATATGATCCTTTCTTAATGAGCCACTTTGAACCTCGCCTAATAATAAACCTTTCTTTTTTCAACCTACATCTACCTAACCTTTGAATGAGTAGGTGTGCAAGTTATGCAATTTCTAAATACAAAAGCTTGAGTGATTTTACCTAGATCACAAAAATTCAAAAAAAGCAAAAAGCAATAAAAGTGTGCAAAAGGGAAAGTGTTCCTATGTCTTTGATATGAACACGTCTCAGATTGCGTCTCTAATCGAGTGCTCGGTACCGTGCCCGAGAAACATGAATGCCAAGTGAGTGATAGACCACATGATTGAGATTGCCCACACTTATCAAAATAAAAAAATGCAAAAGCAAAAATAGAGAGAGCAAAAATATAAACAAAAGAGAGTTCAAAAGTGAGAAAACCTCAAGCATACAAATATAATGATTCAAATGTAAGGTTGCACACCTTAGGGGCTTATCTAGGGTCTTGAGCCTTTATCTCCCTTTTCTCCAACCTTTATCCTAACCACGTTAAAACCCTTGAAAGACCTCTTTGAGGTATACACACACTTATGCAAGGTTCAGCTAGAGTTACGTTCGGCCTGATTCCTTTAGGGATATGTAGGAACCTCACATTGGGGTGCAGCCGTAATAAAAATGCATTTACATTCATACATGAACTTAACAAGGGATCTCCAACGCTCATCCCTATCATATAAAGCTAGACTTGGGGGCTTGATCCCTACATCATTAGCCTGCCCAACCTAAGAGTCACCATTATTTGGCTCTTCACAAAATATATTTCCACATCCTTAGCCTTTGCAGTGTAACTTTAGTGTCACTTTCACACACATCACAGATACATGACCAAATAATCCTTCCCTATAGAAACCGTTTATCATGAAATATTACATATAATGTTGAAGCATGCCTTGTCATATCATGGTCACTCACTATCATAATCATCATTACATCACAAAGTATGAAGTACTTAGCCTCCGTGCTAAGTTATCCAAATACTTTCATCATTGAGCCATCAATTGAGATTGCTTAGGATGCTACAATACTTGCACCATGAGATACAACATCGACGCGATTTCTTCTTTGTAGCCGTTACCAGAATTCGCGCAATCAGCGGAGGAAGGCCAACCGAGCGAAGCTCTTTCTTTTGGACGTGCCGTGAAGTTCATACATTGACTAAGCTAATTCAATATACACATCAAACACTCAAACAGTTCACTTCTTCCTTTCACGTCTTTCTTTTTCAGGTGAAAGTCGGTACCCTCCATGAAAATGATGGAAAATTTTCATTTTTCTGCAATTTTCAGTCGCACGAGCACAATCACAATACAATGTGCACACGAGTCATGTGCACTTTGAGTCATTTTGTATCATCACATCGAGTTAAGTCTACGAGTCATGTACACTTTGAGTCATGTCGGGTTATCACATCGAGTCGATTTGAGTACATCGAGTTACACATCGACTGAAGAAAAAATGTTAAGTCTTACACAATGAGTCAAGTAACACCAAACCTTGAGTCAAACTTAAGCAAATTAATTGTTATAATCCTTTGGCAAAATTTGATCTCTTTTACTAGGCTTAAGAACATCTTCTTCAAGCGACAATTTTTTCAAGATTGGATTGTGTAGGCGTCATTCGAATTATGCCTACATAAAGCATGTGTGAATATGCTTGGAAATCATAGGGTGTGGGAATTAACATATATGATTACGGACAAGGAAAGTAGGGAGCCGCCAACAAGTTTTTAAGGAACTGTAAACCGTTCACGGATCATTTAAGGCAACCACGATAAAGGGACAACGAAAGGCAATAACGATTGACCCGTGAAGGTTACACCCCATTCATAATCCATGAGATTACTAACTCCATATGGTTCGGAACCACGAAAGGAGGATCGGGATCATGGTACGAAGTGAGTCATGGAGTCACATTCGCCCGTATTGGCCTCTACTTGATTCTTACCTACTTTATAAAAAGTGAAAAGTTGTTCTTATGAACAGTGGTCGGACCTTTATACCCTTAAAATTGTTTATTTACCTTATTACCCCCATAATAATTCACACCTTCTCTCTTCAGCTTTCTCTCTCCTCTGCATGTGTCTTCATTGCCGAACAGAAGTATTAAGTGTTAAACTTAATTTCACAATTCTCCATTCAAGTTGTGAGTTTTACAATTCAGAATTTTACTTTTACATTTTCAATTCAAGAAAAATTGATATGAAATTGGCCAAGAGAAGTTGATATAAGCTCCATTGAAGTGCTGAATTTTACAATTGGCCAAGAGAAGTTTATATAAGCTCCATTGAAGTGCTGAATTTTACAATTCTGAATTTAATTTTTTCATTTCAAATTCAAGAAAAATTGATACCAAATTGGCCAAGAGAAGTTCATTTAAGCTCCATTGAAGTGTTGAATTGTACATTTCAAGTTGACACAATAAATGACATCAAAGAAGCATTTCGTGGTCCATCGGCTGGTGACGACCATGGTAAGGATGCGAGTAGGACAGCACAGTCGCCTGTCCAGGGAGAGGCGGCGGAAGATGATAGCCGGACTTTATGGGAGGTGGGTCACCGGTGCCTCCGGCAACTCTTTCTCTCTCCTCTCTACAGTGCAAAAATACAAGGTTTGTACTCCTGCACTAACAAAATATTAGTTCTGAATTATGGCCAAGAGTTGGATAAAAAAAAATGGATAGGCAAAAAGGTTTTTGATTGTTGTTCATTTGATGGTTATTTTTGTAATAGTATAAATTGATTGATTAAATCAGTGATTTTCAAGCTGGGAAATTCATACAGTAAAATTGATATGTAGTTGATATTTGTGTATATCAATGGCATGTTTGTGAATTAGTGTGAATCTTTTGTTCAATTTTTATGTGTAAAAGTACATAATTTAGTTTCATAAGTGTATAACATATGGTTTCAATCTTTCAATACATCTACTCTTAATTGTTCTATTCTCCCTTGATGAATTTAAATGAATTTCACAACATGCCCTTAAATATTCAGCGAGATTACCAAAATTACTTTATCTTATTCTTTGTATAGAATTGATATGTTACCAGATGCCCTTTTTAAGCTAATGGGGGTTAGATGAATTATTGGGGTTTTTTTGGTTTTGTTATTTCTTATAAAGAACCGCTTTTCAGCTGCCTACTGAATTACCTTGACTCTTAATGCTTCAATATGCTGCTATTGAGAATGGCAAATAAGGGTATTAGTGATCACTTTGTCGCCATTAGTTTCGGGACGGTAATCATGGATGGTCAGTTTTAGTCATATTTAAATTTAATTGTAGGAGTAATTCTTAATAAGAAATGCTATAAAAGCCACTTTAAATTAACAAGTGTTATATGTGAGATTAATTTGATATGATCGAGTTCTTTCTTATTTTTTCATGACGAGAATAGAGGAAAACTAATAGAAGGAGATATAAATGACACTTAAATAAGATATCGTTAGTGTTACTAATGAACAGTCTTCCTCTCCTGTTTAGTGTTAATACAAGTCAACGATATTGTTAACAAGTTTTCTCCTGTTTAGTGCTACAATTTTCCTTTTGGAGTCCATATTAATCATGCTTGGTTTTTTTGTAGGGCCTTGCTCGAGCTCAGAACTTGTCCACAAATGGGCTATCAAGGACATTGAAATATGACTAAACAAGCAAGGCCTACAACAAAAAAACAAGCAGCTGCTTGTCCTTAAACAACACCTTATCCTTAGCTATATATTTATATTGCTTTAGTACTACCAGGGAAAAATAAAAAGAACGTGCCCTATAAGGACACTCTTTGCAAAACATTATATATATCTATGTACTTCGTAATGCTAGGCTTAATCTAAATTTATGTGCCATGTAAGAACTCTTTTATTGATGAGATCAAATAATAAATGGCTATGTAGGCTGCTATACAGCAACGCCTTTTGTAAGCTCAATTACAAGATCATTGCACCACTCCAATATGATAGTCACAACACCAACTCAACGCAACAATAACATACAACTTTGGTTGTTATATGGTATACAATTCACACACAAAACTAATTTAAAATTGACTTTACAAAACACCACCACACAAGAGATTGATTTTGAAAAAGAAAATCCAATAGAAATGAACGTATTAAACAAGTAAAAAACAACACAATGTAAACAAGAAAGGGCGAGCCGCTCCGCGCGCATCGCGCGCGTTGGCTCCCCTAGTATAGTGAAAAGCGATTCCTGCGATCTCAAAGTCATGCAAACAAAATATTCAATTTGCTCCAAACTATTATTATGCTAAATTGGTTTAATATTAATGCACACAATTCTACCTTTCACGCCTTGGTTTAAGGACAGAACCTCGAGTAAAGTACGGACTCCTTGGAGTACTTAAAGGAAGTATTTTTAGAGAATAAGTTATGCTAGTGTTTAGGCTAGATCATAGAAGAGAAAATTAATTAATGCCTCAAACTACAGAAATGAGGGGGTATTTATAGAGAAAATGAGCAGAGGGAACACACAGAACCCTAAAATGATAAAACTCTGAAAAGGTTGCCGCGACACGTCAGCATATTGCCGCAACACGAAAAAATATGTTGTGACACGGTATAATTTGGCGTGACGTGGGAAATTAGCAGCCCTAAAAAGATAAAGCTTGTTCAGGTTTACATAGTGAAAAGACGGGAAATTCCCGTGTCGCGACATGTGGATCGTGACACGGCAAACACTGCCGCGACGCGGGAAATTCCACCATGGCGCGGCAAAAAAAGACGTGACTGTAGACACCCATTTGTGTCTCCCCAAAATCAAATCCGGTGATGAGTACCTTTCACGTCGAATCATAATCGAATGAAGTGAAAGTGTGGAAAGTCTAGTGTTGCGGATAGTTTTAATTTCTTTTCTCTTCTCTCTGATTTTGAAAACTTATTTTAAGAAAACAGCCAATCCAGTTTGTTTGGTTATTTATATGGGTCCAATAGTAGTGTAGTTGGATGGGGTTTGAAAAGAGCTTTCCAACGATATATTATAAGCCTAATTCCGATGAATATTGAGGAAGTTATGGCCAATTTACTAAACTGGGCCCGGTTTGAGCCTCATATGCGGCCCAATGATCTAGAGGAGGGCCTAAAAGATTTATCATTCCTAATGCAATTAGGAATGGTTTTAGTCTTCTAGATTCTTCTAGAAGGTTCTTTTCATTCCTAATTCAATTAGCATTGATAAATTGACTTTTGTTGACTTTTCAGAGTTTTAATTAGAATCAAAGAGCATTTTTGAGGGAAATACGATTTTATCCTCCTGTTTGGCAATTTTTATCTGATTTTAAGAAAACGCGTGATTTTCTGAATCAGCGCCAGGCGCCAAGCGTAGCGCCAGAACTTTGTTTTGATATTTTATCTTTTTGGCTGATTTTCTTTATAAATAACGTCGTAAAAACTCCGTTTTCATTCATCAACAACCAGTTTCATCTACAATTCACCAACTCTCATCAAGATTCTCTTGATTACTCTCTCTCTCTCTTTTTCTAAAATAACTTCTCTCAAATATAAAAATTCCGCATTCATTAGACTTAGATACACCTAGTCATATTCGAAGTTGCCTTCGCCCTAGACGTGAAAGGTTTAATTTCTGAGGGTTTGGTCCCAAATCTCTCTTTCAATTATTTTATTTAATTGTTTTGCTTATTATTTTCCTTGAAGTTACTAACGTGTGTATATTGTTGTTAGAAAGAGATACGAGGCATCCAAGTAAGTGCTTTAATTGTTTGCATTGATGTTATGATGTAGAAATCATGTCTAGGTTGTTATTATGATTCCTAGTATCATGCTAGGATGCTTGATGTTTTGAATGACAACAATGATTCCTGGTATTATATTTAGGGAAAAGGTTATAATATCAAATATGCTTATTATGATTCCTGCGATGCTTCCTATATTCTTTCTTAATATTCATGTTAGTATCATGTTAGGGTTAAAGCTTTGATTTTTATTGTTTAGTGACATGCTAGGGTTTGTTATTAATCTTGTTAGTATCATGCCTAGGATCTTTCGATTATTATGATTATAATTGTTATAATTATTTTATGATTATTATTATGATTATGATTATTATTACTATTTTGATTGTTATTATGTTTCTTGATATTTATTGTTATTCCTTGATCACGCCTTTTATTAATGTTTAAAGGGAATTTGTACACGCTTAATAAGATAATTTATAATCTTGTTTAGGGTTAATTTGATTATAATTCAAGTGATCGCGAATAATAGTTTTATTTGTGCATTAATATTCAACCAACATAGATAAACAGGTTTAGGGTTAATCCTATTGATTGCATGTTAATCAGAAAGCGCACATGAATACGATCAGAATAAAGTAGAGGCCTATTATTAGGGCAGGTTCAATCTCTTTTAGGTTGGATTTGTACCTTCATCCCCGAACCCTATTTGGTTCAAGACCTTATGGAGTTGACGATCTCCTGGATCGTTAAGGGGTGTAACCTTCACCCTGTGAACGGTTTACAAGTTCCTAAAACTTGTTGGCGACTCTTTTGCTTTATCTTCTTTCCCTTTGGACGCCACCGTACTTTAGTGTATGATCATAGTGGGGTTCAAGCTAGGGGATTAACGCTTGAAATTTCCCCACAGTTTTTGGTGACTCCACTGGGGAGGATTTCTATTTTAATTCCTAAATTTGTTTCGGCAATGATTTAGAATGAGTGGATGAGACTCGAAACGTTCTAAGTATTTCATGTGCGTAATTTTGATTAACATTATTGTCATATGCATAAAAAAGATCTCATTGGAAAGACCATCCGTAATGAGTTAAAACAAAGGATTTTACACGTAGGAAATTTGAGAAATATCTTTCACAACTAGGACCAAAATAACACTGCGCGAAACTGGAAAATTTTATCGAGCACAGAAAGCTGCTGAGGCATGTAGGAATTAGCGTCAGCGACCAGAGCATTGGCGCTAGACATTTAACTATAGCGTCAGACGACAGGCTTGTCGCCAGGCTCTACAGCTAAAACCTGGCGCCAAGCCCTGTTTGCTGGCGCCAAATTCTTCCAATACCGAGCCAGAAATATGCGTTCTAATTTCGACCAGTTTTTCGTATTGTTTGCTCGATCCTACTTCCTGATTGAGTTTTTCTCACTTTTCTGAAACCCATATGTGTTCTACATATGGATATAACCCTCTGGGAATTTATGCTCCGTCTACCTGATTGAACGCTCTGAGCAACAAAGGGTACATCCGAGAATGTTGAATTCACCAAACCATGGAAGCGAGTTTTTCTAAAACTCACGGTGTCCCATCCACTCAGGCCAACCCTTCATAGTTAAGCTTCCGCGCGGTGCATCTGGACAATTAACCATGGACCCTCTATTGACTAAACTATATCCCGAACTTTAGAGAACTAGAGCCATGGTTAGGTTGCAAACTCATTGCATCATATTGTGCCTATTTGACTAATTGTGCATTATTTGTTGTGCATATACTATATGTTTTCTTAACCGTTTGTTTGACTTGTGTTGAGATTAAATAAGTTAATGACTTAAAGAACTTTGCCTAATTAATTAATTGATTGATTAATCTGAGTCAATAAAGTCTAATATTTTAATCAGAATTGACCTAGTACGACTTTAGGCATACCCCTGTTGATTAATAACACCGAAAACAGTCCCAGATTGAAGCTCCAGCATTGGCGCCAAAGTCTGGACTGTAGCGCCACTCTGTGGATTGTGGCACCAGGCGACAACTCTGTCGTCTGGCGCTACACTACACAGTGCGACGCCAGTCCTGTCGTTTTGCCGACAGTTCGGATTATTGGTTGAGTCATCACCTAGTGTCTAATTAACCAGTTTATTAATTAATTCGGTTAAATTTCACTGTCAATAACACTTTGTTAAGTCATTAATTGAGTCTAGTCACATAGTCTAGCCACATGGTCATGACACGAGTCTTAACATATCACCTACACTCACTGGTCTTAGCACACACTTTGAGTATATGTCACCATGACCATGTCTTAAGTTCATGCACGAGTCGGTTTTTTCCGCCATTTAAGTTGGGGGTACATCCTATTATTAATTCTTCATATCCCTCCATCTTTCTTCACTTCCTCCATCCATTCTATTCCATCTTTCTTCACTTCCTCCATCCATTGCATGTTGAATAGAGTTTGAGTCAAATAATTAATAATGAATATCCCCAAATTCCTTTTCCACAGTACTTGGTCGAGGAGAGAAGGGCGATTAATCAAGGACAACCTCTTTATTCAAGTCTCACTTTTTGATAAACCGATTCGACAAAAGAGGAAGGCTAAAAGATAATGGCAAGTCAAGAAGAGGTCAATGAACTTAGGAATCAATTGAATGATGTGACTGAGGTGTTAAAGGATTTAACCCTCAAAATCGACGACCCTGTGAAGCAACAACAAATGAACCTTATGCAAGAAAGTTTGAGAAAGCTGTCTAGTGACTATAAATTTCATGGCATTAGTTCACAAGGGGTCTTGATGGACAAGGGACTTCTTCTGCATAAGTTCAACGCCACTGACATCCCTAAATTCAAGGCAACAAATAACCCTTACTTTCATCTAAGAGCTTTTGAAACTATAATGAGCATTAAGGGTATCGATAAGAAGGTTTTCCCCTCTCTGTTCTCACTATCCCTCGAGACCGTTTGTCAACAATGGTTCTTTTCCCTTGACAAAGAAAAAACCTCTTCTTGGGAATCTATAGCAAACGCTTTCATAGATAGATATAAGTGCAACATCTAAGACGAAACAGACCATAGACAACTTGAGATGTTAAAGCAAAAAGAAAACGAAGGGTTCACTTCTTTCTTCAACAAATGGAGGGAAACTTCCGCTAACATGGTCAAGGCTCCTACCGAAAAAGAATCTGTGAGGATGTTTATCAAGAATCTCCAAGGGAAGTATTCAAGGCACTTAAAGTACCAACACAACTTGAATACTTTCAAGGTTGTCTATAATATAGGCATTGACATTGAAGATGACCTTCTGAAAGATAATAATGCAAGAGGAAAGAAGAACGACCATCCTTCTTCTTCCTCTCCCATTAATGAGGTACATGCCACGAACGCCTCTAAATCACAAATTCAAAGATAAAAAAGGGTGTTCACTCCACTTGGTATGAGTTATGAAATAGCTTTCGAGAAGCTACATCACAAAGGACTAGTCATGCCCATAGAGCCTATCAAAGATCTAGTTCAAGATTCCAGGCCACCCAAGTGGGACCCCAATAAGCACTGCATATATCACCAAGGAAAGGGTCACGACACTGAGGAGTGTTGGAAACTCAAAGAAGCTATTCAAGATCTGATCGATAACAATTAAACTTCCAAAATTCTAACCATCGAAGAAGATTAAGCATCCTTCGATCCATCACTCACTACTACAAAATTGGCCAAAGAGACCCGTCCAAATTAGCCAAAGAGACTGCCTTAGAGGCGGTCTCTAGCGCAGCGGTCTCTTTGGTAAAGAGACTGCTTTAATAGAGGTGGTCACTAGAATGTGAAAGCTAAGACCGCCTCTTAAACATAAGCGGTCTCAATTTTTAAGGAAATTGAGACTGCCTTTTTAAGAAAAGCAGTCTCTGTTTTCATAAAACTGAGACCGCATATCTTAAATAAGCAGTCTCTTTTTTGAGAAAAGTGAGACCGCTTTTTAGCTTAACAGGTCTCTTTGGTCTCATTTTAAATAATTTTTTTTAATAATTACAATTCATTAATAATAACTTTTTAAATTTTATTGATTTTTTCCATTATTAAATAAGAAGTTTTTTTTTGACATAATTATTAAATAAGAAATTAAAAAAAATATTCTTGCATTTTATACAGCTCAAAAATTACGTACATAGTAATTACAGATTTCAATACATAAATCAAAATAAAATTTTGGAAATGACGACTATAAACTCCCCAGATCTTCAATTACAGATTTCTTCTATTCAAACTTGAAACTTGAAAGATCGGTACCTACAACCACAAATATAGACATGTCAAAAAATAAAAAAAAAATAAAAGCAAATATTATTATCCAGAAAATAAATCATAACTTTGAACAAATTGAAAAAGAAAATAACAAACTAAAATTCGTTTACAATAAAAAAAAATGAGAAATTGTTCAATTTTTTTTTTTTTGAGAAATTGTTCAATTTAACTAATGAAATACGAGAATCCAAAGTAAAATTCGTTTAAAATGATATTGAACACAACCAAAATTAAATAAATAAATAAATAAAAAATCAAAGACAAGTTACAGAACAATTCGTCATGAAAATCTCAAAGGAATTTTTAAAAAAATACCATAACTTAAACCTAAAGCACTTAATTCGAAATTGGAAATGGAAACAGAAATAGAAAATCAAATGCGAAATTAATAAATACAAAAATTACTAGATCTGATTTCATATGAAAGAAGTAAGCAATAATAACGAAAAAATAGTAGATCTGACTATTAAAGGTGTTTTTAAACAAAATAAATTGGCGAAAATAATTTTTGAAACGAAAATATTAACATAGCAAACAAACAATCTACTATCGACTAAACTAAAAATCGGACAAATTATTGTTTTAACTTTTGATAAATTAATGAAGCTAAGCTCGGTATTGTGTAAAAAAAAAAAAAAAAAAAAAAAAAAAAAAAAAAAAAAAAAAAAAAAAAACTCTTAATAACAAAAAATAATACAAAACTCACCTTGTAATAGATCTTGAAAATTTGAAATGATAGAGGGAAGATAACTTCTTGAGATTGAGAAAGAAGTAAAGGATGAAATTTTATGTGTGAGACTCACCCTAGAAACCAGAAAAAATGATCAAGCAAGAGGAAAACAAATTGAGATGGTGAGAGGAGGGAGAAGAGAGAGAAAGAAAAGATGAAATGAAATGAGTTGAGAGTGCAAAGTGGCGGAGGACCATAGTGAGAAAATGAAAAGCATGTTCTAGGGTTTGGTACTTAATGGGCTTAATTATGGCTGCCTAAATATATGCGGGTGAATCAAATTTCTCACATTTTCAAAAACAACATCCAAGAGACCGATTATGTTAATTGGCCGGTTTCTTGGACATTACTTGAGACCGGTTATGTTAATTGGCCGGTTTCTTGGACATTACTTGAGACCGGTTATGTTAATTGACCGGTCTCTCCTCTATAAGAGACCTGTTATGCACTTAACCGGTCTCTTATTTTGGGTCTCTTTGGCTATTTTTGTAGTAGTGACTTCTTATCACACTTGTAGGAGAGCCCATGATCGAGACAGCTTATATAACCTCTCTCGATGAAGTGGCCATGATTGGGGAAGATGAAAGTCTTTTCTTAGATAATACCAGGGAAGACTCGTCAAGTCTAAAGGAGGACGTTCAAAAACTGCAAGATGTCGTTGCCATGCTCTTGAACGTGGTAGAAGGATTAGCAAATCGGGTGATGACCATCGAACAAAATTCTTGCCAAGGGCTTAATGAAGAACTCAATGCTCCTAAGCCACGGGCAAAACGGACCATTGAAGAATACACACCAATAGGAACGACTTACAATGAAGCTTCTGACTGTCTTCATGATCAAGGTCATATTCACTCCATTGGTCCCAGTCAAGACCCTCTATCTGAAAAACGTTTTCTCAATTGGGATCCAAATTCCTATTGTCGATACCATAGAGGTCGTGGTCACACCATCGAAAAGTGTCTCACCCTCAAGGGTCGTATTCAAGACTTCATTAATTCAAATATCCTTCATGTTCCTCCGCGCAACAAGAAGGCTAAGATTAGTAACAATAACAACAGTGGATGTAAAGGGAAGAAGAAAGACTATCCTTCTTCTTCCAAAAACACCTACTCTAGCAACAGTGTTGGTACTTTCGACCTTAATGAGATCTTAGGATTTAGAAAGCAACAAAAAAAGGATTTTACCCCTATTGGAATTATCTACGATGATGCTTTCGATCGACTCCATGCCAAGGGACTCATTACTCCTATTGGACCTCTTCAAAATCCCCCGCTTGAGAAGATAGTGCCTAGTTGGAATCCAAATGCGCGCTGCAAGTACCATCAAGGTAGGGGTCATGCCACTGAGAGCTGTTGGAAGCTAAAGGAGGCTATCCAACATTTGATTGATAATAACAAGCTTCCCACACCTCCAGTTAACAAGAAGAGCGAGTGATGATAAAGCAAACAACACAAGACAAGAGGCGAGCTTCAACGACGAGATTTCATGACATATTTTTTTTTCTTTTTTCTTTATTTATACTTTCCCTAATAAGTCTAGCATAGGCACCTTTTCTTTTCCCTTAGATTAATTTTGTAGATTCTTTCTTTTCTTTTTTTTTTTTTTAATAAAATGAGCATTTATTCCCTTGCATATGATCATCGCATTGCATTGCATTAAAAAAAAAATCCATGTCGAATTAAGCACAAGGTTTACCAATGATTTGAGGCACCCCTTGTAGCCACATCATATTAACTTTCACCCTTCAATTATACATCCTTTTTAGGTAAACCACTTTGATCCTCGTCTAACGATAGACCTTTCTTTTTTCAACCTACATCTACCTAACCTTGGGATGGGATGGTGTGTAACTCATGCAATCTTAAAATCTTAAGTGTATCAAAAGATTAAAATAGCAATAAACAATAAAATAAAAGTGTACAAAAGGGTAAGTGTTCCAATGTCTTTGACATGAAAATGTCTTTGATATGAACACGTCTCAAATTGCGTCTCTTATCGAGTGTTCGGTACCGTGCCTGAGAAACATGAATTCCAAGTGAGTGATAGACCGCATGATCGGGATTGCCCACACTTATAAAAAATAAAATAAATGCTAAAGCAAAAAAAAAAAAAAAGCTAAAAAAAAGAGTAGAAACGCAAGCATAAAAATAAAGATTCAAAAGCAAGGTTGCACACCTTGGGGGCTTATCTAGGGTCTTGAGCCTTTATCCCCTTCTTCTATAAACTTTAGCCTAACCACGTTACAACCCTTAAAAAGACCTTTTTGAGGTATACACACTTGTGCGAGGTTCGGTTAGAGCTACGTTCGGCCTGATTCCTAACGGATACGTAGGCAACCTCACATCGAGGTGCGGCCGTAATAAAAATGCATGCATAATCACATTCATACACCATGATCCTATCAAGGGATCTCCTATGATCATCCCTATTCATTTAGAGCTAGACTTGGGGGCTTGATCCCTACATTATTGGCTTACCTAGCCTAAGAGTCACCACCATTTGACTCTTTTACAAATAATATCTTTCCACACACTTAGCTCTTGCGGCCTAACTTTAGTGTCACTTTCACACACTGCACAGATACATGACCAAATATACTTTCCCTTAGGAACCCATTTGTCATGAAATCTTAACATAACACTGAAGCATGCCTTGTCATATCAAAATCGCTTATCAATCATCATTGCATCACAAAGTATGAAGTGCTTAGCCTCCGTGCCTAAGTTACCCAAATACTTTCATCATTGAGTCAACCATTGAGACAGCCTAGGATGGATTAATTCTTGCACCTTGAGAGATAGTATCAAACAACATTTGACTAAGCTCATTCAACATGCACCTTCAAAAAACTTCGCTTCTTTCTTTTTTGCGTTTTTCGTTTTCGGGAGAAAGTCGGTACCATCCACAAAAATGATGAAATTTTTTGCTTTTTTGCATTTTCGAGTCGCACAATCATAACACAATGCACACACGGGTCATGAGTCACACGTGTTATTTCACTTCAAGTCGAGTCAACCTCGAGTCAATCACAGAGAGTCAAGTTTATACCTTGAGTCATGTCAAATAAACAAGTCAAGCGACGTTAAACCTTAGGTTAACCCTAAGATAATTAAAGAGATTAGCAAAGTTCTATAGTCAAATATAAATACAGGTGCAGCAGAATAGGGAAGACCCTACTCTTGCGCCAGACGACAACATCTAGCGTATGGAAACATATTTCAGCGCTTGGCACTAGATCTCAGCGTCTGGCGGCAGAGTCAGTTCTAGGCGGCAGAGATATATCAGCAGCGACAGAGTTCGAAGCCTCTCAAAAAGATGATTTTGACCTCATACAACAATTTTGGGTTCCTTGGTACGCCAGTTAGCCCCTATGAGTAATTTGACATGATTAAGTAGTCAGTTTGATTATAATCACAATAAGTGATCGACCTAATGAAAGATTGTCTCACTTAGCTTAAAGCGCCTAAGAATTGGCTCATCACGGAGACACCGACATACTGGTTTTAGCGGAAGCAAAGTTCAAGCGAGCTTTAAGAAATCGGCAAGCGTTGGTCTTTGGAAATTTTTCTTCAAAATATTATCGCAACAAACGTTCAAGTATCGAAGCTCTTTTGTTCAGAAACGTGTGGACATGTCATTCAAAGCTCCTTTGTTCAGAGACGCGTGAACATTTCCATCAAGCTCTTTTGCTCTAGAGACGTGTGGGCATATGATCAAGCTCTTTTGCTCAGAGACGAGTGGGCATCCTATTATCAAGCTCTTTGTTCAGAGACGCGTGGACACATAATTCAGAAGTTCATATTAAAAAATATTAAAGAAGCTCTATTGTTCAGAGACTCGTGGACATATTAAAAAGAGAGAAGCTCTTTGTTCAGAGGCGCGTGAACATATTTAAAAAAAAGAAGCTCTTTGTTCAGAGATGAGTGAACATCGAAACATCAAGATGGCATTCCCTAGATTGTGGAAAGTTGTGAAAAAGCAACTGAAGGTGATTTCAAGCGAAGTTGTCTTTGATCATGTTCCCTTAGACGTGGAGGATGGTCATAAAGCAGAAGAGGATTGTTTCAAGCGAAGCAATCTTCGATAGTATTCCCTTGGACGTGGATTATTATCAAAGCGGAAGAAGATCGTTTTAGGTGAAGCAGACTTCTAAATTGGAAGCAGTTACAAGCGTAGCGGTTTTCAAGCGGGATGGCATTCTCTTAGCAGGAGGTCATCAAAACAACAGTAATGCAGCAAAAAATCGGTTACTTTCAGAGACGTGTGCTCGATGGTGTAAGATACGCGTTTCTTAACTCTTTTATCGGTTAAACGCTAGTTTGCAGGTATCGGCGTTACAAGAATGATTTAGGATCGCAAAACGTTCTGAATCATTCTCCGTCCCTATCGATACTTTGAATTTTGTTTTCGAAACTCGCGTTTCTCCAAACTCAGTCATAGTGGGGGCTTCTATAGACACCCATTTGTGTCTCCCCAAAACCAAATCCGGTGATGAGTACCTTTCACGTCGAATCATAATCGAATGAAGTGAAAGTGTGGAAAGTCTAGTGTTGCGGATATTTTTAATTTCTTTTCTCTTCTCTCTATTTTTGAAAACTTATTTTAAGAAAACAGCCAATCCAGTTTGTTTGGTTCATGATATAGGTCCAATAGTAGTGTAGTTGTATGGGGTTTGAAAAGAGCTTTCCAACGATATATTATAAGCCCAATTCCGATGAATATTGAGGAAGTTATGGCCAATTTACTAAACTGGGCCCGGTTTGAGCCTTATATGCGGCCCAATGATCTAGAGGAGGGCCTAAAAGATTTATCATTCCTAATGCAATTAGGAATGGTTTTAGTCTTCTAGATTCTTCTAGAAGGTTCTTTTCAATCCTAATTCAATTAACATTGATAAATTGACTTTTGTTGACTTTTCAGAGTTTTAATTAGAATCAAAGAGCATTTTTGAGGGTAATACGATTTTATCCTCCTGTACGACAATTTTTATCTGATTTTAAGAAAACGCGTGATTTTCTGAATCAGCGCCAAACGCCAGCTGTAGCGCATGGCGCTACGCTTGGCGCTTGGCGCTAAGCTTGGCGCCTGGTTCAGTTTTTTAGGTGCGCCAGACTCTGTTTTGATATTTTATCTTTTTGGCTGATTTTCTTTATAAATAACGTCGTAAATACTCCGTTTTCATTCATCAACAACCAGTTATATCTACAATTCACCAACTCTCATCAAGATTCTCTTGATTACTCTCTCTCTCTCTTTTTCTAAACTAACTTCTCTCAAATATAAAAATTCCGCATTCATTAGACTTAGATACACCTAGCCATATTCGAAGTTTCCTTCGCCCTAGACGTGAAAGGTTTAATTTTTGAGGGTTTGGTCCCAAATTTCTCTTTCAATTATTTGATTTAATTGTTTTGCTTATTATTTTCCTTGAAGTTACTAACGTGTGCATATTGTTGTTAGAAAGAGATACGAGGCATCCAAGTAAGTGCTTTAATTGTTTGCATTGATGTTATGATGTAGAAATCATGTCTAGGTTGTTATTATGATTCCTAGTATCATGCTAGGATGCTTGATGTTTTGAATGACAACAATGATTCCTGGTATTATGTTTAGGGAAAAGGTTATAATATCAAATATGCTTATTATGATTCCTGCGATGCTTCCTATATTCTTTTTTAATATTCATGTTAGTATCATGTTAGGGTTAAAGCTTTGATTTTTATTGTTTAGTGACATGCTAGGGTTTGTTATTAATCTTGTTAGTATCATGCCTAGGATCTTTTGATTATTATGATTATAATTGTTATGATTATTTTATGATTATTATTATGATTATGATTATTATTACTATTTTGATTGTTATTACGTTTCTTGATATTTATTGTTATTGCTTGATCACGCCTTTTATTAATGTTTAAAGGGAATTTGTACTTGTAATCACGCTTAATAAGATAAATAATAATCTTGTTTAGGGTTAATTTGATTATAATTCAAGTGATCGCCAATAATAGTTTTATTTGTGCATTAATATTCAACCAACATAGATAAATAGGTTTAGGGTTAATCCTATGGTTTGCATGTTAATCAGAAAGCGCACATGAATACGATCAGAATAAAGTAGAGGCCTATTATTAGGGCAGGTTCAATCTCTTTTAGGTTGGATTTGTACCTTCATCCCCGAACCCTATTTGGTTCAAGACCTTATGGAGTTAACGATCTCCTGGATCGTTAAGGGGTGTAACCTTCACCCTGTGAACGGTTTACAAGTTCCTAAAACTTGTTGGCGACTCTTTTGCTCTATCTTCTTTCCCTTTGGACGCCACCGTACTTTAGTGTATGATCACAGTGGGGTTCAAGCTAGGGGATTAACGCTTGAAATATTCCCCAAAGTGACGCGGTGGAATATTTCCACTTTTACGTCCAAATTCATTTTAACCTTAATTACGATCAGCATTTTTAAGTGTCGTTTCATAATTTCGAGCTATTTAGGCTTATTATTTATTAGTTGGGATAAAATAATAAATAATATGAAATGATTAAAAAAAGGTTTGGGCCAAAATATAAATTGGACAATGCTTTGACTAATCATTATGACTGATTCGTTAACTATTTTGTGAACTGAGTTTGATCGAATGGAATATGAATTTTAAGCAATCTCGGGATTAAATACTCAACCAAACCAATAATGGCGATGAAAGGTTGTTCATCATTGAGTTTGGTTTCAGGGAGACATTTTTAGGTGTCTATAGATTCTCATCTCAAACTGACAATCTTTCCAAGAGTGGATTGTCGAGCATCTTCTTCAAACGACAATTTTTCCAAGATTGTATTGTCACTTTTGGCGTTTCCAATCGTGGATGGTCGTGCTCCTTCTTTAATATGGCAAGTTTTTCCAAGATCGGATTGTGATACATTCATCAAATCTTCGACAATTTTTCCAAGATTGGATTGTCATTTCAAACTGGAAACGTTTCCAAGCATGGATTGTCATGCTCTTTCTCCGTTTGGCAAATTTTTCCAAAGTTCAAATTGTCATAAAATCCTTGCCAAAATTTTCGAGATTGGATTGTCATGCACCAAGTTCCCTATGGCTATATATCCCAAAGGATTGTCTTAGGTCTCTATTCATCTTAACATTTCGTAAAAGGTTCCTCAAATGTGGATTGTCATTCATTTCATTAGTGGCAAATTTTCTCAAAGTGGATTGTCGATCGACTCTTTTTTTGCAAATGTTTCAAGACGAGGATTGCCGATTGTGGCAATATTTTCCTAAAAGGATTGTCGCATAGCATTGGAAAATTTCCAAGGTGGATTTCTTTTAAAAGTTATGTTCCAAAACGTGGATTGTCGATCGTAGCAAGGTGCTTATGAAAGATTGTTACACAGTATTGACAACTTTTCCCAAAATTGGATTTTAACAAATTTTCCGAGATGCAGATTGTCGTTTCATCATGGCAACATTTCTTAGGATGGATTGTTACGCAACATTGATAACTTTCCCTAAACCGTATTTTTGCTCATCATTCAAGAGTTTTGTTGGAAATTGTTCCTAAAGAAAAAGAGGATTGTCACTGTTTTGGGTGGTTAGACTCTATAATTATCATAATTAAAATCAGTTCTATCTTTTTAAAACACTTGCTCTATTCCAAATTGAATTCTTTATCTTTTCTACATTAATATATGCAGTGAATATTTCAAGCATCCCATACTTGAGCCCCACTGTGATCATACACTTAAGCATGGTGGCGTTCAAAGGGAAGGAAGCTAAAGTAAAAGAGTCACCAACAAGTTTTAGGAACTTGTAAACCGTTCACAGGGTGAAGGTTACACCCCTTCACGATCCATGAGATTGCTAACTCTATAGTGTTTTGGAACCATGACTGGATATTCAGGGGTGAAGGTACAAATCCAACCTAAAAGAGATTGAACCTGCCCTAAAAATAGGCCTCTAATTTATTCTTCTCTTATTCATGTGTGTTTTCTGACTAACATGCAATCAATAGGTTAATCCTAAACCTGTTTAATCTATGTTAGTTGAATATTAATGCAAAAACAGAACTATTATTGGCAATCACTTGAATTATAATCATATTAGCCTAAACAAGATTATTAATTATCTTATTAAGGGTGATTTCAAGTACAAATTCCCTTTAAACATGCATAAAAGGCGTGATCAAGCAATAAAATAATATAAATATATCAAGCAACATAATCATAACAACAATCATCATCATCATAATATTCAATCTCAATAAAGCATATAAATAATAGCAAGGTCCTAGGCATGATAATAACAAGATTAATTAATAACAAACCCTACCATGTCACTAAACATTAAATATCAAAGCTTTATCCCTAACATACTACTAACATAATATAAGAAAGAACAGAAAGAATCATAAAAACATACTTCCTCCGTTTTTTATTATTGCACCATAGGGGTTGGATACAAATATTTTGGTAGTGGAAGAAAGTAAGAGAGAGAAAGGTAAAAATACAAAATTGCCCATGTGACATATTGATAAATTAAAAAGTAAGTGTGAAAAAGCAAGGGTATGTTGGGTATTTGTATTGTAGTGTGAACACAAATAATTTTTTTCCTAAAGAGGAAATGGTGCAATATTTGTGAAACTTCTTAAAAAGGCAAGTGGTGCAATAATAAAAGAACGGAGGAAGTACATGATATTAGAAATTTTGGTTATAAGGAAAATTTGCAAATTGCAGTCATTTAAAGTTCGTATTTTGCAAATTGCATCCATTTAAATTTTTTTTGCAAATTGAAACCCAAAATTCGTATAAATTGTAAATTGCAGCCCAATTCAGTTTTTTCATCGGTTTACATGTTGAAAAATCTTCGGTAAAGGTTTTAGGGGTCATTTTATTCCTTAGGACCCGAATTGAACTCAGAATTAGCAAAAAATAACGCAAGTGTCTCATATTTATAGTTTCCCACAAATCGATACATTTTTGTTACGCAAAACGAGATACTTGCGTTATTTTTTTGCTAATTTCGAGCTCAATTTGGACCCCTAAGAGCTAAAATGGCCCTTAAAACCTTAATCGATGATTTTTCAACTTGTAAACCGATGAAAAAGTTGAATCGGACTGCAATTTACAATTTATATGAACTTTTGGGCTACAATTTGCAATTTTATTTTTAAAGGGCTGCAATTTGCAAAATACGAACTTTAAATGGCTGCAATTTGCAAATTTTCCTAGTTATTAACCTAAACATGATACTAGGAATCATAAAGACATCCTAACATGATATTAGAAATTAAAATAATCATAGCAGCATGATTTCTATATCAAAATAATAATCAATTAAATTACTTACTTGGATGCCTCGTATCTCTTTCTAATAACGAAATACACGCGTTAGTAACTTCAAGGAATATATAAACAAACAATTAAATTAAATTAAATAATTGAAAGAGAGTTTTGGGACCAAACCCTCAAAAATTATCAGCCTTTCACGTCTAGGGAGAAGGCAACTTCAAACTTGGCTAGGTGTGTCTAGAACTAATGTATGCAGAATTTTGTAAAAGGAAAGGTTTAAAAAAAGAATATAGAGAGAGAAAGATTTTAGCTTTTAGAGAGAGAGAATAGAAAATTGTTGATGATTGTGTATGAATCAGAAAACGGAGGTCTAGGACCCTATTTATAGAAAAATAGTCCGAAAACTGATCGAAAAGAAATCAAGTCCCATTCGTAATAAAAAAACCTCTTGTCGCGAACGACAGAAGTTAGCGCCAGGCGACAGGCTCGTCGCCTTGCACTGAGTCAGAAAATAAACGCGCTTTGCATGCATAATCCTCTTCTTAATATGATTAAGTAGCAAATTCCGTGTTTATCAAATTAAAATCGGGTTTATCATAAACCACTTATTTTATTCCAAATAAAACTTTTTAAAATAATAATTATCAATCCTAATTCCATTAGAATTAAAAAGAACCTTTTAGATTTTTCTAGAAGAATAAAATCAATCCTAATAAGTTTAGGAATAATAATTAATAGGCCCTCCTCTAGAACATTAGGCCACATGTAAAATTCATTTGGGCCCAATTTAGTGTTTGGCCATAAATTCCTCATTATTCATCGAAATTGGGCTAATAATATATCGTTGGAAAGCACTTTTTGAGCCCAATCCAAGTACACTATTATTGGACCCTTATCATGGACCAAACTAAAGTGTAATGGCTATTTTCATAAATAGAGTATATTTTCGAAAACAGAAAGAGAGATATTTTAATAAAAACAACCGCATCACTAGATTTTTCACATTTTCACTTCGTTCGATGATCAAATGACTTGAAAGGTATTCATCACTGGGTTTAGTTTTTGGGAGACACATTTGGGTGTCTACAATATAAAAATATAATTATTAATCCTAACTCTATTAGAACTTAAAATAACCAACTAGATTATTCTAGAAAATTAGAGCAATTCCCAATAACTTTAGGAATGACAATTAATGGGCCCTCCACTTGATCATTGGGCCATAGAAAATCATTTTTGGGTCTAACTTAGTATTTTGACCATAACTTCCTCAATATTCACCGGAATTGGGATTATAATAAATCATTGGAAAGTTCTTTTCAAGCCCCATCCAACTACACTATTATTAGACTCATATTATGGATCAAACTAAATTGGACTCGACATTTTCCATAAATAAGGTATAAAAAGAAATATTTTCGAAATTAGAAAGAAGTACTTTTATTAAAAACAGGTGCATCACAAGACTCTTTCACATTTCACCTTGCTCGATAATCAAATGACTTGAAAGATATTCATCAATGGGTTTGGTTTTTGGGGAGACAAAATCAGGTCTCTACAATCGTACCTCTTTTTTGAGTGGTTTTTTATATTTTCCTAAGAAACCATATTTCATACATAACTAATATTTTTGTCTAAGAAACCATGTAAGTGATTTAAATTGTGTCTCATAACTGGTTACGTACTTAGGCCTATTCTTTGATAGTGACCTTTTCCTTAAATGTTCCTTCTGTCCTCTTATTTTTGTGTTCAATTGTTCCTCTTGAGTCTTAACACCGAAGGACCATCAACATTCTCTTTCCCCTCATCATTCCTACCTTTCCTAAGTTTACTCAAGATAGGTACTATTAAGCGATTTTTATGAGTATTGAAAACTATTTTCCTGTTTTTCTTCTTTATTGGAACCTTTATTTGATACAGAGGTACTAATTTAGTTCATTAGGGATGGTTTCTAACCTTACTAACTCAAAACGGAAGTGATAAGCACATGATTGACAAAGAATGTGATGAAATTTCCTCACTCCTTCCTCAACTTTTGCATGAAAAAAGGACTTTAATTTGGACTGCTTATTTATAAGTACGTGCTTTATGATCTTCCTTAGTGATTCTATCAAGAGTACTCTAAGGAAAATTTGAAAATAACCACCATCTATAGTAGGAAAAATCGGAATTACCACCTCAAGTTTTTATTTTTTATTTTTATTTTTTTTATTATTATTTTTTTTAACATTACCACCTAGTTTTTTCCAAAAGTTTTTAAACTCCCACCAGATTGATGAATGACGTCATCATGGGGCCCAGTTTTGCGTTTTCCTTCTCTTTCCTTCTCTCCTCCCTCGAATTACCCTATTTCCCTTGCCTTCCTTTCTATCTCTTCTCTCTCCTCTTCAATACCCATTATTGTACTCTCACCCACCCAAATTTATTGTTAAACCCTAACATTCTACATCAGCTTTCAATCTTTGTCCTTTTTTCTTCTTCTAAAAGAAGCCTTGGTACGGTAGTTTCTCTGAGCAAAAGAGCAGTGGGGGGGGGGGGGGGGACCAATTGACAAGCCAAATCAAGTGCATTGTAGAGGGTGGACCTGAAATTTGATGTTGGTGTTGAAAGTCAGCGAGGAAACAGGCAAAGTGAAGGTAATTTTTTGTTTATTTTTTTTTTTGTAAATGACAGTGGTAAACCCTAGAATTCGTACTCAGTAAACACATGCAATTGGTTGATAACTTTGCATAATTAGCTCTTTTGAATGGAATTAGTTGTTAATTGGGGTTTATTAATTGTTAAATTATTGTGTGGATTGATAAAGTTTAGTACTTTGATGCTGTTGTTAGTAGTGGGTTCTATGTTGGGTGATTAAAAAATGAGTCAGGGCAAAATTAAGTAATGCTTTGTTGCCTGTGAATGTTGTTCTTTTTTTTGTGCCTTGTTGACAAAATGTGATTAAATTACTACTTGTTTTTAATTCATGCAGTATTGCCAGCAATATATATGACAAATTTGTTTATATTAGGATTAAAGTAGGAGGTGGGCTTGTAACAAAGGTACATAAGGGTAGGAAGGTTATTGAATATGAAGGTGGTTGGTTATATTTAATAGCACAAGTGAATGTGAAAACCATGAGAGTGTTAGAGTTGAGGCATATTGTAGCTGAGGGTTTTAGGATAGGTGAAGTGTGTGTGTGTAGACACCCAAATGTGTCTCCCCAAAACCAAACCTAGTGATGAATACCTTTCATGTCATTTGATTATCGAACGAAGTGAAAGTGTGAAAAGTCTAGTGTTGCGGTTAATTTTTAATTCTTTTCTTTCTCTCTGTTTTTGTCAACCTATTTTATGAAAATAGCCAATCCAGTTTGGTTAAGTCCATGACAATGGTCCAATAATGGTGTGGTTGGGTTGGGTTCGAAAAGAGATTTCCAACGATATATTATAAGCCCAATTCCGATGAATAATGAGGAAGTTATGGCAAAATTACTAAACTGGGCCCGGTTTGATTTTTATATGCAGCCCAATGATCTAGAGGAGGGCCTATTATGATTTATCATTCCTATGCAATTAGGATTGATTATAGTCTTCTAGAATCTTCTAGAAGGTTCTTTTAAATCCTAATTTGATTAGCATTGATAAAATGACTTTTAAGAGTTTTAATTAGAATAAAAGAAGAGTTTTTAAGGAAATTACAGTTTTACCCCCTCATACGCTTAAATTTTATCAAAATAAGAAAACACGTGTAAAAACTGATTACAGCGCCGCAACTATAGTATGTCGCCTGGCAACAGACCTGGCGTCGCGGCGACAGACCAGGCGTCTGGCGACAGTGCTGGTGTCTGGTGACAGCTCTGTCGTCTAGCGACAGGCGTGTGTTTGGCGATAGCGTCGTGTTTATTCTTTTCGAAACTCTGATTCTTTTTTATCATATCCGAATGATTTTCGTTATAAATAGCCTCTTAGACCTCCGTTTTCAATCACCAACTCTCATCAAGAAATTCCTGATATTCTCTCTCCTTTCTAAACTAGCTTTTTACAAACAAAATTCCGCATTCACAAGATCTAGACACACCTAGCATAATTCGAAGTTGCCTTCGCCCTAGACGTGAAAGATTTGATATTTCTGAGGGTTTGGTCCTAAATCTATATTTCAATTCATTATTTAATTGTTTGATTTTATATTTTTCTTGAAGTTACTAACGTGTGTATTTTGTTATTAGAAAGAGGTACAAGGCCTCTAAGTAAGTAATTTAATTGTTTTATTGATATTATGATATAGAAATCATGTTTAGGATGTTTTATCGCTTCCTAGTATCATGTTTAGGATGTTTTTCTTAGTATCATGTAATGATGCTTTTCTTAGTATGATGTTTAGGGTGACAACAATAAGTTCCTTATATCAATTATGATTTCTGTGATGCTTCCTATTTTCTTTCTTAATAGCATGTTAGTATCATGTTAGGGCTAAATCTTTAATTTTTAATGCTTAGTGACATGCTAGGGTTTGTTATTAATCTTGTTAGTATCATGCCTAGGATCTTGCTATTATTATGCTTTAGCGTTGATATGATTATTTTAATTATGATTATAATTTTTATAATTGTTATGATTATTATTATGTTGCGTGATATATTTATTGTTATTGCTTGATCACGCCTTTTATGCATGTTTAAAGGGAATTGGTACTTGTAATCACGCTTAATAAGATAATTAATAATCTTGTTTAGGGTTAATTTGATTATAATTCAAGTGATTTCCAATAATAGATTTATTTGTGCATTAATATTCAACCAACATAGATTAAACAGGTGTAGGGTTCCAGACCCTGTGAAGCAACAACAAATGGAGTAGAGGCCTATTATTAGGGCAGGTTCAATCTCTTTTAGGTTGGATTTGTACCTTCATCCCCAAACTACCAGTCATGGTTCCAGACCTATCGGAGTTAACGATCTCCTGGATCATTAAGGGGTGTAACCTTCTCCCTGTGAACGGTTTACAAGTTCCTAAAACTTGTTGGCGACTCTTTTGCTCTATCTTCCTTCCCTTTGGACGCCACCATGCTTAAGTGTATGATCACAGTAGGGTCCAAGTTTGGGGTAATGCTTGAAATATTCCCTATACCACTGTGGAGGATTTCTATTTCAATTCCTAAAATTTATTTTGGCAATTATTTAGAATGAGTGGATGAGACTCGAAAAGTTCTAAGTATTTCATGTACGTAATTTTGATTAACATTATTGTCATATGCATAAAAAAGATCTCATTGAAAAGACCATCCGTAATGAGTTAAAAACATAGGATTTTTTACACGTAGGAAATTTGAGGAATATCTTTCACAACTAGGATCGAAATAATGCTGCAAAAAACTGGAAAATTTTATCGAACACGGAAAGTTGCTGAGGCATGTAGAAACTGGCGTGTAGAAGACAGAGTCTGTCGCCGATAATGTGGCTCTTTCACCGAGCGAAACTTCTGTCGCCAGGCGACAGGGCTATATTACGGCGACGGTCTCTGTTGGCTGGCGCTGTGTTCTTCCAATACCGAGCCAGAAATACGAGTTCTAATTTTGACCAATTCTAGCACTGTTGGCTTGATTCTACTTCCTGATTGAGTTTTTCTCACTTTTCTGAAACTCATATGTGTTCTACATATGGACATAACCTTCTGGGAATTCATGCTCCATCTACCTGCAGATTGAACGCTCTGTGCAACAAAGGGTACATCCGAGAATGTTGAATTCACCAAACCATGGAAGCGAGTTTTTAACTCATAGGGTCCCATCCACTCGCGCCAACCCTTCAAAAGGTAAGGCTTCTGCGCGGTGCATCCGGACTCATAACCATGGACCCTCTTTGACTAACCCATATCCCGTACTTTAGAGAACTAGAGCCATGGTAAGGTTGCAAACTCATTGCATTATGTTGTGACTACTTGACTACATGTGCATCTCTTACTTGTGCATATTTATTATGTGACTAAACTAACCGTTTGGTTTGACTTGTGTTTGTAAATAAGTCTTAATAAACTAACCAATAACTAAAGGGCTTTACTTAATTAATTAATTTGAGCTAAAAAAAATAAACTTAAAATCGAGTCATAGTTCCCGGATTTTTATTCCCGTATACTGCACAAACGTCATCTGGTTTTGGTCATAGCTGGAGTTCTAGGAAAAAATACGAGTCGTACAACCTATAGATTTGTAGCCCTGAGTTTTATCTTTAATTTGGCGTTGGTTTCATCCCAATCAAAGTCACAGATCAAAAGTTATGAGTAAAATACCACAGCCTGTCCAGTTTAATGCATATACATGAAGTCTTAACTTAGTCTTTGCTTGAGTCTAGTCACATAGTCTAGCCACATAGTCATGACACGAGTCTTAACATGTCACCTACACTCACTAGTCTTATCAAACACTTTGTATATGTCACCATGACCATGTCTTAGGTTCATGCATGAGTCGTTTTCCGTCATTTGATTTGGGGGTACATTCTATTCCTAATTTTTTCATATCTCTCCATCTACATCATTTTTTCCATTTCCCATATCACAATATTCATTCTTCCAACCTCCTTCCATCTATTGCATGTTGAATAGTGTTTGAGTCAAATAATTATAGTGAATATCCCTAATTTCCTTTTCCATAATACTTGGTCAAGGAGAGAAGGGCGATTAATCAAGGACAACCTTTTTGTTCAAGTTCAACTTTTTGATAAACCAGTGAGTCGGAAAAGGAAAGCTAAGAAGACAATGGCGAGTCAAGAAGAAGTCAATGAGCTCAAGAAGCAAATGGCTGGTGTTACTGAGTTGCTAAAGACCTTAACCCTCCAAATCAATGACCCTGTGAAGCAACAACAAATGGAGCTCATGCAAGAGAGCTTGAGCAAGATATCTAATGATTACAGGTTCCATGGAATTAGCTCGCAAGGGGTCTCAGTGGACAAGCAACTTCTTCCGCAGAAGTTCAATGCCAATGACATCCCTAAGTTTAAGCTAACTGACAATCCTTACTTTCATTTAAGGCCCTTTGAAACTATAATGAACATTAAATTGATTGATAAGAATATTTTTCACTCTTTATTCTCACTATCTCTTGAAACCATTTGTAAACATTGGTTCTTCTCCCTTGATAAAGAGAAGACCTCTACTTGAGATGGAATAAAATGCTTTCATTGATAGATATAAGTGTAATATTCAAATTGAAACCGATCATAGGCAACTTGAGATGCTAAAACTAAAATAAAATGAAGGGTTCACCTCCTTCTTCAACAAGTGGAGGGAAACTTCCACTAACATGATCAAAGTCCCTACTGAAAACGAATCCATGAGGATGTTTATAAAAAATTTACAAAAAAGTATTCAAAGCACTTAAAATATCAACACAACTTGAATACTTTCAAGGCCTTATATGACATAGGCAACGAGATCGAAGATGACCTCGCAAAGCAAAAAGCTACTAACAATAGCAACAACAGTGGCTGGAAAGGAAAGAAGAACGACAATCCTTCTTCTTCTGAAAATGCCCACTCTAGTAACAATGTTAGTACCTTTGATCTCAGTGAAGTATTGGCCATGGATAACCAAGGATCTAAGAAGCAACTAAGGAAAGACTTCACTCCCATTGGGATGAGCTATGATGCCGCATTCGATCGACTCCGTAGTAAGGGACTCATTACTCCCATTGGACCTATTCACGATCCTGCACTTGAAAAGAGATTGCCTAGTTGGAATCCAAATTCACATTGCAAGTATCATCAAGGTAGGGGACATACCACTGAGAGTTGTTGGAAGCTAAAAGAGGCTATCCAACATTTGATCGATAATAACAAGCTTCCCACAACTCCAGCTAGCAAGAAGAGCGAATGATGACACAAGGCGAGCTTCAAGGTTTCATGACCTCTTTTTCTATTTCTTTTTCATTCTTCCTTTCCCCAATAAGTCTAGCATAGGCACTTTCTATTTTCCTTAGATTTACTTTGTAAGACTTTTCTTTTTTCCTTTTGAATTAAAATGAGCATTTATTTCCTTACATATGATCATTGCATTGCACAAAAAAAAAAAAAAAAAAAAAAAAAAAAAAAAAAAAAAATCATGTCAAACTAAGCACAAGGTATACCAATGATTTGAGGCACCCCTTGTCCCTACATCATACCACCTTTCACCCTTCAAATATGCAATCCTTTTTTGATAAACCACTTTGAGCCTCGTCTAACAATAGACCTTTCATTTTTCAACCCATATCTACCTAACCTTGGGATGGGATGGTGTGCAACTTATGCAATTTTAAATTTTAAAAAGCTTGAGTGATTTCAAAAGATCAAAATAAATAAAATAGCAAAAAATAAGCAAAAACATAAATAAAAGTGTACAAAAGGGCAAGTGTTCCAATGTCTTTGACATGAACATGTCTTTAATATGAACACGTCTCAGATTGTGTCTCTTATCGAGTGCTTGGTACCGTGCCTGAGAAACATGAATGCCAACTGAGTGATAGACCGCATGATCGGGATTGCCCACACTTACTAAAATAAAAAAATGCAAAAGCAAAAAAAAAGAGAGCAAAAAAAAAAAAAAAATAAAGAGCTCAAAAGTGAGAAGCCTCAAACATAAAAATATAAAGATTCAAAAGCAAGGTTGCACACCTTGGGGGCTTATATAGGGTCTTGAGATTTTGTCCCTTTCTTTCTTTAACCTTTAGCCTAACCACATTACAACCCTTAAAAAGACCTTTTTGAGGTATACACACACTTGTGTGAGGTTCGGCTAGAGCTACGTTTGGCCTTATTCCTAACGGAAACGTAGGCAACCTCACATCGAGGTGCGGCCGTAATAAACATGCATTCATATTCACATTCACACACTTACACCATTATCATGTGAAAGGATCTCCAATGCTCATCCTTATTCATTTACATCTAGACTTGGGGGCTTGATCCCTACATTATTAGCCAACCCAGCCTAAGAGTCACCACCATTTGACTCTTTTTCAATATAATTTTTTCCACACACTGAGCCCTTGCGGCCTAACCTTAGTGTCACTATCACACACATCACAGATACATAACCAAATATACGTCTTCCCTTAGGAATCCTTTGTCATGAAATCTTAACACAACATTGAAGCATACTTCTTCATAACAAAATCACTCATCACTCATCATTGCATCACAAAGTACTAAGTGCTTATCCTCCGTGCCTAAGTCACCCAAATACTTTCATCATGGAGTCAACAATTGAGATATCTTAGGATGAATTAATCCTTGTACAACATTTGACTAAGCTCATTCAACATGCACCATCAAACACTTTGATTATTTTTTGCTTCTTTCTTTTTCGGGAGAAAGTCGCCACCCTCCACAAAAATGACGGAAAATTTTTGCTTTTTTGCATTTTTCGAGTCAAGCACATAACATTACAATGCACACACGAGTCATGAGTCACGCGTGTCAACTCACCTTGAGTCGTGTCAAGTCAATGAGTCAAGCAACACTAAGCCTTAGCTCAACCCTAAGATAATTAAAGAGATGAGCAAATTCCTATAGTAAAAAATATAAATGCAGGTGCACCCCAACAAGCAAGAAAATTCCCGGATTTCATGAGATTCTTCCAAGATGAGAGGAGTTACATAGGTCAGTAAATTAGAGATGAAGAGCTTTAATTTACAAAAGATTTGAGCAGATTTGGTTGAAAAGGAAACGACCAAGTTCAAAGTTTGGAGCGAAACCGACCAACGAGCAGCAGAAGCAAGAGCAAAATAAGGAAGACCCGACTCCAGCGCCAGATGACAAGGCTGTAGCCTGGCGACAACATTTCTCTCCTGGCGACAGAAGAAAAGTGTGGCGACACATTTTCCAAGCGGGCGCTAGTGCGGCGACACAATGCGTGGCCCCCATATTAGTTTATGCGGGCCTAGTGCAGAAATTTTCGGATTCCTTGGTACTCCAGTTAGCCCCTCTAAGCAATTTGACATGATTTAATAATCGGCTCGGTTACAATCACATTAAGTGATCAACCTGACAAAAGATCGTCTCACTTAGCTTAAAGCGCCTAAGCATTGGCTCATCGCAGGCATCGACATACTGGTTCACAAAGCAACAAAAGCGCCGACGCACTGGCATAGCAAAAGCAAAATTCAAGCAGTATTAAGGATCAACAAGCGTTGGTCTTCGGTAGTTTCCTTTGGAATATTATCGCAACAACTGAGGATGACTTCAAATGAAGTTATCTTCGACAGCATTCGCTAAGATTGTGGACGTTGTCACCAAAGATTTGAGAAGATAGCACGAGATGGGCGGTCTTCGACAGCATTCGCTGCGATTGTGGACGTTGTCACCAAAGATTTGAGAAGATAGCACGAGTTGGGCGGTCTTTGACAGCATTCGCTAAGATTGTGGAGGTTGTCACCAAGATTTGAGAAGATAGCACGAGATGGGCGGTCTTCGGCAGCATTCACTAAGATTGTGGAGGTTGTCACCAAGATTTGAGAAGATAGCACGAGATGGGCGGTCTTCGACAGCATTCGCTAAGATTGTGGAGGTTGTCACCAAGATTTGAGAAGATAGCACGAGATGGGCGGTCTTCGACAGCATTCGCTAAGATTGTCGAGGTTGTCACCAAGATTTGAGAAGATAGCACGAGATGGGCGGTCTTCGACAGCATTCGCTAAGATTGTGGAGGTTATCACCAAGATTTCAGAAGATAGCAAGAGATGGGCGGTCTTCGACGGCATTCGCTAAGAGTGTGGAGGTTGTCACCAAGATGTGAGAAGAGCGGTTCGTGATGAGGCAGTCTTAGATGACTTTTTCTATGATTGGGAGGTTGTCACTATGATTCAAGAAAAAGGCTCGAGATGTAGCAACATTGATCGATGGCGTTCCCTAGCTTGTGGAAGGTTGTCATAATAACAAAATGCAACAAATCGGTTACCTACAGAGACGTGTGCTCGAAAGTGCAAGATACGCGTTTCTTAACTCTCTTATCTGTTTAACTAACGCTAGTTTGCAGGTTTCGGCGTTACAAGAATGATTTAGGATCGCAGAACATTCTGAATCATTCTCCGTCCTTATCGATACTTTGACTTTTGTTTTCGAAACTCGCGTTTCTCTAAACTCAGTCAAAGTGCAGGCTTCAGTAGACACCCAAATGTGTCTCCCAAAAACCAAACCCCGTGATGAATACCTTTTATGTCATTTGATTATCGAACGAAGTGAAAGTGTCGAAAGTCTAGTGTTGTGGTTAGTTTTTAATTCTTTTCTTTTTTTTTTGTTTTTGAAAACCTATTTTATGAAAATAGCCAATCCAATTTGGTTTGGTCCATGAAAAGGGTCCAATAATGGTGTATTTGGGTTGGGTTCGAAAAGATCTTTCCAATGATATATTATATGCCTAATTCTGATGAATAATGAGGAAGTTATGGCCACATTACTAAACTGGGCCCCGATTTGCTTTTTATATGCGGCCCAATGATCTAGAGTAGGGCCTATTATGATTTATCATTCCTAATGCAATTAGGATTGATTACAGTCTTCTAGAATCTTCTAGAAAGTTCTTTTAAATCCTAATTTGATTAGCATTGATAAATTGACTTTTAAGAGTTTTAATTAGAATAAAAGAAGTGTTTTTAAGGAAATTATAGTTTTACCCCCTTGTACGCTTAAATTTTATCAAAATAAGAAAACGCGTGGAAAAAATGATTGCAGTGCCGCAACTATAGTCTGTCGCCTGGCGACAGTGCTGGCGTCTGGCAACAGCTCTGTCGTCTGGCGACAGACGTGTGTTTGGCGACAACGTCGTGTTTTGTTCTTTTCGAAACTTTATTATTTTTATCATATCCGGCTGATTTTCGTTATAAATAGCCTCCTTAGACCTCCGTTTTCAATCACCAACTCTCATCAAGAAATTCTTAATACTCTTTCTCCTTTCTAAACTAGCTTTTTATAAACAAAATTCTACATTCAAAAGATCTAGACACACCTAGCATAATTCGAAGTTGCCATCGCCCTAGACGTGAAAGGCTTGATATTTCTGAGGGTTTGGTCCTTAATTTCTATTTTAATTATTTAATTTAATTGATTGATTTTATATTTTCCTTAAAGTTACTAATGTGTGTATTTTATTATTAGAAAGAGGTACAAGGCATCTAAGTAAGTACTTTAATTGTTTTATTAATATTATGATATAGAAATCATGTATAGGATGTTTAATTTTATCGCTTCCTAGTATCATGTTTAGGATGTTTTTCTTAGTATCATATTAGGATGCTTTTCTTAGTATGATGTTTAGGGTGACAACAATAAGTTACTTATATCAATTATGATTTGTGTGATGCTTCCTATTTTCTTTTTTAATAGCATGTTAGTATCATGTTACGGCTAAAGCTTTAATTTTTAATGCTTAGTAGCTAGGGTTTGTTATTAATCTTGTAGTATCATGCCTATGATCTTGCTGTTATTATGCTTTAGCGTTGATATGATTATTTTAATTATGATTATAATTGTTATGATTATTTTAAATGTTGCTTGATATATTTATCGTTATTGCTTGATCACGCCTTTTATGCATGTTTAAAGGGAATTGGTACTTGTAATCACGCTTAATAAGATAATTAATAATCTTGTTTAGGGTTAATTTGATTATTATTCAAGTGATCGCCAATAATAGTTTTGTTTGTGCATTAATATTCAACCAACATAGTTTAAACAGGTTAAGGGTTAACCTAATGATTGCATGTTAGTCAAAAAGCGCACATGAATACGAGAAGAATAAAGTAGAGGCCTATTTTTAGGGAAGGTTCTTTCTCTTTTAGATTGGTTCCAGACCTATTGGATTTAACAATCTCTTGGATCTTTAAGGGGTGTAACCTTCATCCTGTGAACGGTTTACATGTTCCTAAAACTTGTTGGCGACTCTTTTGCTCTAGCTTCCTTCCCTTTGGACGCCACAATGCTTAAGTGTATGATCATCATGGGGTTCAAGTTTGGGGTAATGCTTGAAATATTCCCTATAGTGTGGTTGAGAGGTTTAAGGTGTGGTACAGGCTGCATGGAAGAACTCTAGGGACAAGCAGGAATGAATTCAAGGAGGACTTGGATATTGACAGCTTTCTTTGGACAATAGATAAGATGGGAATTCTGGATATGTATGTTACATTTGAGCTTGTCTTGGAACTTACATAAGATGCAGGCAGTTTACAAAGTGTGTCATACAGAACTAAGTTGCTTGGCATAACCATAAATGAACCTCAGCCCAATCTTCCAAGGCTTACAAATTCTCAAGACACAGGCCCAGTCCAAAAAAATAGGGTTCAAAAGTTAAAACCTATTAGAAAATCTGGGGTAGTGTTAGGGAAACCAGTAGCATCAGCAGTTGTTGCGACTAAAGATGAGTTTTATGAGGGTTTGAAAAATAAGAACGCTATTAGATCTACTCGTAGAGTGAAGCATGTTGCAACAAAAGGGAAAGGGAAAAAAGGTAGCAAGAAAGGCAGTAAGAAATTGAGCAAGAAAGTGAGCAAGGAAATCAAGAGCTCCGGTAAGCCTAAGGCTAAGAAGAGATTGTTTCCTACAGCTATTGAGGGTAGTGGATCCTCTAGTTCTAATGGTGATAGAACAGATCTGGAGTGGGAGATTGGTGAGGAAGATGAGGAAGAGGAATTTTGGCAGAAGCATGGTAGTATATATTAGGATCTTAAGAGAAGTTCAGGACATTTTGAATGAAGAGGAGAAATCACAGGACAAGATTGGAGAAAAGGCTAGTGATTTTGTAGCAAAGGGGAAAGTTAGGGTTGAAGAAAAACCTGAGTCAAATTCAGATGAATTAAGGAGCCTGAATGGGTGTGACTCTGAAGCTGAAGCTCATATCTACTTCAATGCATTTTCTGACTTCAACAAGCCTATTCAATTGATGGTAGGGCTGAGATTCACAACCAGCAAAGTGTTAAGGCAAGCTTTGAGGAAGCATGCAGTAGATAGCAGGTATGGCTACAAGTACTTGCATAATGACAAATATAGAATTACTGTGTATTGAAAGTATAAATGTGAGTGATCTTGGAATCCTAAAAAAGCTAGGAAACTAATGTGTGTGTGTGTGAAAATTAGTGTCCTTTCAGGATTTATGTTAGGTGTTACATTAGGCAGGATTTTTGGGTGATTAGATCACAGAGATTATGATAGCATGCTATTTTGTATGATTATAGAGTGGTTTTTAACGTTGAATATGTGAGGAATTGATATCTTAGTTCATTATTCACTCTATTTTTATGCAATTTTTGTGTATCCTATACTTCACAGGTTGTTAGTGTTTTTGTTGAGTTTTTAGGCCTAAAGATGACCAATTGAAGCCTATGGATAATTAACCAAGGTTGAAAACAAGAACATGATGGAAAGAAGCCAAGGCAATGGAGCCAAGTCAAGAAAAAGGAGAGAGCTGCAATAGAGAGGCCTCTCCACAGAGTGGCGTAGCCTCTCCAGGTAAGTGGAGAGCCTCTCCACCTCGCTACTGTAGCTGCTGCCTCCTCGGCAGAATGTAGGAATTTTGTGGGGAGAGACCACTCCAACGTAGGTTGCGGCCTCTCCACCTATTTGGAGAGCCCTCTTTACCTATTTGGAGAGCCCTCTCCACCACACTGCTGGACATTTAGCCTCCCTTGGCAGATTTGAAAGAAGAAATGTGGAGAGGCCTCTCCAACATAAGTGTGCGACCTCTCCACCTGAGGAGCGGCGTCTCCCCCTTTTTGGAGAGCCCTCTCCACCCTGCTACGGAACATTCAGCCCCAATTTCTTGCAGTTTGGGGCGGCATCTCCAAGACATGGAGGGGCCTCTCTAGTCCTTAGGAGTGGCCTCTCCATTCCTTGGAGAGGTCGCGCCCGACAGGTACTGCGAGATTTTTATTGCAGAGTTTACTGTGTAATTTGGGTTATAAATAGTTTTTGGGGGCTCTTTTATACAAATATTCTTCTTCTCTTTAGTTTTCTTAGGCCCTTAGTTTCTCTAAACCCTATTTAATTAGTTTAGATATTCTCAACTCAATCATCGTAATTGTTAATTAAAGATTATTCTCTTGAATTCAACATTTCCTCAACTTTGAAGCATTTTAAGTAATCTATTTCCTCTATCTCTTGTTCTTTATTTTCTATTTTTAATTACTTTGAATTGCTAATTTCTTCCTTAATCTTGTTTAATTGTTGTTGCATGTTCAATCTACCTTGTTATTATTACTTTTATCAACTTGTTAGATTAATGCTAGAATTAGAATTTGTTGTTATGATGTTCTTCACCATGATTAGTGAGTAATGTTAATTAGCTAGGGGTTGGGTGAACACCCAACCAAGCCATGAGTTGATTGATGTTTGCGCTTGCATGTTCATTTTGGGTTGATGATTTATTGTTATAGAATTGGTTAATTGCATGTGTAATTGGATGGCCACTTATTGTTCATGTATTCACTTCTATGCTTGCATTGAGAGATGAAGTCTAGTTGTAAGCCTTTTCTTATATTATTATGCTAAATTCCTCTTAATTACGGTTCCTTGTTTGAATGATGTAGTAGTCTTTGTTGAAATAATTAGGTGAGAAATCCCAATTTCTTGTGCCTTAATGCTTTCTTGGACCGATCGAAAGACAAACCCAAGTTAGTAGTCTACTTCCCATCGTTAAGACTTGGTTGGCCTATCTTGTTAGTAGAGTTTGGTTTAGGAATGCTTAGTGTTGTGGCTTCGAAAGAGGCAATGTTGAGTGCCCTTTCTATCACCCAATTTATGTTCATGCTTTCCTATTGTTTTGATCCGTTGGTTTGGTTGGTGTAGGTTCCCATTTCCCCTAGTGTTTGTCTCCATAGTAGTTATATAATCAAAACCCCCAAATTTTTTACCAAGCTAGCTTACAACCGTTTCATACTCTTTGTATTCTTGACCTGTTCCTTGTGGATACGATCCTTTACTTACCCTAGACTTGTCTTAGGTTGGTTTATGTAGAAATATTGTTTGGTTTTAGGTTAATTTTCCAACGACAGATTATCCCTTTACCAAAATGGCGTCGTTGCCGGAGAATGGCATTAAGCATTGAGTTACTTGTGAAATATGTGAGACTAGTTCATTTCATTGCTTTATTCTTTTTTGTTTCTTTGATTAACCTACTTATCTCCCATCTAATCTTCTTTGTTTTATGCCCAAATGCGAAAATAGGACACTTCATTAGAGGGCGATAGCTAGTGGTGATACTTCAAGTGAGCCACAAGTGGTAGTTGAGTCCGATCATTCTAGTTCTAGTGAATCTAGTGGAGACACCACTTCATTAGAACCACTAAGGAAAAATTCTCCAACTTCTCCACCTCTTCACCTATTCGAAATGGTTCAACCTAACAAGACTTTGAGAGAGTTTGGTGTCCCTCCACCATATCAAGAAGCAAGTGGGATTGCTACTCCCGCTATCAAAGCTAATTATTTTGAGATAAGGCCCACCCTTATCACCTTGATAGAGGGTCATCAATTCTCCGGGGCAAAGCATGAGGATCCCATCGCGCATCTTAAGAAATTCACACGGTATTGTAGCACCGTGAAGGTGAATGGGGTGACTCCAGAGTACATTCTCTTAAGCATGTTCAAATTCTCTTTAACGGGAAAGTCAAGTGATTGGCTAGAAAGGTTGCCTCCAAACTCATTAAATACATGGAATGAGGTGACTTCGACATTCCTTGGGAGGGTCATTCCTCTTGGGAAAACGGTGGAGTTGAGGTCAAAAATTTCAAACTTCCAACAAGACCCCGATAAGTCTCTCTATGATGCTTGGGAGAGATTCAATAGCTACCAACAACAATGCCGCCACCATGGCATAGACGATTGGATCTTGCTCTATGGGTTTTATAGAGGTCTTTTGAGAGAGGACCGAATATTGGTTGATGGAGCATCCGGAGGACCTATCATGAACAAGCCACCCACGGAGGCATCAAAGATCATAGAGGATGTAGTCCAAAACTACACCGATTGGAGCCCCGATGAGAGAAGCACTTCCAAGAAAGGAGGAAAGTATGAGGTAAATGCTATCAACATGATTAATTCAAAATTGGATGCTTTGTCTTCTAAATTTGATCAATTAGAATCTTCTTCCCTATCCCCTTCTGCGCATCATAATTCACATGCATCTAGTTCATTAAATGATAATATGTCAATACAAATGATGTCTTGTGATACTTATGGAAGTGATGATCATGTGACTTCGAAGTGTTATTTTCTAAATGATTCATGCTCCCCTTCCTCTTTCATGGAACAAGTAAATGCAATTAACAATGGTCAAACCAATCCTAGGTATGACCCTTATTCCAACACCTATAATGAGGGATGGAAACATCACCTTAATTTTTGTTGGAAAGAGGGCCAAACTTAAGGAAATGGTCTAGGCCAATATAGTGGCAAAATAAATGTTCAAAACAATAATCAAGGAAATTATAGGAACCAAGGTAATGGTAACTATGTGTCAAATAATCAAGTGAACCATCAAAATGACAATAGGTACCACCAAAAATGTCAATATTATTCTAATAATAATAACCCACCTGGTTTTAATGGAGGAAATAGACCTACCCTTGCTCTTATCCCTCACTCTAAATTCAAGCTCCCCCTCCTAAGTCAAGTCTAAAAATAATAATGAAAAAATTTGTTTATGCTCAAAGCAAGAAGACAAATGACTTAGAGGAGTATATCAAGCAAGTTCAAGTCCATAATTAGATGCTAGAAACTCAAATAACTCAACTAGTTAATGCTCTTAAAAGTAACAATTCTAGCACCTCTTTGCCTAGTCAAACCATAGATCCTACGGAACATTGTAATGCAATCATGACTAGATGTGGGACTAGCAATGATGAAACTCCACCAATGAGCTTGCAAAAATAGAGTGATAGTGAGGAGGTAAAAAAGGAAAAACAATGTGAGGTGTCTTAGTCATGTGAGGATGAGATGGTTGTCATGAGTGAGTCCACCACGATAATCTTAACCAAAAATTGTAGTGTAATTATCAAGAACCACTTTCCCACTAAACTAAAAGATCCCGGAAGTTTATCTATTCATTGCTCTATTAATAACATTTCTTTTGAAAATGCCCTATGTGATCTAGGAGATATTGTGAGTTTGATGCCTTTTTCTGTTTATAAGAAGCTTGGTATAGGTGGTTTGGTACCCACTAATGTCACTCTTCAACTTTCCGATCGATCCACCAAGTTCCCTAAAGGTAAGGTTGAGGATGTCCCTCTTAAGGTAGGTAATTTCATCATTCCGGAAGATGCTCTCACCCCTATCATCCTAGGTCGACCTTTCTTAGCAATGGGTGGTGCAATCATTGATGTAAGGGAAGGAAAACTCACATTGAACGTGGGTGATGATTAATTTTTTCTTACTATTGATCCCAAGAGAGGAAGTCCTTCCCCCACAAAAGATTGCATGACACTAGATGATATTAGCGATAATGATTTGCGTGATTTGAGAATGCTTTATGCTATCAATCCTCTTTTCAATCTCCATGAGTCAAAGCAAGGTTTGGATAGATTTGATGAGGTGATTGCCATGCTTGATTGCCTCAAGACAATGCTTGAAGAAGGTGAGCCTAGTGCTCACAAGGATGAAGAGGGTGACATCAAGGCTTCCAAGAAGAAGAGGAAAGGAAGAGCAAAGAGAAAAAGAAAGAAGAAGGATTCAAAGAAAGTTGATGAAAATGAACTTGGAGTAGGTGTTAGTCATGAAAACAATTTACTTTTGCCCAATATGGTAAGTTTTAATGATGAAAACAATGGTGACAACATGGTTTCGAACTTTATCCCACCTTGAGGATATTTTTCGAATTTACGTTAAGCTAGTGACGTTAAAAAAGCGCTTCCGGGAGGCAATCCGAGAATTTTAGTAGTGGTTTAAAAAAAACACAAAGTGCAAGTCTACCAACAACAACCAACACGAACAAAGGTACCAAGGAGGTTCAAACTTCAAAGAAGGCCCGATCCTTGAGATAGTCTTCTTTCTCCCCCTTTTTATGTGCTGTTATTGCTTAACATTGAGGACAATGTTTATGATAGCTTGGGGGGGGGGGGGGGAGTAATTTGCATGCCTTCTTGACATGTTGGTTTGTTTTGGTTGCGTTTGTTTTGGTTATTTCATCATTTCTCTAATATCCAAGGCCCTAAATCCAAATTTGCTTCCTTGAAATCCAAATTCTTATAATGTGAATATAAGTTTCCCCTTTTCTAGTTAGTATTGTGAATATTAAAAAAAAATGAAAAACGAAAAAATTGCCCAAGGATGAGACTTAAATGACGATATTTATGTGTTTTGCTTGTTTGACTCTTGAGTGATGAGTAAAAGTGTTGGGGTTTGGTGAGTCCGACTCAACGCGGAAACAAACCTTAAAACAAGACTGCACTCGCAATAAATAAAACCATAAACATAATTAAATTAATCACAAGATTAAGATAAAACGATTACCTTTGGAGCGTGTTTCGCCCAACCGGAAGGGGCTCTTACTTCGAAAGCAAGCCTCGAAATTACGACAGCCTCCAACAATAGTCCACCCACAACTCGACCACCGAAAACGGTCTAATGCCTTGGGGTTAGCAAGGCCCGACCAAAACCCGAGTAATTAATGAGTTAAAAGGTTTTCACAATGGTGATGCCTTTTTCAACTCTTACTCAAGTGTTTTTCCCAATACCCCAACTTGGGTATTTATAGGGAAATGCATGAGTGTGAAAAACTCTCCCATCAATGTGGGAGAATTTGATTTTCCAATTTATTTTAAATCTAAAGTAAAATTAATAATTAATCAAACTAGTAATAAATCAACAAGTGGCAAGCATACAAGGAGGAGTAGGTGAGGACCACTTGGAGGATGGGGGGGAGGACAAAACTTGCCCCCCACTCATGCTCTCATAACCGGCCACCTCCCTTTCTTCTCCTCCATTTGAGTTGCGCCACATGGCAGCTCACTTAGGCACTCTTGGTTTCCTTGTGGGCTGCCATGGGGTGGTTGTGAGGCTTCGGCCCACCTCACTTGCGCCTAAAAGCGTGGGCTGCTAGCTGCCACGGCCTAGCAAGCCACGCACCAAGTGTGCGGGCAGCTAGCTGCCACATGCTAGCATTGCCGCGCACACTTAGTGCGGGTTGCTACCTTTTTGCCGCGCCCCTACTAGCACTCGGTTTTACCGATGCTAGGGGTATTTCGGTCATTGTTGATTTATTATTATTTTTCACGTCTCGTCTTTTACTATTTTCGACTCGACTTTCGACGCTCGGTTTCGACGCTCCAAGCTCGAATTTCCGACGTCTAAATATTAATTACTCAGTCGATTTATTAATTAATTCCTAATGAATTCGTCGCTTCGGTTCGTTAGTTACTTTGGTGTGACCCGAAGGGTTCAGTCAAGATTAAGCTCTAATATTAATTAGGGGTGAATATGGTCTGGTTTGGTGTGGTTTGAGTTTAAACCAAACCAAACCGTAAAATACGGTTTAGTCAATTTTCCAAACCAAACCAAACCATATTAGTATTGAAACCAAACCAAACCAAACTGTAATAATGCGGTTTAGTGCGATTTGGTTTGCGATTAATGATGAGACGACATTTTTTCCTAAAAATTGTCAAATAATTAATAAATTTATAATAAAGTTCAAATAACTAGCCAAAGGGATTAAATTCTACTACAAATTTTTAATAAAAATAACAACCAACTAATCAAGTGCTAAGTGCTAACACAATAACACATAATAAAAATAATACATAAAAAATTAACAGTAAAAAAAAACATAATACATTTGTCTAGAAAAATAATTCATACTACATCATACTACATTATAGTTATATGACCTATTGAATTTTAAGTATTGATATTTGAGATTGAGTATAGAGTATAGTAGTATACTGACCGTATAGTCTTCTAATGGTTTTTCATGTTTTTTTTTTTTGTTTTTTTTATTTTTTTATAATATATAATAACTATTTTAATTTATTTAAAAATTATTTAAATATTAAAATGCGGTTTACTGGTTTACGGTTTGGTTTGGTTTATAATTTTTGAAAAACCAAACCAAACCGCAAACCGTATTTCCCAAAAAACTGAAACCAAACCGTATTTTTTCAAACCACAAACCAAACCAAACCGCTAAAATGCGGTTTGGTCTGGTTTGGTTACGGTCTAGACCAAACTGTGTACAACCCTAATATTAATTATGCATTAATATTACTGATCGGAAGCGGCCTCCACCCAGGCATTCCAATCACTTGACCTTACTGAATATATTAGCTTTCTAATAATTCTGAACCCACTAACGGAATAGTACACTTGTTCGAAGGATACCATTCCTTTCAATCTCCCACTTGTCCTTCCGGACAAGTGCGCATTTAGTGTACAACTGTTTTCCTATGTCGCTTAATGTCTCTTCATGAACTATAAGTTAAGATTAGTTGTCATCCTTATTACATCCAGAAGTGTTTCTTGATTCCGAGTCCGACTTTCAATAAACAGATGATTTCTAAAATCCATCCGAGCACGGCCATGCATTTTCACAGTCTCGCTCTACGAGAGGCCTTGTATACAACAAAGACATCTTCCCTATTTTAGTAGGGGGGCATTCCCAGTCTTGTAATGTAGCTCCTCTTACTGAGAGGACCTAGCCACTCGAGTGTTGCCATTATAATCCCCTATTATGGCAGACGTTTGACAACATCAAAGCGGACTAGTACTCAAACAAGAGAGCTCACAATACTCATGGTCGAGGAAATAGGTTCTGATAGCCATAATGAGAAGTATACTTATGAAGATTTTTAATCTCTTAAAGTATTCTCATAAGTCAATCCAATATGGTTCTAAACCAATACCTGTGCTAATGATTTATGACAATCATGTCCTCATAGCACAAGAAACGGTGTTATAAATCAGACTACACATTAATCTCAATTGGTCATTAATCGTCCACCGTTTAAATGACCTTGATTAGGGATAATTTTCGATTATAATATTCAATGTTCACTTAATAGGTGTTTCCTTACCAAGACTGGTCTTGATACCCTATTTTGAATATTCTCATAATCGAATGAACTCATTATTTAATCCTAAACCACAATTAAATAGCAAACGGAGTGATAAAATATTGCATGAAATTTATATTACTCCAAAACTTGAATGGTTTTTCTTAGTGTCTTACATTAAATGTTCAAAATTAACTAAAACACTAAACAAGGAAATAAAAGCCAGTCTCCTACATGCTTGATTCCCATTGCCTCAACGTGCTAGTTGTGCTTCACTTGAGGCAAAGGTTTATTTAGTAAGTGGATCGGCTACATTGTCATCCGTTCCAACTTTGCAAATTCTGATTTCACCTTCTGATTTCCATTCTCGAATCATGTGAAACCGTTGTTTGACATGTTTGACCTTCTGATGTTCCCTTGGGTCTCAAGCTTGAGCAATAGCTCCATTGTTGTCACAATAGAGGGCTATTGGACCCTTTATGCAGGGTACAACATCAAGTTCACCAACGAACTTACGAATCCAAACAGCCTTTTAGCTGCTTCGGCAGCTGCTAAGTATTTGGCTTCAATTGTAGAATCTGCACCTACTTGGCACTCTTCTAACTAAACGCTCCTCCATTTAGACAGAACACATATCCAGATTGCGATTTGAAATCGTCTTTGTCTGTCTGGAAGCTTGCGTCGGTATAACCTTCCACAACTAATTCCTCTGAACCACCATACACCAGGAATTTATCCTTGTTCCTTTTCAGGTACATTAGGATATTTTTTGCCACAGTCCAATGGGCCTCTCCTGGATCTGATTGGTAACTGCTCGTAGCACTCAAGGCATATGATACATCATCCTAGTACATATCATGGCATACATGATCAATCCAATAAGCGAAGCATATGGAATCTGATTCATTCTTACCCGCTCATCAGGTGTCTGTGGACACTGCTTCTTGCTTAGGGTTATCCCATGTGACATTGGCAGGTGACCTCTATTGGCCTCCTCCATGCCAAATCGAGCAAGTATCTTATCAATATAAGTACTTTGACTCAATCCAATCATCCTTTTTGATCTATCCCTATAGATCTTGATGCCTAGTATGTACTGAGCCTTTCCTAAGTCTTTCATTGAGAAGCACTTTCCAAGCCAGGCCTTTACAGACTCTAACAACGGAATGATTTTTCCAATGAGCAATATGTCATCGACATATAAGACTAAGAAGGCGATGTCACTCCCATTGACCTTCTTGTAACCACAAGATTAATCTGGATTCTTGATAAAACTAAACTTACTGATGGCTTCATCGAATTGCAGATCCCAACTTCTGCTTGCTTGCTTTAGTCCATAAATGGACTTCTTAAGCTTACAAACCTTCCCAGCATTGTTTTGGTCGACAAAACCTTCAGGCTGTGTCATATACACAGTTTCTTCCAAAATACCATTAAGGAAGGCGGTTTTGACGTCCATCTGTCATATTTCATAATTGTAATATGAAGCAATCGCTAGGAGGATCCGAACGGATTTCATCATTACGACTGGTGAAAAGGTTTCATCGTAATCAATACCATGAACTTGTCTGTAACCTTTTGCCACCAATCTAGCTTTGTAAATGAATACATTTCCATCTTTGTCGGTATTCAACTTGAAAATCCACTTACATCCGATAGGTGTATAACCTTCGGGTAAGTTAACCAAGTCCTAGACTTGATTTTCAAAAATGGAATCCATTTCAGATCTCATGGCCTCTTGCCATTTAACAAAGTCGGTGCTTGTCGTCGCTTGCTTGTAGGTTGCCGGTTCATCTCCATCCATAATTAGGATGTCTTGATTCTCGGTTAATACTAAACCAAGATATCTATCAGGTTGAGATCTTGGCCTCTGAGACCTACGTAGTGTAATGGATTGAGCATTTGCATTGTCGGTTTGACTTTACACATTTTGATCATTTTGACCTGCGTTAACAGATGTTGTTTGAGCACTTTAACTGTCATTCTGATTTTGTTGCTCATCCTCACGAACTTCGTTGAGTTCGATTTTCCTCCCACTTGTCATTTTGGAAAGGTGTTCCTTCTCCAAAAAGACACCATCACGAGCAACAAACACTTTGTTCTCCGATTTGTTGTAGAAATAATACCCTTTGGTTTCTTTTGGGTAGCCCACAAAGTAAACCTTGTCAGATTTGGGATGAAGTTTGTCAGAAATCAATTTCCAAACATATGCTTCGCATCCCCATATCTTTAGAAAAGACAACCTAGGAGGTTTCTTCGTCCATAATTCATATAGAGTCTTTTCTACAGCTTTTGATGGTGCACGGTTCAGTGTTATTGCCGCAGTTAGAAGTGCATGTCCCCAGAAAGAGATAGGAAGATCACTAAGACCCATTGTTGATCGTATAATGTCTAACAAGGTCCGATTTCTCCTCTCGAATACTCCGTTCCATTGTGGAGTTCCTGGAAGTGTCAATTCTGAAAGTATACCTTTTTCTTTAAGATGGTCATCGAATTCTTGGCTCAAGTATTCACCACCTCGATCCGATCGAAGGGCTTTGATTTTCTTGCCAAGCTGAGTTTCAACTTCACTCTGAAATTCTTTGAACTTTTCAAACGATTCAGATTTATGCGACATTAGGTAGACATAACCATATCTACTATAGTCATCTGTGAAGGTGATAAAATATCGGTGTCCATTTCTTGTGGTGGAGCTCATTGGTCCACATACATCAATGTGTATTAGACCTAATAAATCTCCTGCCCTTTCTCCCAACTTGGAGAATGGCTGTTTAATCATCTTGCCTAATAAACATCCCTCGCAATTCTCAAACGATTCTAAATCGAAAGAGTCAAGAACACCTTCCTGTAGAAGTTTCTTGATGCGTTTGATGTTAATGTGGCCAAGACGACAATGCCATAAGTAAGTCTGATTTGACTCCATGGTCTTATCTCTTTTGGTAGTATTATTCACATTATAAACTTGTTTGTCTAAATAAAGCACATAAAGACCATTTTCAGAATGTGCAATACCATATAAAACATTATCGAGATAAAACGAACATTCATTGTCCTTTACTCGAAATTCAAAACCCTTGGCGTCCAACGCCGAAATTGAAATGATGTTTTTGGTAATGTTAGGAACATAATAAACATTATCTAGTTCCAAAACTAGACCGGTGGGCAAAGACAAACTGAGAGTTCCTACGGATACGACACCAATTTTGGCTCCATTGCCGACCCGGAGTTCAACCTCTCCCTTCTCTAGCCTTCTAACGTTCCTTAGTCCTTGAGAATTGGAACAAAGGTGTGAGCCACATCCGGTATCTAATACCCATGATGCTAAGCTAGTGAAGTTAAAGTTTATAACGAATATACCTGATTCAGAAGTAATGATTATGTTCTTCTTATCTTCCTTGAACTTGAGGCAATCTCTCTTCCAATGTCCCTTCTTCTTACAGTAGAAACATTCGGAATCAGATTTAGAAGACGCTACCTTCTTTTCTTTGTTATCCTTGGTAGATTTAGACTTAGGCGGAAAGGTTTTCTTCTTACCCTTCCCCTTAAATCCTTTCTTCTTCTTGCCCGAGAATTTAAACGGCTTGCCATTTTTAATCATGAGCATATCATGCTTCCCCTCATCCTTGAGCGTTGGCTCTGCTTGCTTCAACATACCATGAAGCTCGGTGAGGGTTTTCTCCATGATGTGCATGTTATAGTTCATCTTGAACTGATCATAGCCTTTATGCAGCGAGTGGAGAATGATGTCAATTGCCATCCCAGTTAAATACCCCGCATCAAGCCTTCCCATGTTCTCAAACAAACCTATCATTTGTGGGCTGACTGGCTCTCCTTTCTTGAGCTTGCTCTCAAGGATCTGCCTGTGGGTTTCAAACCTTTCAGTTCGGGCCTGCTCTTGGAACATATTCTGCAGTTCAGATATGATCTCAAAAGCTGTCTCCTTTTCAAAGAAAGTCTTTTGAAGTTCGGGAGACATTGTGGCCAACATGATGCATTTGACGTCTCGATTGGCACTTTGCCATCGATTTAGGGCAGCCTGAGTCACCTCCTCATTGGGAGCCTCGGGCATTTCCTCATCAAGGACATATTCCTTTTGCTCTTGCATGAGAACAATTCGCAAGTTCCTTTGCCAATCAAGAAAATTTGGCCCACTCAACTTCTCCTTATCGAGAATTGAGCGTAACGAGAATTGGTTGTTCGAGTTATTTAAAGACATGATTCTACAATTGAAAGAATTTGAAATGAAAAACCATTCATAATACTTAAATAAGATTGAATTCATGCATTTTAATGAAACTTATTTAAAACGTCTTATTCACACATTTAAAAGTTGTCCCCATTTTGGGTGAGAATAAGTCGATTCCAAGATCCAAATAAACAAAGAGTGGTTAAGCATGTTTTGGCTTGTCTTAACATTCAATCTCCTAAGGTAAGCAACGCTTTGCTAATGGCTCCAAGCCACTCTTGGTTGAATAAATCGTCGCATCTAATGCTCTCTCAACAATTTATTCACTTTGCCATGACATATTAGGACTCCATCACTCATATCGTTGAGTACAACCAAAACCAACTTGCATACCCGGTATGCCTTACGTTCCTTTGAGAAGTAGTGATGCCTCGCTTTGGCGTAGCCCACCACTACCCTCGTTCGGTTGGTAAGTGTTGTTTTGGAATGGCAAGTTTTACTCAATATTTAGGGACCTAGGGTTTGTATGTTGGTTGATTTAAGTGAACTTAATTAATCATCACAACATTCGAAATCCTGAACATGCATCTAACATATAATTCATATACATAAACATATATATATCAAAAAACATAAATAGATATGCATTTGGCAACTAGCATGACCCCTTGAGATCTTCAAATCTTCAAAAGGTCTTCATTTGCAACTTCATGGCTTCGTCTTCCAAGACTTGACCAAAATAAATGCAACTACTAGTATCAACGATTAGGACTAATCTAAATATTAAGGTACAAAAATACTCAACGGTTCGCAGACCGTATTTAGATTTACAAAAATACATCACGGATCACAATCCGTATTTTCTATCCTAATCGGGCCCCACTAGTTGCCATTTCATAAAACCTGTGAGAGAGTATACATTCCATTCATCCATTCACTCTCTGTGAATGGTCCATGCAATTTACAACGATAAACAAGTAACAATGCATAAACACGCGAGAACTAGTAACTAATCTAGGTGGTTAATTCAATTAACACGCCTAATTAAAACTAGTCAAAGTTGTTTTAATCGGTTATGAAAATAAAAATGAAGCTCCCACTTAATTCCGCATCCAACTTAATTAATCCAATTAATTAAGTCGGTAAACCCAAATATTTTCCAAAATTAAATTTTGCAAATGTCCCTCAAAAAACCGAGGGCTAGCCTCCAAAATTTTAATAAAATAAACAAAATAATTAAAAAAATTAAAACGACAATTTAAGCAAAAAATTACGTAGTCCAAAATGTCTAAGTGCCTAGCACTAAGACTTGGAGTGCTCACACCCCGCACAACCGTTTGATGCTCAATGAACGTGGGAGTGGGCTCGATGTCGCTAAGCGTTACACCGCCCACATCAGCGAACTTTCACGCATCAATAACGTGGCTCTTGATGGCCATGTTGTACAAACTCATTGCACTACATTGCTACGCAAGCAACGTCTATGCATATTACCCATATTTACATACTAAGAAATTCATAAATTAGCTTTAAAATAGCATTGCCTTAAAACCCGGGGTTAGAGTGCTAATTATGGGATTGTGCGCATCGTTCCACAAGCACGTAGCACATCCAATCGCACTCCCTGCAACACCAAGCATGCACATGGGCTGCTTGTGCTCGCACCAGCCACGGCCAGCCCAGCGTAACAACACCAGCCTTCCCTCGCACACACGCACGCACGCATAGGCTGGTTGCCTATGCGCATAGCACTACGCACACACGCACGAGGCGCCCAGCAGCCTCGACAGCCTCACGTGGCCTGCTTGAGCAGCCCAGCTGGCCGAGAGCTAGCTCGGGGCTCTTAAGCCTTGACTTATGTGCTTATGCCTCGGAAAAATTTCCGATTTTGTGTGTGACAATATTAATCAATTCTAAATTAAATTTTAGAATTAATTTTGAGGAAAAATGAAATTAATAACAAGTCCAACTTAAATAAATTCATCCAAGTGCAATTAACCAAAATTATTTCCAAGAACCATTCTTTAATAAAATTGGTTTAAACTTGGTGTAACAAAATAAATTAGGGCAATTCTCATTATTAATTTAATCAATTTAAATTAATCTTGAGATTTTCACAAAATAAAAGGGAGTTGGAAAAATGAACATAAGTTCAATAAAAACTCTAACTTTAATACTTGTGAATCCTTGAAAAGTTACATCTTCCAATATGAAGATAAACAAATTTCTATCACAAGTTTTAAACTTTATGATTCCAATCAACTAAAATGATTAATCAACAAAGTTTAACCAAAAAACATGGAATTTAGTAACTCAAAGTTTCAATCACTTAACATAATTAAAGATTGAATCTTTAGTACTTAGAAGCCTCAAAGAACAACAATTTCACATTTAATGCAATTAATTTGCAATTATGTGAAAAATAAAACCAAGCTTTCAAACATAAATTACCACCAAGTAATTATGCCTAAAGAGGTTTAAAATTGCATATAAATTAAGGAAAGAACTAAATACATAACCACCATAAATATGCAGTGAATTTTCAAGGTTAGAAAGACTTCAAATTTTTCGTCAAAACGAAAAATCCCTCGAAAAGTGCATTTCTGGTCGTTTTTTGGCTAAAAACAGAGTCTTATAAGGGTTAAACCATTTCTAAAATGCCTTTTCCACCCAAAATTCACTATTTTTGGGTCGAAACCTGGGTTCGGGAGCTGAAAACAGCTCTAATATGAGGTTAAAATAGATAAACGAGCTACTAATCTAATTAGCAACTTAATACCAGAAAAATTAAGCCATAAAACACCTTGAAATATTATAATTTTTAAAAAAAACGAGCGAGGCTCCGATACCGCTGTTGGGGTTTGGTGAGTCCGACTCACCGCGAAAAAAAACCCAAAAACAAGACCGCACTCGCAATAAATAAAACCATAAACATAATTAAATTAATCACAAGATTAAGTTAAAATGATTACCTTTGGATCGTGCTTCGCCCAACCGGAAGGGGCTCTTACTTCGAAAGCAAGCCTCGAAATTACGACGGCCTCCAACGATAGTCCACGCACAACTCGACCACCGAAATTGGTCCAATGCCTTGGGGTTAGCAAGGCCCGATCAAAACCCGAGTAATTAATGAGTTAAAAGGTTTTCACAATGGTGATGCCTTTTTCAACTCTTACTCAAGTGCTTTTCCCAATACCCCAACTTGAGTATTTATAGGGAAATGCATGAGTGTGAAAAGCTCTCCCATCAATGTGGGAGAATTTGATTTTCCCATTTATTTTAAATCTAAAAGAAAATTAATAATCAAACTAGAATAAATCAACAAGTGGCAAGCATACAAGGAGGAGTAGGTGAGGACCACTTGGAGGAGGGGGGGACCAAACTTGCCCCCCACTCATGCTCCCATAACCGGCCACCTCCCTTTCTTCTCCTCCATTTGAGTTGCGCCACATGGCAGCTCAGTTGGGCACCCATGGTTGCCTTGTGGGCTGCCATGGGGCGGTTGTGAGGCTTCGGCCCACCTCACTTGCGCCCAAAAGCGTGGGCTGCTAGCTGCCACGGCCTAGCAAGCCACTTACCAAGGTGTGTGGGTTGCTAGCTGCCACATGCTAGCATTTCCACCGCACTTGGTGCGGGTTGCTAGCTTTTTGTCGCGCCCCTACTAGCACTCGGTTTTACCGATGCTAGGGGTATTTCGGTCATTGTTGATTTATTATTATTTTTCACGTCTCGTCTTTTACTATTTTCGACTCGACTTTCGACGCTCCAAGCTCAAATTTCTAACGTCTAAATATTAATTACTCAGTCGACTTATTAATTAATTCGTTGCTTCGGTTCGTTAGTTGCTTGGGTGTGACCCGAAGGGTTCAGTCAAGATTAAGCTGTAATATTAATTAGGAAAAATTAGAAAAAATAATCCCAACTTTTATCAATTTAGGTAGAATAATCCCAACTTTGGATTATACTAGAATAATCCGGACTTTGGGGGTCTTGAATTTCTTCAATCCATAACCGGTCAACAAAAGTCAATGACCTATTATTTCAGGTCACTTGACACGTGTTAAGTTATGATTGGCCTTAAAATAAAAGAAAAAACAAAAAAAATATATTTTTTTAAAAAAAACACCCAGCCAGCCTAGTCAGACTCCCACGCAAACACCATTCTAGTTGACACCAGCCAGCCACCAGCCTCGTCGTACCACCACACAACCACCACCATAGTCGCCGCTCCGTTCTCTACCATCTAAAGCACCATTCCCCCTCCCCAAAACAATATACTAACCCACAACTCACTTGCTCCCTGCTACACACCCCTAAATTACCAACCTCCATCTCCACCTCACAATAGTCCTACACCACGAAATCCTCCCTTCTACAACCCGCACAACCACCACAATAATATCAACTCCCAACAACCACCACCTTCCCCTAATTCCTCACGCAAACAACAGCCACCACACCAAATCCTAACCATTGCACCTCTCACCAAACACAAAACCCGCACAGCAAGACGCACCTCTAACAAGACTCATAACCACCACAGCCTGAATTTGTACTCGCCACCAATTCAAACCACAAAACAGACCCTCGCAACAGCCGCGCACCACCGCCTGCTTCGCAACCAGCAATCGAGCAATTCACCCTCTAATTTCAGCTCAATTACCCCTCCCCCTACGCTGCTAATTCCCCCTCCCCCTGCATTGCTAATTCCCCCTCCTCCTGCGCCGCTAATTCCCCCTCCCTACGCGTTGCTAATTAACGAATTGAACAATGTAATTGCTTGAAAATCGTTGCAAAATTGGGGTTGCAATTTTGGTTGATGTGTATTTTTCGATTGAAATAGAGATTGTTTGGTAGCTTTGAGGTTAGTGTTTGCGGTTGAGGTGGCTGCGGATGGGGTAGTTGTGGTGTTTGGCGAGGTTGTGGTGCTGCGGTGTTTGACGAGGCAATAGAGAAAGCCAACAACGGTTTGGGATGGGGTCAGGGGTTTCGAGATGAGGGAGGTCAGATATGGGGGTGGAGGTGGTGTTTTCCGGGGTAGGGGAGGGTCGGGGTTTGGTTACGGTCGGGGACGTCGTTCTCCGGTGAAAGAGGGAGAGGGCAGTGGTGGATATGTGGGCTCCGGTGAGCAAGGGTGGAGGGTTGGGTGATTGATGGTGGTTTTTTTTTAATTTTGTTTTTTAAAAAAAATATTTTTTAACCAATTACTTTGTGACACGTGTCACTTTATCCAAAAAAAATTAACCCATTCAACCGGTAACCGGTATTTGGGATTGAAGAAAAAGAAATCCCCCAAAAGTTCGGATTATTCTAGTATAATCGAAAGTTGGGATTATTCTACAAAAATTGATGAAAGTTGGGAATATTATTTCTAATTTTTCCTATTAATTATGCATTAATATTACTGATCGGAAGCGGCCTCCACCCAGGCATTCCGATCACTTGACCTTACTGAATATATTAGCTTTCTAATAATTCTGAACCCACTAACGGAATAGTACACTTGTTCGAAGGACACCATTCCTTTCAAAAAGTTCTCTTAGAAGGGTACATGCAAGAGTTGGGGTTATTTAGAGAATTATTAACCTTGATTGCGTTAGTGTCTATGAAATGAAAACCGATGAATGCTTAATTGCACATCTAGCATAGGATATTGTCTAAGTTTTCCCAAATAAGGATATGTTTGATTTGAATTATGGTCCCTTGTGCCCTTGATGTGCATCCTTCTCCTCCCCGATATGAAACTCTATTAGGGAATTGGTTCTACTTGCATCATGTGTAATAAGTAGCATAATAAGCCACATGTTTTGAATAAAGAAATAGTCAATCACGGTTAAAAGAGGCGAGGGCAATGAAATTGAAAAAAATAAAATAAAAGAAGAGCATACAAAAAGAAAGGGGAGAACAAAAACTCCCCCAAAATTATCAAATTTTTTTATTTTCTCTTCTTTAGGGGTCAACTTGTGGATGCCTCCCACACCGTTTCTACATTATTATATCTTTTGAAATTCCCTAGTTAGAGGGTAGTTAAAAGGGTCTTGGGTGTGCCTTTTGGGAGGTGGACTAGCATTTTGAGATTTTATAACCGAAAAAGGGCTTGTTACAACTTTAGAATATCTAGATGTGCTCTAATCACTACTACAAAAAAGGCCTTAGAGAACTATTAGAATAAGCTTTATAGATCGTCTTAGGGGCGATCTTCTGCTAAGCGATGTATAAAGTATAGAGAACGGGTCGTTTAGGTGTTTTATATAATAACAAATAGAGAACGGTTGTTAGTCACAACCGTTCTCTTTTCCCTTCTTAAATTCGTACACTAAGGAAGGAATAAAGAACGGTTTAGGCCACTTAACCGTTCTATATTGCATTACAATAGAGAACGATTAAGTTAGATAACAGTTCTTTAATGTTTTTTTTTTTTTGAATCCAGCCATAATTATTCGAATTACTTTTGTACGTATTTTATATTGTATTATTCTTGTATTTTAATAATCTGTATTATTTTTGTATTTCATTTAGATCTGTATTTGTTGTATTCCTATTTTGTATCTTGTACATTTATCTTGTAAAAAAATTTCACATTTCCCATGTAAAATAATTTCATGATCCTGTATACGTGCAATATAAATTTTTGTATAATAAAATCAACAAAAATATTTCCAGATATGACGAAAGCCATCAGAATATACTTCATATATATAATTTAAAACATCGAACCACAATTAAATTGAATCATTCATATAAAATTTGTACTATACAAACAAATACGTGAGTTAAATATCAAAACACCTTTGTAGTTAATGTTGATTGAAAAAAAATTATGCTTAGATATTCCAATACCATATTGATCTACAATTCACATAAATCGTCATTGTTGTCGTCATTTGGTTGATGGTATCCGGCAACATATGAAATCCACCTTTTCCTAAGCTCGTCGATCATTTTGTTGAGAATATGTAGGAGGAACTTACTTAAAATACTACAAAACAATGTAAAATACATACATATTAGTTAATAATATACAATAAATTCATCTAATTAAATATAAATAAGCATATCCTTTTTGTCTTTATTTAAGTTCATAAGAACATATACTATCCAAAGGCTGCTCATAATACACATAACAACCATGTGCATAATAATTTCTGTCAGTGCATGCCTCAGAAATTTTTTAGCAATCTTACAATAGATATACCAGTTTCATACCAAAAACATTGCTTCCTCAACTTGTAGGACTGAAGTTTGTCAAGCCAACTTTCAGCGAAAATGGATCAAATTTTGCCTTCAATAGAACTTTAGAACTTCTTCTATCACCCCTTCTGCCATTTATATTGTTCTTTTGTTTAACTGTCTGAGATTTGTCTACTGTAAAAATAAATATGAACCGATATCGCTCAATTAAACTACTAGAACATCATTGAGACAAGGAATAAGCTTACAAAAAAACTTGAATCTCAATCCTCATATGCCATAAATAAATTAAAACAATACAGACATCAAATTCATGTTAACTATTTTCCACACCAGACATAGTCAAGGAAAGAACCACAGTTGTTGACTGTTTATCAGATGACTTCACAACAATGATAATTGATAATTGCTATCTTGCTGCACAACACACCAAGCTTTAGAAATAAAAAAAGAAAAGAAAAAAAAAGGAAAACAACCCATATGACTGCCTTAACCTACATCACCTCAAGAACCTTTTGAAGACATTATGTTTGAAAGTTGCAAATCATTTCTATTGCTCGCAATTGTCTAATCTCCAACCTAGCTGCATACGAATCATCTATATTTTACTCATTTTAACATTAGACCCTTTAAACTACCTATAAAAGATCACCCATTTCAACATTAGTGCTTCCTTCTGTTATGTACACAAGCCTTAGACAGTTGTTTCAAAAACAATGGATTAAGCACATTTGCACAATGCAAGTCATTAATCTGTTCAACAGGCCTTACAACTCATTTTTAACAGCTCATGAGCAACCCGATTGCCATCACGTTTCACAAAAGAAAAGGAACAAACACGACACCTAGCAGCTAAATTCAGGATATCATTCACTACCAAACCAAACTAAGTAGGTTGCACATCTCTTTTCTTCAAGGCATTGCACAACTTCAAGCAGTCAGTTTCTAAACACAGGCTGAAAAAACCCGAGTCCAAGGCAATCCCCAAGGCAAAAATCACCCAGAAATTCAAGGAAATTCAAGCAAAAATCACCCAGAAATTCAAGGAAATTCGACCCAAAAATCAACCCAAAAACCCCAGAAAATCGACTCAAAAACCCCAGAAATTCTACCCAAAAACCCCCAAAAATTCGACTAAAAAATTTTTCACAAATTCAACAACCAACGCAATGTTGACAACAGCCATAATCGGAAAAAATTCAGGTTTACAAACCCCCAATTTCGAGCAAAACAACAAAATAAAACCCTAAGAAACCCCAGGAATTCAAGCATTAATTCGAGCAAATTCGATTATGGGTAAATTTGAGCAAAAAATTGAGCAAATTCGAGCATTAATTCGAGAAATTTTGAGCAAAAAAATCGAATCAAAACCCCAGGAATTTGTTGAGTAAATTCGACAAAATTAAGGGTAATTTGATTGAACTTACTGCAATAATTCGGCTTAAATATTTACATACAAACAATCGATGAATTTATCCCAAAAATAAGAACTTTGAAGGTTTTTTCAATCACCTAAAATTAAAATTCTACGAATTTACTTCTGTTTCCTCCATAATTTGAATGATTCATGCAATTAGATTGACCATTATCATAATCCAATTACTTTACCACAAGAAAATTTCGAAAAAAAAATCGAGCCTTCCTCAATTTACTGGTGGCTCAGCAGACAGGTGCGGTACTGTAGACGTGGAGCGGCGGTGGAGCGGCAGTGCAGTAAGCGGCTGATGAAGGATTTGATATGGAGGTTTAATGAAGGTTTCACATTTTTTTTACTGATGAATGAGAAAGAGGTTTCACTTTTTGATGAAAGTGAAAGTGATAAGTGCTTCAATCTTCCCTTTTAGTATTTTGGATAAAAAAAAATTAACGAAAATTTCGGTAATATATATTTTTTTTATGAAAACATGTGTAAATTATTATTGTGTATGTACATATATAATTTCCTCCTAATTTAAAATAATAATTAATTAATATAATACAAAACGGTTCTCCAGATGACCGTTCTATATCATCTATAATAAATAATTATTATTTTTAATTATTTGAGTAAATTGAAATACAGAACGGTTAACTATGCTAACCGTTCTATATGTATTAACATACAGAACGCCTCTTATATTAAAACGATCTATATTCTTCTGGAGAACGCCTACCTTTAATAACCGTTCTATATTTTGCGATCTCTAATCTAGTTTTTGGTGTAGTGAATGAACTAGTAAAAGGTCTACGGAAGTAGCCTAGTGCAACCTTGCTTAGTTCTTCTCTTTACCCCCAACTCATGTGTACATTTGTATGATTGGTAATTCTCAAAAGTTACTCACTTGTCTAGCTTGCATATCCCGATGAGTTGACTTAGCCGATAAAATCATTGGAATATTGTGTAACCATTGATGGTTTGTGTTTGGTTTTTGTGTGAGTTATGGGTTAAGCTCAAGGGAAACCCTCACGAGATCAAAACTCGTCTCGTAAGGCGACTTGTGGGTTTAAATAGCTTCTTACATATGCTAAAAGTGATTCGTGTTTGCTTTACGTGATTTTGCTTACCTTTCCTTCCTCTCTTGTTGTTTCCCTTGGCTTAGCTTTAGTAATCTCTTTCCTCACGATGGTGTGTTATAACTATTTTGCTCGGGACGAGCAAAAGCTTAGCTTGGGGGATTTGATAGCATGCTATTTTTTATGATTATAGAATGGTTTTTAACGTTGAATATGTGAGAAATTGATGTCTTAATTCATTATTCACTTTATTTTTATGCAACTTTTGTGTATCCTATGCGTCACGGGTTGTTAGTGTTTTTGTTGAGTTTTTAGGCCTAAAGACGACCAATTGAAGCCTATGGATGATTAACCAAGGTTGAAAGCAAGAAGATGATCGAAAGAAGCCAAGGCAAGGGAGCCAAGTCAAGAAAAAGGAGAGAGCTGCAGTAGAGAGGCATCTCCATAGAGTGGCAAGGCCTCTCCTAAGGCTCGGCCTCTCCAGGTCAGTGGAGAGGCCTCTCCACCTCTACTGTAGCTGCTTCTTCTCCAACTGGAGCGACCTTTTCATCGATTTGGAGAGCTCTATCCACTTCAATACTGAACTTCCTGCCTCCCTTGGTAGATTTGAAAGAAGAAATGCAGATAGATAGGCCTCTCCAACATAGGTGCGCGGCCTCTCCACCTGAGGAGCGGTCTCTCCAACTTTTTGGAGAGCCCTCTCCACCCTGCTACGGAACATTCTACCCCGATTTCTCGCAGGTTGGATCCGTCTATAAAAGACATGGAGAGGCCTCTCTAGTCCTTAGGAGCGACCTCTCTAGGCCTTGTCGAGGTCGCGTCCGATAGGTCTTGCAAGCTATCTATTGCGGAGTTTACTATGTAATTTGGGTTATAAATAGTTTTTGGGGGCTCTTTTATACAAGTCTTCTTCTTCCCTTTAGTTTTCTTAGGCCCTTAGTTTCTCTAAACCCTCTTTAATTAGTTTAGATCTTCTCAAACTCAATCATTGTAATTGTTAATTGAAGATTATTATCTTGGATTCATCAACATTTCCTCAAGTTTGAAGCATTTTAAGTAATCTCTTTCCTATATCTCTTGTTCTTTATTTTCTATTTTTAATTACTTTAAATTGCTTATTTCTTCCTTAATCTTGTTTAATTGTTGTTGCATGTGCAATCTACCTGGTTATTATTACTTTTCTCAACTTGTTAGATCAATGCTAGAATTAGAATTTGTTGTTATGATGTTCTTTACCATGATTAGTGTAGGGAATATTTCGAGCATTACCCCAAACTTGAACCCCACTGTGATCATACACTTACTCATGGTGGCGTCCAAAGGGAAAGAAGCTAGAGCAAAAGAGTTGCCATCAAGTTTTAGGAACTTGAAAACCGTTCACATGGTGAAGGTTACACCCCTTAACGATTCAAGAGATCTTCAAATCCAATAGGTCTGGAACCAAGACTGAAAGTTCGGGGATGAAGGTACAATTTCAATCTAAAAGAGAAAGAACTTGCCCTAATAATAGGCCTCTACTTTATTCTTCTCGTATTCATGTGCGCTTTCGGACTAACATGGAATCAACAGGTTTACCCTAAACCTGTTTAACCTATGTTGGTTGTATATTAATGCACAAATAAAACTATTATTGGTGATCACTTGAATTAAAATCATATTAACCTTAAACATGCAACAATAATAATAACATAATAATAACAATAACAATAACAATAAATATATATCAAGCAACATAATAATAACAATAATAATAATTATTATAATAATTAAATTAATCATGTTAAAGCATAATAATAGCAAGATCCTAGGCATGATACTAACAAGATTAATAACAATCCCTAGCATGTCACTAAACATTAAAGATCAAAGCTTTAACCCTAACGTGATATAAGGAAAGACAATAGGAAGCATCATAGAAATCATAATTGACATTATATTCTTTACCCTAAACATCATACTAAGGACAGCATCCTAACATGATACTAAGGAAAACATCCACTAGGAATCAAAATAACAACCTAAGCATGATTTCTATATCGAAATATCGATTAAACAATTAAAGAACTTACTTGGATGCCTCGTATCTCTTTCTAATAACAAAATACATACGTTAGTAACTTCAAGGAAAATATAAAATCAAAGAATTAAATTAAATAATTGAAATAGAGATTTGGGACCAAACCCTCAGAAATATCAAACCTTTCACGTATAGGGCAAAGGCAACTTTGAACTTGGATAGATGTTTCCAGTGATAATGTACGAGGAATTTTGTTTGCAAAAGGGTAAACTTAGAAAGAGAGAGAGAGAATAAGCTTTAGCTTAGAAAGAAAAAAGAGAATTAGAGAATTCTGGTTATTTTTATGAGAGTTGATGATTAAAAATGGAGGTTTAAGAACACTATTTATATTGAAAAATAGTCCGGAATATGATAAAAAAGAATCGGAGGAATAAAACACAACGTTGTCGCCGCAACTGCCCTTGTCGCCGCGCGACAGGGCCTGTCGCCGCTCGACAAGCCTGTCGTCCGGCGCTTGAGGACAGTTTTTGCGGATTTTGTTTTTATCATATCTTTTGATCCAAAAGTCCAAATAAGGAATATAATATGTAGTTGGAAATATCTTGAAGTCTACTTTCTAACCCAATTAGAATCAGATTAAAATCGTTTGTAGATAAAAAGATATGGTCGAAATAGTGGAACGGTGTCAGTTTTGGATAGAGTTTCATATTCCATTCATATCGTTTTCGTTATAACTCGGATTTATTACTATAATACATTATTGGAAAGATAATTTCAAGAAATATCCAACCATATAAAATTTGGATAAAGATTATGAGGAACAAAAATAATATCTGAACATATTCCATCTCTTACAAAACAAGGATTCTCAAAAGGTGTAGTTTTATTCAATTTCAAACTCTTTGAAACATAATTATCAATCCTAAATCCATTAGGATTCAAAATAACCTTCTAGAGTATTCTATAATACTATAATTAATCCTAATAGCTTTAGGAATAATAATTAATAATAGGTCCTCCTCTAGATCATTGGGATGTATGTAAGAACCAAACCAGGCCCAGATTAGTATTTTGGCCATAACTTCCGCATTATTCATTGGAATTGGGCTTATAATATATCGTTGGAAAGCTATTTTCAAGCCATATCCAACTAAACTATTATTGGACCCTTATCATGGACCAAACTACACTGGAATGCACGTTTTTCATAAATAGGGTAAGAAAAGAAATATTTTCAAAAACAGAAAGAAGAGATATTTTAATATATAAAAGAATCCTCATCACTAGAATTTTCATACTTTCTCCTCGTTCGATAATCAAATGACATGAAAGGTATTAATCACTAGGTTTTTTTTGGGGGGGAGACACAAATGGGTGTCTACAGAAGCCCCCACTTTGACTGAGTTTGGAGAAACGCAAGTTTCAAAAACAAAAGTCAAAGTATCGATAGGGACGGAGAATGATTCAGAACGTTCTGCGATCCTAAATCATTCTTGTAACGCCGATACCTGCAAACTAGCGTTAGTTAAAATAGATAAAAGAGTTAAGAAACGCGTATCTGCACCGTCGAGCACACGTCTCTGCTGGTAACCGATTTGTTGCATTGTTGTCGTGACAACCTTCCACAAGATAGGGAACGCCATCTTGCGGTTTTGATGTTGTGGTCGTATTTTTCCGCTGTTGATGTTCACTCGTAAAAGAGCTTCTTTTTTAGGATTATTCACTCGTCTCTAAACAAAGGAGCTTTTGGAAGAAATGTCCACGCGTCTCTGAATAAAAGAGCTTTAATAGGATGCCCACGTGTTTCTGAGCAGAAGAGCTTTGATGATATGTCCACGTGTCTCTGAACAAAGAGATTTGAATGATATGCCCACGCGTCTCTGAGTAAAAGAGCTTGAAAGGATTGTCCACGTGTCTCTGAACAATAGAGCTTTGATACTTTAATGTTTGTTGCGATCGTTCGGTTGGCTGCAAACAGGAGCTTTGCTGAATGGTTGTATCCTGTAAAAATCAAAAGATTGCTAAAAGACTTCGCTGGTGCTTTTCTCAGAGTTAACCTAACGCTTGATGTTTTTTTCTTAGGGTTGACCTAAGGTGATTGACTGTCTTGAGGTTGACTCAACATGACTACCTGACTTGAGGTTGACCCAAGGTGAATTGACACGTGTGACTTAAGACCCGTGTGTGCATTGAATTGTGATGTGCTTGATTCAAAATGCGAAAAAGCAAAAAATTTCTGTCATTTTTTGTGGAGAATACCGACTTTCTCTCGAAAAAGAAAGACACGAAATGAATCGAAGTGTATTTTTTTAAAGTGCATGTTGAATGAGCTTAGTCAAATGTATGCGTTTGATACTATTTCTCAAGATGAAAGGAAAAATTCATCTTAGGCTATCCTAGTTGACTTGATAATGAAAGTATTTAGGTGACTTCGGCGCGGAGGCTATGTTCTTTATACTTTGTGATGTGATGATGATTGATGTTTGATGAGTGATGTTGATACGATAAGGCGTGCTTCAACGTTGTGTTAATATTTCATGACAAAGGGTTCCTAAGGGAAGTATATTTGGTCATGTATCTGTGACGTGTGTGATATTGACACTAAAGTTAGGCCGCAAGGGCTAAGTGTCTGGGAAAATATTATTTCCAGAAGAGTCAAATGATGGTGACTCTTTAGGCTAGGTAAGTTAATAATGTAGGGATCAAGCCCCCAAGTCTAGCTCTAAATGAAAAGGGATGAGCATTGGAAATTCCTAGATATGATCAATTATGAGTGTAAATATGAATGTATTTTTATTACGGCCGCACCTCGATGTGAGGTTGCCTACGTATCCGTTAGGAATCAGGCCGAACGTAGCTCTAGCCGAACCTTGCACAAGTGTGTGCATACCTCAAAGAGGTCTTTTAAGGGTTGTAATGTGGTTAGGCTAAAGGTTTGAAGAAGAAGGGGATAAAGGCTCAAGACCCTTGATAAGCCCCTAAGGTGTCCAACCTTGCATTTGAATCTCTATATTTTTATGCTTGAGGCTTTTAACTCTTTTTTTAAGCTCTCTTTTTTGCTTTTGCATTTATTTTATTTTTATAAGTGGGAAATCCTGATCATGCGGTCTATCACTCACTTGGCATTCATGTTTCTCAGGCACAGTACCGAGAACTCGATAAGAGACGCAATCTGAGACGTGTTCATATTAAAGACATGTTCATGTCAAAGACATTGGAACACTTGCCCTTTTGTACACTTTTATTGTTTTTTTATTGCTTTTTTTATTTTTCGAAATCACTCAAGCTTTTGAAATTGCACAAGTTACACACCATCCCATCCCAAGGTTAGGTGGATGTAGGTTGAAGAAAGAAAGGTCTATCGTTAGACGAGGCTCAAAGTGGTTTATCAAGAAAAAATTGTATATTTGAAGGGTGAAAGGTAATATGATGTGGCTACAAGGGGTGCTTAAATCATTGGTATTATACCTTGTGCTCAGTTCGACATGGATTTTTTTTTAATGCGATGTAATGCAATGATCATATGCAAGAAATAAAATGCTAATTTTTATTAAAGGAAAAGAAAGAATGATCCTACAAAATAAGGGTTAGTAAAAGGTGCATATGCTGGACTTATTGGGGAAAAGAAGAATGAAAAATAAATAGAAAAAAGGTCATGAAATCTTGTCGTTAAAGCTCTCTTTATGTCGTTTGCTTTATCATCACCCGGTCTTCTTGCTAGCCAGAGGCAATGAGATCTTATTTGCTTCTATGAGATCTTGAATGAGATTTTATAACATTCATCTGTGGTATGACCATTTCCTTGATGGTACTTGTAATAAGAGTTGAGATTCCATCTTGAAGATCGTTTTTCTGGCGTTGGATCTCCAGTAGGGCGGATAGGTTTGATTAATCCTCGACCATAGAGACGATCGAAAGCAACGTCATAGGTCATTCCAATGGGTGTGAATTCTCTTTTGGGTTTCTTTTTAGATCTTTGCTTATCCATGGCTAAGATTTCATTGTGATCAAAGGTACTAACATTGTTACTAGAGTGGGCGTTTTCGGAAGAAGGATTGTCGTTCTTCTTTCCTTTCCAGCCATTGTTGCTATTGTTACTAGCCTTGGCCTTCTTGTCGCGTGGAGGAACATGAAGGAGATTTGAATCAATGAGGTCTTTAACACGATCTTTGAGGGTGAGACATACTTCGGTGGTGTGACCACGACCTCTATGGTATCGGCAATAAGATTTTGGGTCCCAATTGGGATACCATTTTACAGGCGGAGGGTCTTGACTGGGACCAATGGGGTGAATGAGACCTTGATCGTGAAGACAGTCAAAAGCTTCATTATAAGTTATTCCTATTGGTGTGTATTCTTTAATGGTCTGTTTTGCCCGTGGCTTAGGAGCATTGAGTTTTTCATTAAATCCTTGGTGAGAATTTTGTTCGATAACCATCATCCGATTTTCTAGTCCTTCTACCATATTCAAGAGCATGGTAATGACATCTTGTAGTTTTTGAACGTCCTCTTTTAAACTTGACAAATTTTCCTCGGTATTATCTAAGAAAATACTTTCATCCTCCTCAATCATGGCCACTTCATCAATAGAGGTTATATAAGCTATCTCGATTATGGGCTCACCTACAGGTGTGATAAGGAGTGAAGGATCGAAGGATGTTTGATCTTCTGCGATGGCTAGAATCTCGGAAGTTTATTGTCATCGATCAGGTCTTGAATAGCTTCTTTGAGTTTCCAACACTCCTCAGTGTCGTGACCCTTTCCTTGGTGATACTTGTCGTGTTTATTAGGATCCCACTTAGGTGGCCTGGATTCTGGAACTGGATCTTTGATAGGTCCTATGGGCATGACTAGTCCCTTGTGGTGTAGCTTTTCAAAAGTTGTTTCATAACTCACACCAAGTGGAGTGAACACTCTTTTCGACCTTTGGATCCATGGTTTAGAGGTGTTCGTAGCATGTACTTCGTTAATGGGAAAGGAAGAAGAAGGATGGTCGTGCTTCTTTCCTCTCGCACTATTATCTTTCAGAAGGTCATCTTCAATATCAATGCCTATATTATACACAGCCTTGAAAGTATTCAAGTTGTGTTGGTATTTTAAATTCTTGGCATATTTTTCTTGAAGGTTTTTTATGAACATCCTTACAGACTCTTTTTCGGTAGGAACCTTAATCATATTAGCAAAAGTTTCCCTCCATTTGTTGAAGAAAGAAGTGAACCCTTCGTTTTCTTTTTGTTCTAACATCTCAAGTTGTTTGTGGTCTATTTCGTCTTGGATGTTGCACTTATATATATCTATGAAAGCGTTTGTTATGGAATCCCAAGAAGAGGTTTTCTCTTTGTCAAGGGAAAAGAACCATTGTTGGCAAACGGTTTCAAGAGATAAAGAAAACAAGGAATGAAAGACTTTTCTATAAATCCCCTTAATGTTCATTATGGTCTCAAATGCTCTTAAATTAAAATAAGGGTTGTCAGTTGCCTTGAACTTTGGGATGTCGTTGGCATTGAACTTCTGCGGAAGAAGCTCCTTTTCCACCGAGACCCCTTGTGAGCTAATGCCCTGGAATCTATAGTCATTGGATATTTTGCTCAAGCTTTCTTGCATGAGCTCCATTTGTTGTTGCTTCACAGGGTCATTGATTTGGAGGGTTAAAGCCTTCAACACTTTAGTCACGTCTGCCATTTGCTTCTTAAGCTCATTGAGTTATTCTTGACTCGCCATTATCTTCTTAGCCTTTCTTTTTCGACCGGCTGGTTTATCAAAAAGTTAAACTTGAATAAAGGTGTTGTCCTTAATTAATCGCCCTTCTCTCCTCGACCAAGTACTGTGGAAAGGGAAATTAGGGGTAAGTTTTTTATTATTTATTTTGACTCAAGCTCTATTCAAAATGGAAGAGAAGGTGGAAGGGAATGGGAATAGATTGGACCCCCCACTCGAATGACGGAAAACGACTCATGCATGAACCTAAGACATGGTCATGGTGATATATACAAAGTGTGTGCTAAGACTAGTGAGTGTAGGTGACATGTTAAGACTCGTGTCATGACCATGTGGCTAGACTATGTGACTAGACTCAAGCAAAGACTAAGTTAAGACTTCATGTATACGCATTAAACTGGAATGGCTGTGGTATTTTAGTTATAACTTTTGATCTGTGACTTTGATTGGAACGAAACCAACGCCAAATTAAAAATAACAATCGGGGCTACAGATCCATAGGTTTTACGACTCGTAGTTCTTCCTAGGACTCCAGCTATGACCAAAACAAGTTGACGCTTGTGCAGTATACGGGAATAAAAATCCGGGTTGACTTAAAGGAATTGTGACTCGATTTAAGGTATATTTTTTAGTTTAAATTAATTAATCAATTAATTAAGAAAAGCCCTTTAATCATTGGTTAGTTTATTAAGGCTTATTTACAAACACAAGTCAAACCAAACGGTTAATTTAGTCACGTAATAAGTATGCACAAGTAAGAGATGCACAAGTAGTCAAGTAGTCAAAACATAATGCAATGAGTTTTCAATCTAACCATGGCTCTAGTTCTCTAAAGTTCGGGGTATGGGTTAGTCAAAGAGGGTCTACGGTTATGAGTACAGATGCACCGCGCGGAAGCCTTACCTTTGGAAGTGTTGGCGCGTGTGGATGGGACCCCGCGAGTTAAACTCACTTCCATGGTTTGGTGAATTCAACATTCTCGGATGTACCCTTTGTTGCTCAGAGCGTTCAATCAGGTAGATGGAGCATGAATTCCTAGAGGGTTATTGTAGGCATCGTTCGAAGTGCGCCTACGTTAAAAGCATGTGGTGAATATGCTTGGCACTCATAGGAAGTGGGAATTGACATAATACGATTAGGGACAAGGAAAGTAGGGATCCGCCAACAAGTTTTTAAGGAACTTGTAAACCGTTCACGGATCATAAAAGGCAACCACAAATAAAAGGACAACGAAGGCAACAACGATTGACCCGTGAAGGTTACACCCCATTCTTAATTAATGAGATTACTAACTCCATATGGTTCGGAACCACGAAAGGAGGATTGGGGATGATGGTACGAAGTGAGTCATGGAGTCACATTCGCCCGTATTGTCCTGTACTCGATTCTTATAGTGAAAAGTGATTCCTGCGATCTCAAAGGCATACAAACAAAGATTCAATTCGCTCCAAACTATTATTAAGCTAAATTTGGTTGGATATTAATGCAACATATAATTCTAAAATATCGTGATCACTTGATTGACATCAAGATTAAAAAGGAACCTAAGCTGGTTGTCCAAATTATCTTATTAGGCGTGATTTTCAATTACATATTCCCTTTAACATGCAATATGGTGATCAATAACAATAATAGAATTCATTAATATTGGAAGTAATTTAACAATAATAGCGTTAGCCAAATAAAATATAAAATAACCTAATCATGATACTAGCAATATTAAAATAAAATAAGAGTAATTAAATTAATTAATTACTCACATTCCCACGTTCCTTTAAATTTCAACATCATGAATAAACTGTTAGTAACTTCAATAAAAAATATAAATCAAATAAAAATTAAAGTAAATTAAATAAAAAGTATAGTAGATTTGGTCCAAACCCTCAGTTATGTGTACCTTTCACGCCTTGGTTTAAGGACGGAACCTCGCGTTAAGTATAGACTCCTTAGAGTGCTTAGGGGAAGAATGATATAATTAGGAATATAGGTTTAAGGCTTAGAATAAGAGAGAGAGAGAGAATAAAATGATTTTTAGTGTAAAAGAGAGAAAGTGAGAAGGATTTGATGCCCCGAACTGCAGAAAGGGGGGTCCTATTTATAGGGAAAATGAGCAGAGGGAACACACGGAACCCTAAAAAGATAAAAAAAAATAAAAAAAAACCTTAAAAAGTAACACCGTGTCACGGCAAAGAGCACCGTGACACGGTGCCTGGCACCGTTAGACAGGGGAAAATCCCGTGACACGGGGGAAAAATGAGTGACGCGGGAAATGATTAGGTTACGGGAAGTGAAAACGCGTTTAGGGATTACGCGGAGAAAACACGGAGCAATCCCGTGTCACGGGATGTGCACCGTGACACGGCAAACTGTACCGTGTCACGGTGGAGTTTTTGCGTCCAGATTCTTAAGCGCGTGGGAAAGAAACGCGGAAAAGACACGGGAAAGTATCGTTACACGGTGAAAAATCCCGTTTCACGGTACCATACCCCGTGACGCGGTGATCATTTCCAGTTTTTTTTTCTTGAAATCCCCCGTGTCATGGTGGAATCTGTCGTGACGCGGGGAATTTTCGCGTGAGAAGTACGCGAAAATAAGCACGAGAATTCCCGTGTCACGGCACTAGGCACCGTGACACGTTGAGAATTCCCGGGTCACGGTACCAGGCCCCGTGCCACGTCACTTTGCCCCGTGACACGGTGGTTTTGTTGCCTGCGCGACAATTTCAGTTTTTTACCCGTTTTTAAAATCATCATAACTTTTGATCCGTAACTCACAATAAGGCATATAATATATCATTGGAAATCTTATCAAGTCTAATTTCTAACCAAATTAGAATCAGATCAAAATGATTTGTGTATTTTAAGATATAGCCGTTTTAGTGGAAGGGTGTCGGTCTTGGGCCGAGTTTAGTGTTTTGCTCATATATTTTTTATTATAGCTCGGAATTGGGCTTATGATATATTTTTGGAAAGATTATTTCAAGGCCTATCCAACCAAATAATAATTGGATCAAAATTATAACAAAAAAATCGGTTTAGCTCGGTTTTGCGATGTGGATACGAAAAGTGGAAAATAGGTTATGGTTTAGGGAAATGAGCTAGGAAATGGATTGGTTCATAAAATATATTGGACAGAACATGGATTTAAGCACTCCCAACAGTTTCGAAAATGATAGTCAAAGTAGTCGATTGGGACGGAGAATGATTTAAGACATTCTGCGATCCTAAATCACTCTGTATATGCCGATACCTGCAAAAAATGTTAATTCCACATATAAAAGAGTAAAGGGATAGAACGCTTATCTGAAACCAGTGTATCGGTGACAAATGAGTTTGGTATTTTCCTATGCTAGAAGGAATCCACCAGATGACGTTTGTTGAAATGCTTTCCATGCTGGAGGAAAGCCGACAGATGAGTTTGGTAGCTTTCTAAGCATGAAGAAACGTACCGGATGAGACTTTCCATGCTTGAGGAAAGTCGACATATGATTGTGGCGTTTTTCTATGCTTGAAGAAATCCACCGATAATGCTTTCCATGCTTGAGGAAAGCCGACAAAGGAATTTGGCGGTTTTCTATGCTTGAAGAAATCCACCGGATAATACTTTCCATGCTTGAGGAAAGTCGACAGATGATGAGATTACAAGTGTCTGTGTATCAAGAACCTTGCGTCATGAAATGATGGTGGTTCGATTTTCCCCGAACGTGGGTTGTAGATGGTCCGCTTGTCCCCGAACGTAGGCTGTAGGTGGTTTGCTTGTCCCTGAACGTGGGCTGAAAATGGTTCGCTTACGTGGGGGGTAGTTGGTCCGCTTGTCCCCGGACGTGGGCTGTAGATGGTCCTCTTGTCCCCGGACGTGGGCTGTAGATGGTTCGCTTGTCCCCGGATGTGGGCTGTAGATGGTCCGCTTGTCCCCAGACGTGGGCTGTAGATGGTTCGCTTGTCCCCGGACGTGGGCTGTAGATGGTCCGCTTGTCCCCAGACGTGGGTTGTAGATGGTCCGCTTGTCCCCGAACGTGGGTTGTAGATGGTCCGCTTGTCCCCGAACGTGGGCTGTAGATGGTCCGCTTGTCCCCGAACGTGGGCTGTAGATGGTCCGCTTGTCCCCGGACATGGGTTATAATTGAGACCTGCAAAATAAAATTTTCCAAGGGACTCGTATAGACTATGATTGACTTGACCAACTGACTTGACACGACATGACATGTGTATGACTTGTGATTGTGTGTGTATATGTATGGTGTGAGTGTGTGCAGACACAAGCAACCGAAAATGCAAAAGCAAAAATTTTTCCGTCATTTTTGTCATGAGACGAGTGGAGGGTACCGACTTTCTCCCGAAAAGGAAAGACGTGAAAAATGAAATTTTATTTTCAAACTTCCCTCGATAAAAATTTTGAAAATGTTTTTGAACTTCTCCAAAATAAAATAATGAAAAAGGGAAGAAGTTTTGAACTTCCTCCTTGAGCAAGACGAAATGAATCGTATGGATTGAATTGCTTGTCCTGAAAATAATGTATGCATGATGCATGTTCTTAGGCCAGGAGGCTAAGTACAATTACATCATGTGACACGGTAGATGAATGAACTCAAGTCATGGAGCTAAGCATCATATATGGTGTAAAGAAGCGATCTTGAACGTCACTTAGGTCTGGAAGCTAAGCACGTATATAGATGAAGTGATTATGAACGTTGCTTAGGTCAAGGAGCTAAGAACGATATGCTTTGCATGATTACAAATCATTGATATCATGCGATGCATGAAACAATGAACATTTCTCAGGTCAGGAAACTAAGCAAGTATACAACGTTTCTTCTGATGAATGTTGTCTTGAAAGATGATGAAGCATGCGCGGTAGGGAAACAAGATTTCGTGATAAAGGGTTCCTAAGGGAAAGATGATATGGATATGTATGTGTGAAAGTGATACTAAGGTGAGGCTGCAAAGGCTATGATGAGGGAAATATATGTGAGAAGAGTCGAGATGGTGACTCTTTAGGCTAGGTAGGCTAAATTATTTAGGTTCAATCCCCCCAATTCTAGCTCTAGATGGATAGGGTCATAAGGATAAGCATTGGATATTCTTTGACTCGATCATGTATATGAATGTGGCCGCACCTTGATGTAAGGTTGCCTACGTATCCATTAGGAAACATGCCGAACGTAACTCTAATCGAACTTTGCACAAGTGTATGTACACCTCAAAGAGGTCTTTCAAGGGTTGTAATGTGGTTAAGCTGATGGTTTAAAGAAGAAAAGGGTAAAAGGCTCAAGACCCAAGAGAATCCCTAAGATGTGTAATTGTGAATTTGTAAATTTTGAATTTTGCAAGTTTATTTTCATTCTTTTTTTTTTTTTTGAATTTCTTTTTTTTTTTATTCTTTTGAATCAATGTAGGCAATCTCAGATCATGTGGTCCATCACTCACTTAGCATTCATGTTTCTCAGGCACGATACTAAGCACTCGATGAGAGACGCAATTTGAGACGTGTTCATATCAAAGACATTGGAACACTTGCCTTTAAACATTGTTTATTTTATTGTTGCTTTGCTGCTTTTTTTTTTTACTTGCTTTTTTAATGTTATACAATTACACATCTTCCAATCCCAGGGTTAAGTGAATGTGGGTTGAAGAAATGAAGGCCAAACGTTAGACGAGGCTCAAAGTGGTTGATGAAGAAATGGAATGTGATTGAACGGGTAACAGGGAATGACATGGTTGCAAAGGTGCTTCAAATCATTGGTGTACCTTGTGTTTTGTTCGGGAATTGATTTTTTTTTTTTTTTTTTTGAATGAGCGAATGAAAAATTCTATGATCAAGATGTAAAGGAAATTGCTCATTTTATTAATGGAGTAAAGGTGAACGAAACACATGAAACATATAAGAATTTGAAATGGAAAACATATGCTAAACATGAATGGGGGAATGGAGATGAATGATAAAAAAAAATCATGAAATCTTGCACAAAGGATCTGTTGTGCGCCTTGTGTTCATTACTTCTTGCCGCCTGGAGGGACAGGAAGTTTGTTTGCATCCACCAAGTCTTGAATTACGTCCTTTAAATTCCAACATTGCTCTGTAGTGTGGCCCCTTCCTTGATGGTACTTGCAATGGGCATTGGGATTCCATTTGGCGCTCCTTTCTTCAGGTTTTTGCTCTGGAAATGGCCCAATAGGTGTGATCAAGCCTTAACCGTAAAGGCGATCAAAGGCCGCATCATAAGTGATTCCTAAAGGAGTGTAAGTTCTTTTTTTTCTTGGGCAATGGAGCATCAAGAGTTAACACTTCATTGAGATCAACTTGGTTTATATTGTTGGTAATATTTTCGTGCTTAGAAGACGAAGAAGAAGGATGGTCGTTCTTCTTGTTTTTCCAAGTGTTATTATTGTTACTACCAGTATTCTTTATTAGCTCATCCTCGATATTGATGTCGATGTCGTATACAGCTTCTAAAGTGTTCAGTGGCATGAGATGTTCCCTATATTTGTGAGTCAGATTTTGAATAAAGAGGCGAACCATCTCTATTTCTTTGGGAGGATCTACCAAGAGTGAAGCCGTTTTCCTCCACCTGTTTAGATAAGCGGTGAAGCCTTCATTCTCTTTCTGTTTGAGAATGGAGAGTTCACGTTCAGAAGTTTTAGTTTGAATGTTACACTTGTAACGATTTATGAAACTGTTGGTGATACCTTGCCAAGTCGTAGTACGCTTGGCATCTAGGGAATAAAACCATTGTTGGCAAGCATGTTCTAAGGAGAGAGGGAACACCGTAGGGAAGAGTGTTACGTCCAATCCCTTAAGAGCCATGGTTGCAGAGAACACCTTCAAATGGAATATTGGATTGCCAGTAGGCTTGAACTTTGGAATATCAGTAGTGGAGAACTTTTCAGAGAGTCTGTCCTTCACATCCAAAGGATTGGGAGGCCGTTACACATAGGTGAAATCCTCAGAAATCTTGCTCATTTGCTCTTTGATCTTGTCCATTGCAGTCGCAGTAACATTGTTTTTCTCTACTGTGTTGACTCTGGTAGTGAGTGCTTGTAACATGTTAGACATTGTCTCAATGGACTTGTTAATGTTCTCAATATCTTCCTTAGTAGCCATTGGGACACATAAAGTAGTTTGAAGGTGATGAGTGACATTGAGATGGCAAAGTTCTCTTTAAACGCCTCTTAGGTCTAAGAGGTTGATGTAGTAATGACTCGAACCGTACCAATTTACCCCTGCTCCTTGACCAAGTATTGTGAAATGAAATAAATTCACTTAATTTTTTGGCTCATTGCTCCAGATAGGAAAGGAAGGAAAAAAATATACATTTGAAAACAGGTGAGAAAACTCCACTCTTTTTTTATTACAACGAAAAAAGGGTGCATAAACCTAGTATACGATCATAAACGACCTGGTGCACAACTCGAGTCAGAACATAAAGAAAGTGTGTGGACTATACTTGACTCATGGGTGATTAAGTGATGTTATAAGACTCGTGGTATGATCGTATGGCTAGACATGTGAACAGTAACCAAAATGACTGACACGAGGACCAAATTAACACGGAAGACTAAAAAAGGCTGACTGGACTTATTTCCAGATCACCGTGACACAGTAAACTGTACCGTGTCACGGTACAAGATGCCGTGACGCGGTGATCATTTCTAGTTTTTTTTTTTTGCTGGAAATCCACCGTGTCAAGGTGGAATATGCCGCAGAAATAAGCACGAGAATTCCCGTGTCACGGAACCAGGCACAGTGACACGTTGAGAATTCCCGTGTCACGGTACCAGGCCCCGTGCCACGTCACTTTTCCCCGTGCCACGTCACTTTGCCCCGTGACAAGGTGGTTTTGTTGCCTGCGCGACGATTCCAGTTTTTTACCCTTTTTAAAATCATCATAACTTTTGATCCGTTACTTGAAATAAGGCATATAATATATCATTGGAAAGATTATCAAGTCTAATTTCCAATTCAATGTGAATCAGGTCAAAATGATTTGTAGATTTTAATATAAGGCCGTTTTAGTGAAATGGTGTCGGTCTTGGGCCGAGTTTAGTGTTTTGCTCATATCTTTTTCATTATAGCTCGGAATTGGGCTTATGATATATGGTTGGAAAGCTTATTTGAAGGCCTATCCAACCAAATAATAATTGGATCAAAATTATAATAACAAAAAAATCAATTTAGCTCGGTTTTGTGATGTGGATACTAAAAGTGGAAAATAGGTTATGGTTTAGGGAAATGAGCTAGGAAATGTATTGGTTTATAAAATATATTGGATAGAACATGGATTTATGCACTCCAAAGATTAAATACTCAACCCGACCAATAATGGTGGTGAAAGTTGTTCATCATCGGATTAGGAAACACATCTTTACAAAATCCTTCACCACAACAAGCAACAGTAGAAAATCAATCTGAAAACACTTACTATGAACAACAAACACCTCCAATTTATCAAGAAAGCAACTCTCAATATTATGAAAGCCAATAAGAAAATGTCCCGAAGACTCCTCAATACCCTCCAACGACACCAAGAATGCATACCAACCTTCCACCCGCTAAAGTAAGTCAAATCTTGTCAGTTGCAGAGGATGAACACTAATTGGGTTGTATTTAGAAATAAGTGAATGTGAGATTGCTAGTACAAACCAAAAAGCATCCAATCTTTGGCGAAAAATACATGAAGCATATAACAAAGCTGAAAGGGAGAAGCCGCATATACTCCCACCAAGAGCTTTGAAGAGTTTGGAGTCGCGCTGGAGAAGAATGGCAGCAGATATACTACAGTGGCAATCTTGCTAAGAGGAAGCGGGTAAACTTCCAGAAAGTGGAAGTGGTTACAATGAAGCTGATCGAGTTAAAAATGCATCCAAGTTGTTCATATCTCTATTACTCACAATTTTACTTTTCCTCACGGAGTTGAAATGGTTAAGGATGATCCAAAGTGAAGGACAAAGCTAGGATTGGCTTTGTCAAAGGAGGAAAGAAAGTCTTGTGGTGTTGGTGACGAAGAAGATAGTAGTGGTAGTGGGAAGAGGTCTAGGGCTAAAGTTGGGGATGAAGTCCGTAATGACGGTTTCTCGTCCGGAGGTCTACCACGTCCCGAAGGTGTAAAAAAAGCAAAGGCTAAGCGTAGGGGCAAAGCGGTGGCAACCAAGGATGCATTTTTCAGCATTGGTGAACAAATGAAGGCGTGTACTGAAGTTAGAGAAAGGGAGACAATTCTGAAACAACAAAGGTTGGAACTTGACAAGGAAAAGGAAAAGAGAAAACTGAAGCAAGTTGAATTACAAGAGAGGAAGATGAATTTTGATCTGCTTCAATCTCTTTTGGCAAAGACTACACCACTAACCCCTGCTGAAGAGGTGTGCAAGGAAGAATTAATCCAACAAGTGTACGACCGAGGGGTTTAAGTTAATTAACTGCAATTTTAAGTGTAATGTTTTAGCTTTGGGTATGGTTATATTTTATGTTTAAGTTTAACTAATGTTGTTGTATTTCAATGGTGTTAAGTGTACTTTTAATAATGTATTTTGATATTTTAATGTTTGTATTAAGTTTGTGTTAAAGTATGCGTCAAAATAAAAGAGTTTGTATTAAAGTTTGTGTTTATTGTCATTTGAATTGTCATACCTGTAACCAGGGGCGAAGCCATGAATTTAAATATAGGGGGGCCGAGACTTATTCAGTGAATATTATTGTATTTCTACGATTTTTTCATTACACAATATTTTCTGTTGCAGTATTTGCAATATTATAGATTAGATTTGACTATATTTTATAAAGCAACACAAAATATTATTTCATCAAAATATTCAATATTACAACCATTCAACCAATGAGGACTTGCCTTTTTTTATTATAGCTAAGCAAAGGTTTGTGTACGATATATTTGGTATTGCTCTTGTAGTTCATTTACACAAAAATAAATATATAATAACTAAAAACAATATATATATATATATATATATATATATATATATATATATATATATATATATATATATATATATATATATATATAATATATATATATATATATATAAGGTATGCAATTTACTAATTTAGTCAATTAGAAATATAGGAAAAATAATATAAGTTAAAATCAAAAGAATTGGCAAATTAATAAAAAGATTGATTGAAGGGGAAAAGAAAAATAGATTAAATTAAAGAATACTGCTAATATTAATAAGTTTTAAGGGGGAAAAAACTAATACTTGTAACATAAATAGATAGTGAATAAATTTTTATTTTTTTTAAAAAAAAAAAAATTAAAATAGTATGCATGTAAGCCCATGAGAATCGAACCCTGACCAAAAGGTTGTATGCTTAAATGCTCAACCACTAAGCTACAATTTAGAATACTAGATTTATACAAACAATAATCATTTTATCCTAAAAACTATAGGGGCCAGCCTTTTAGATTAATGGGTCGGTTGTTGGGCCATGGGAGGCCAGGCCTCCACCAGCCCCCCCCCCCCCCCCCCCCCCCCCCCCCGCGGCTTCGCCCTTGCTTGTAACAATATCAAGTACTTGTCTTATAATGCATTCACTAGTCATAATCACAACAGTAGTCATGCATGTACCATTTCAGTATTTTTTTTTTATCTATTCTAGTCATTCAAAATAAAATAGTCAGTATTTTGTTTTGATACATTGAGTAGTCATTCATAGTATAGTGTTAATGCATTGAAAGGTCATTTAGTAGTCATGCATGCTCCATTTCGGTAGTTTGATTTGTTTTAATGCATTGAATTGTCATTCAAATTTCATATTCTTTGTTATATATACTTAATACACGATCTATACACAACCCACACAAAAAAATTCAAGATTTTAAACAAATACAATGTCTTACATTAGCTCAACTTCTAGCTCATCTGATACAGATACAAATGCCCAATTTGATAAGCTAGTTGATGAATTCTTCACAAATCACTTACCAACTATGTTGCTTTCCCCACAACAAGCCCAACCTGTAATTGAAAATGAATGTGACCCGGAACCTCTTAGATGGGATACAAATAGGAGAGATAGAGAACAGGGTCATGAAAGATTGTTTAATGATTACTTCGCTGATAGTCCAGTGTATAACAACAATCAATTTCGGCGTAGATTTCGAATGCAAAGGCCTTTATTCTGTTGTATCATGAACAAAGTGGTTGACGATGATCAATACTTCCAGCAGTGTAGGAATGCAGCTGGAAGGCTTGGGTTATCACCACTACAAAAATGCACCACCGCGATAAGAATGTTAGCATACGGATTGGCCCCAAATGCTGTGGATGAGTATATACGCATTGGTCAAACAACCTCTCGGAATGCATTGCAACGTTTTTGTCAAGGGGTTATTACCCATTTTGAAGCTGAGTACCTAAGAAGTCCCACAGATGAAGATTTAAGGCGAATCCTGCATCAAAATGAAATGTGTGGTTTCCCATGCGTGATAGGTAGCATTGATTGCATGCATTGGGAATGGAAGACTTGTCTTACGGCATGGAAAGCACAGTACGCAGGCCAGAGTAAGAATGCGACCCTAATTCTAGAAGCCGTAGCAGATCAAGATTTATGGATTTGGCATGCATTCTTTGGAATCCCCGGATCTTGTAATTATCTTAATGTCCTATACCGTTCCCCGGTATTTGATGATGTCTTGCATGGCCGAGCACCTCCAATAAATTTTTCAATGAACGACCATGAGTATAACATGGGATATTATTTGGCAGACAGTATTTACCCAAAATGGCATACTTTCATTCAAGGAATAACACATCCTCAAGTTCATAAGGACAAATTATTTGCTGAAAAACAAGTTGCGGCACGGAAGGACGTTGAACGAGCTTTTGGGGTTTTACAAGCTAGGTTTGCAATACTACGACAACCCTCAATTGCGTTTGATGAAGACATTTTGTGTGACATAATGAAAGCTTTCATCATTATGCACAACATGATTGTCGAGGATGAACGCCACAACTACATTCGGGCTGAAGTTTTAAGAAGGTACTACGAAGAAGATCAACCACAATTAGCAAGATCAAATACAGGTGTCGCAGTTAACAACAACGAGCCTTTTGAATATAACGTTGGTCGACCGCCTAACCTTGATTTCGACAAGTATGTTCAAAGAAGAATTTCCTTACGTGATAGAGAAACTCATTTTTCTCTAAAAACAGATTTGATTGAACACATTTGGCAAAAATATAGTTCTAGCGATGAGTAATGTAGTACATCTTTAATTAATCGAAGTTCTAGCAAAAATAATTAATCGAAGTCGTACCTCTTTAATTTAATGCAGACGTTAGAATTTCATAGTCGTAATATATTTATCTTGGTAATGTTATCAAACTTCGATTAATTATTTTTAAAACATAAGCTAATAAAATATAGTGATTTATATGAGAGAGAAAATGTAAGTAGGGTATTGAAAAAAGTAAAAGAGAGTGTGGTTTGAGGATTTTTTTTAATCATTGGTGGGATAATATTTCCTCACCAAATTTCCTCAGGAGGAAAATGAGGATTTTAGAGAGAGAAAATGGGTAGAGAGAAAATGAGGAAAACAATTTTTCCTCATTGTTGTCAATGCTCTAGGGGAGGGTAAGGGAATCTCATTCTCAAATTGTCACTAATGGGGATTGAAACCTTATGGCTGGAAGGTGCTTTAACTTCCACTAGACCAAGTTTATCTTGGACCATATGTATTCACGTAACTTGCACTCGCCTTTTTTTTTTAGTTAGACTTGAATTTACACATTTGTCGAGACATAACTTTGACCATCAATATCTTTAATTAAAGATTTGCAAAAAATTATGAAAATTTAATTTATAAAGTAGACATCATGAAAAATCAGCATATTTTATGATCATGGAAATATATTTATTATATATTGGTAAAAATATTAAGTCAATGATGACATTTAAATAGTGTAAAATCCCAACTCCAGCTTTTAAAAAAACAAGGGTACCTTTTTATTCTCTACGTTATTGATTTATAAATAATACTTTATACTTCGCATTAGATCTTTTTATACTCCGTATACATCTCAATGTATACTTTAGTAAAATAGTGTATGCAGTAAAATCAAGACATTTAAATAAAAACAAAGGGAGTATTAACATATTGGAAAAATTGACAAGAATAATCCCAACTTTGCTTGATTCACTCAAAATAATCCCAATTTTTAATTATTTTTAAATAATCCAAACTTTAATGTGAATTTGCTTGTAATGGTCCCAAGTGACCGACCTTTAACCTGTTGAATAAGTAATTTTTTTAATAGATATAATTATATGTGTCACTAACTGATTGGTCAAAAACATATTTTAATTTTAATTCTTGTAAGAAAAGAAAATTAATTAACATTTAACATTTAACTAACAATTTTGAAACTAATTTTTTTTTTAAAAAAAAAATATTTTAGAAAACTAAGTAATGTTTTTAAAAAAATAAAAATAAAAACCACCACCACCAGCAGCTCCAACCATCCCCAACCCTGACGACCTGCCACACCGCCACCCAGCTTCACCATTTCCACCATCGCCACCCAACTTCACCATTTCCACCGTCGCCGGCCCACCCCTCATCACTTTTCCTATACCCTACGCCCACGACCATTACTGTTGCTCGACCTCCCTTTCCAATGCACCAATTAGTTTCTAAATCACTATCGCAACAGCCACGCACAAACACCAAGTATCATCTTCGCATCTTAGCAGCCCTCCCACAAGCATCCACACACAGCATCGCAGCTTAAGGAAGAGGAGCTTTTCGTGGTAAGGAAGGGATGGGGTGGGTATTAAGGGGTTAGGGATTCGTTATTTGGTCGTGCGACAAGGGAAGGAGAGGGTCAGGGAAAGGGAATAGGGTGAAAATGGGTCTCTGCTGGAGTTAGAGTTTAGGAAGTCTGGTCTCTGGCAGGGGTGGCGACGAGATGTGAGGTATGGCTGGTCGAGGGAGGGGTGGTGTAGTGGTTTTATTTTGTTAATTATTAATTTATTTAAAAAAATTTCCTTAAATTTTGTTTTAAATTTTTTTTTTTTCATTTTTTTAAACCAGTAACATGCTAACACGTGTCAGGTGACTTGAGATAACAAGTTATTTAAGAGCAACTACAATGGTTGTAGCTAGGGACTTGCTCGCAATTTTCAAAAGTCTCTAACTACTAGCTTGGCCATTCACTAGTAGAATAAACGTAATTGGAAGCCCCAAATGGCAAGCGGTTTGATAAATCCGCTTGCCATTTACCTGATTTTATAATAAAAACCTGAACTAAGCAAATGGCAAGCGGTTTGGGGTGAACCGCTTGCCAAAATGTAAACGACAAGCGGTTTAAACCGTGAACCGCTTGCCATTTGTTAGAGAAACCCTAAAAAAAAAAAGCCCAGCTATATATTCTCTCTCCTCCCCTTACCCCTTAAGTTTCACACTCTCTCTCCTCCACTTACTCTCACGGCGCTCTCTCTCTCTCCTCCCCTCCTCCCCTTACTCTCACGACACTCTCTCTCTCCTCCCCTTACCTCTCAATCTCCCTTACCTCAATTTTTCTCACGCTCACTCTCCTCTCCTCCCTCTATTCTTTCTCTTTGAAGTCGTCCGGTGGTGGTGCACGACGGACCACGACAACCCTTGAAGTCCGGTGGTATGCGTGTGGTTTTTCGAGTTTTTTAGGTCAAATTCGACCATAAAAACTCTAGATCTAGAGTTTTCATGGTCGAATTTGACCCTTAAAACCCAAATTTCAAGCCAATTTTCAAGGTTTTGGTGGAATTCATGGTATGTTCCCTTTTTTTTAATTTTTTTTGTTTTTTTTTAAGTTTTTTTTTTTTTTAATTTTATGGTGATTTGGTGGTTGAATTGGTTTTTTTTAGGCCGCCGATTTGGTGTTGGTGTGGGTCGTGATGGGGGTCGTGGTGGGCGAAGTAGGCTGGGATTTGGTGGATGGTGGTCGTGCTGGTGCGTGGTCTGGTGCTGGTGCGTGGTGCGAGTGGGTGGTGGTGGTGGTGGTGGTGGTGGTACGCGTTGATAGTGGTGGTGTTGCTTGTGGACGGTGGTGGTGTTGGTGGTGGAACAAGCTTTCTTTTTTTTTAGATAACTTGTTGTAATAATTTAATTAGTTGTATTAATTTTTTTAAATATATTTATGTATATTTTTTTTATGAAAATGTAATACTTACATCAATTAATTAATAAAAATATTGTTGTTTTTATATTTGTTTTGTTTCTGTATCAATTTCAGTTAGAAAAAACCAAAAAAAAAAAAAAAAAATTATTTTTTATAGCCCTAATGGGCAGCGGTTTGGCGCCAAAACCGCTGCCCTTTTTCTTCAAATGGCAAGCGGTTTGAACTGCTTGCCATTTAAATTGACAATGGCAAGCCCCCCAAATGCGAGCGGTTCAAATCCGCTTGCCATTGGGAGATTTGAACCGCTTCTCATTATGTTTATTCTACTAGTGATTGGAGCTAAAAAATACAATTAGCTTAGCCGTCCAAGCTAATTTGCTTGAGAAAATAGTTTCCAAAATTTTTAGAGTTTAATATATTAAAGTAACTAAATTTATATGGCTAATTGCGAAAATCAAGCTTATTTAATTAGGAAGTTAGTAGCTAACTATTGGGGCACAAAATAGCTATACAGAAAGTTAGCTTGAAATCATACGTGGCATGACTAGCTAATTTAACAATTAGTTTAGTAAATTGCTATTTGCCACAATGAAATTACTCAAGCTATAGTATTAAAAGACTTTCATGCCCCTTAATTTTGAAAATTATATAACAATCTAACCATTATTAACTACTAACTTTGTCTTATCTCCACCTTGACCATTAGCTCCACCACCCATACCACCACTCACCTTTGACTGGTCCACCACCACGACTCCACCTTGACTGGTCCGCCACAACTCCACCTTGACCATCATACACCACATCTCTACCTTGAATGGTCCACCACCCAGGACATATAAAATGAGTCGACGACGGTCGGCGTTCATATCAGAGGCACTTGGTGGGGACGACGAACCGTCGACGCCGTTGAGTCGGGTATATGTCAGACTTTTTTTTTTCAATTTTCATTGTACCGGTCGCATGTTATATGCGACTATACCACGGTGTAGTGCAATGGCGCATGCTATTGCGACTACACCGTGGTATAGTCGCATATAGCATGCGACTATGCCATGGTATAGTCGCATGCTATATGCGACTACATGCGACTATACCATGGCATAGTCACATGCTATATGCGACAATACCATGGCATAGTCGCACGCTATATGCGACTCCACCACGGTGTAATCGCACGCTATATGCGACTGTGCCATGGTGGAGTCGCATATAGCACGCGACTATGCAAATCTAGAGAAAATAAAATTAAAAAAAAAAAAAAAAACTTACCGACGAATTGGTCGGTGTTTTCCCCACGTTTCCCGGCAAACGAACCCCCTTCCCACGCCGCGATTCCATTGTCGTCAGCCTCTTCCTTTTTCCAGTTGATTTGGTATGATAAGTGGTTGATTTGGTGTGATAGATAGTGAGAAAATTGGATGATTTCGGCTACCTTAGGGTGGTGGTGGTGATGGTATTTAGGGTGATGGTGATTCCGGCGACCTTAGGGTGGTGGTGGTGATGGTGGTGGAAGGAGTATGGTTGGTGAGAAAAATTGAACGATGTCAAACATGGAATTTATAAGGGTAGATGAGTCATTTAATACCGCGCCCTAAGTAATTCTATTATGGCATTTAATAACCCCCTTAGTTTATCATTAGAGTTGCTTTAACCGGTTGGACCTTTATAAGCAAATTCATATTAAAGTTCGGATTATTAAAAAATAAAAAATTGAGATTATTTTGGATGAATCGAGGAAAATTGAGATTATTCTTGTCAATTTTTTCCTAATATATTTTTCACTAAAACTAAAACCACCGAAAAAAAAAAAAAAAAAAAAAAAAAAAAAAAAAGTAATTCGAGTAGTATGAAACAATTTTGTTAATTCACTTGACTTTACACACAAGGACATTATTGAAGAGTGAAGACTATGTTTACTTATAACAATAAATGACGTTGAATTTCAATTAAATTTTAAAGAAAACTGTTAAAAAGTGTATTCGGGGAATGGTCCCACTGCAACATTGACAAATTAAGATGCGAAACAGTAAATAACTCAGACTGCCAATACCACCTGCCATACTCTGTTTTTACCTCTTCTTAAAGCAATTAAACTGACAAAAGCAATACCTCCATTTCATTTTTCATTACATAACTCCCCCGAGTTAACTCACGAGTCAAACCCCCTTTTTTGTCCTTAACTCAACCGAGTCTAAAATAATGCATTTTCTTTTTTTAGGGCTATTACATTTATTGGAGGAGACAACCAAAAGTATGCGTAATAAATCTTAACCCAAGTTAAAGGTTTTGTCATCATAATTTTACATTATTTAAACTATGGTTAATTTTTAATCATATTATGTGGTTAGTAAGGACAACCACATAGTCGACATAAAACCAATAAGATTTTTATTATAATTTTTAATTTATCATTATACTCATTTTCATACTCAAATACTCACTTCTATTATCACTCTTTTCTTTTTCTACTTACCTCTTCATCCACCCATCATCATTATCTTCTTAATCATCATTACATCAAAGAAATAAGAAATTAATCAACTATTTTATAACCAAAATTTTTGTAGTTTTCTATCTTAAGCACTAGTTATTTAGCTTAAACATATCTTTCATGGATTAAAATACTAATAAAGTTAGCACCAACCTTGTGTTTTTGTGGGCTAATCATTTTCCATATTTTTGAAGGAATTGAAATTCTTGAGATTAAAGCAAAGGTGTTTAGAGTGAAGGGAGTAAAGCAAAAAAACAAAAAAAAAATGTTTGGGTTTTTTTGAAGAAGAATTGATTATAATTCGAGGGAAAATGGATATGACTACTGCGAGAGCTACAATTGCGGCGGCGACGACGGCGGCGGCGGCGGTGGGTGGTGCTGGTGGTGGTGTTGGGGGTTTGAGTATAGTTCCGCCATCGAAAAGCCCGGAAGCCGAAAGCGAAACACCGCCTCGGATCCAATCTTCTAAGCCTTTATCATTCAGTAATGGAGTGTTGAAGCGTCACGCGCCTGCTATTGTGTTGTATAAAGAGTGTTTGAAGAATCACGCAGCGAGTTTGGGTGGTCACGCGCTTGATGGGTGTGGGGAGTTTATGCCGGCTCCGTCCGCGACTGCTTCGGACCCAACATCGCTGAAGTGCGCAGCGTGTGGGTGTCACCGTAATTTCCATCGGCGGGAGCCAGAGGAGACGGTGAATGCAACCACACCACTGACTCATGTGATTGAGTATCACCCACACCACCGTCACCATCCGTTGCCACCGCCGGCCTCGAATCCCCAGACAGCACCGGCGGTGGCAACCCGTGGTGTGCGGAGCCCGGGGTCTCAATCTCCTCCTCCGATCTCATCGTCTTACTACCCGGGCTCCGCACCCCACATGCTGCTGGCTCTCAGCAGTGGTGGTGTGGGTGCTACTACTGGTGTAGTTCCAGATAACAATACTCCAACAACCAACAACGGCCCGCATCACCCACACCACCACCACCACCCTCACCAGCAGCACCACCACCATCACAATCACAACCACAACCACAATCAAGCGCAGCATCTGATGAACTCATCCTCATCACAACCGCCAAGCCGAAAGCGGTTCCGAACCAAATTCAGCCAAGATCAAAAAGACCGAATGCACGAATTCGCCGAAAAAGTAGGGTGGAAAATGCAGAAAACAAACGAAGATTTAGTGAATGGGTTTTGCAATGAAATTGGTGTTGAAAGAGGGGTTTTTAAAGTGTGGATGCACAATAACAAAAACACTTTTGCTAAGCGTTCCACTACTGCTACTACTACTTCTGGTGTTGCTGCTACTAATCCAACTGACGATCTGATTAATAATCCGAATGACGATGATGAGATTAACGGTAATTTGACCGGTAATGGAAACAGTAATAGCAGCATTAGTATCAACGATCAGTCTCACCATCATCACAACCATCAATATAATGGTGGCAAGAGCAATGAGAGTAATGCTCCTACTAATGGTTCTTCATCTTCTTCTTAATTATAATTATATCTTTCTTTTGTTTTAATAAACATGTTTTTGTTTAATTAGTCCTTAATTAGTTTAATTAGATTCTTCAAGAAGAAGAGTAAAGAGAGGAGAGGAGAAGATTTCCCCTATCTCACCCTTACCCACTTTTTTTTTTCTTTTCCATTTTTAGTATTTTTTTTATTATTATTTTACTAGATTTTTTTTGTTGATTAAAAGTGGTAAGGGGGTGACTTTGTTGTTAATGAGTTTAATCAAGAGGGAATTTAATTCTAATTAGTTTACTAATTAATTTATTTAGCATTTTCTATTGTTTCATTACTTTAATCATTGATTAGGTATATGTTTTACATGATTACTCACAACATTGATTGGATGATCCCTTGTTCTAAGATATTTAATTCGTTCTCAAGTGAGTGATTAATTTATTAATTAACAATGCTAATCTCAATTGATTTTGTGTTAATTGTTAATTGTGGGAGGAGAGAGAAAATGGTGATAATTTGATGTTTGAAGTTTCAAGTGTGTCTGGTCGGAGGAAACAGAAAGCGGATAATAAACAAAGATTAAGGTGGATTCGGATTGCTTATATTATAATGTATCTCCAATCAATCAATCAATCAATCAATCAAAGCCTTAATCCCAAAAGTGGGGTCGGCTAACATGAACCAAATTTGATTATTCCGTGTAGTCATCAACATAAATCTTTCTCCTCCATCCCTTACGATCCAAAACTTCATCCTCACGTAAATCCATGCACTTCATATCCTTCCTCACTCCTTCCAACCAAGTCATCTTTGGTCTCCCTCTTCCTCGTTTAATCCCTCCATGGTCCCACTCTTCCACTCTTCGCACCGGTGCACCCTCGGGTCTCCGTCTTACATGTCCAAACCAACGCAGACGATTTTCCCTTAATTTATCTACAATGCCCGCCACACCTACTTTCTTGCGAATAACCTCATTTCTGATTCTATCTCTTAAAGTGTTTCCACACATCCACCTTAACATGCGCATTTCCGTAACCTCCATCTTTTTAATATGCTCTTTCTTAGAAGCCCAACATTCTGTACCATAGAGCAACACTGGTCTTATGGCAGTCCTGTAGAATTTTCCCTTCAACTTTAAGGGAATGCTGCGGTCGCATAACACTCCCGTGGCCGCTCTCCATTTAAGCCACCCTGACTTAATCCTGTGGGTCACGTCTTGATCAATGTCACCATTCTTCTGGATGATCGACCCTAGGTACTTAAAACATTCACTCATGGTCAAATCCTTTCCATCCAAACTCACCACTTCATTGCTTGTCCCCCTCTGAGTGCCAAAACGACATACCAAATATTCAGTCTTACTCCGACTTAGCTTAAACCCTCTAGATTCCAACCTTTGCCTCCATTGCTCCAACTTGACATTAACCCCATCCTTAGTCTCATCCACCAAAACGATATCATCTGCGAACAGCATACACCATGGAACCTCATCTTGAATTGGTCTAGTTAATTCATCTAGAACCGTTGCAAAAAGAAAAGGGCTTAATGCAGACCCTTGATGCAATCCGGTTGTAATAGGGAAATCTTTTGTCAACCCTCCGCATGTCCTCACATTTGTTGACACATCCCGATACATATCCTTAACTAGGTCTACATACCTTCGTGGGATACCTTTCTTCAACATTGCCCACCAAAGTATCTCTCTTGGCACCTTGTCATATGCCTTCTCTAAATCAATAAAGACCATATGAAGATCTTTCTTCTTTACCCTATAAAACTCCATCATTTGTCTTATCAAATGGATTGCCTCCATAGTAGATCTCCCAGGCATAAAACCAAATTGGTTATCTGAAATGCTATTTTATTACTCACTTTACAAACAATTATAATGTATCTCCGAATAATTATATTTTATTACTCACTTTACAAACAATTTTTCTATTTGCTCATTCAAATCAACCACCGCTTAATAATAGGTATCGACTTTTTGAGGTGATAGATCTATAGATTTTGATACAGAATTTTTATGCTACTCACTCTGTCTCCAATCAAGTAATCAACCTTCAACTCAATTATTTTTTGAAACCCTTCGAGTCATTTTTTGTTTTGTCAATTGCTAATCTTTAATTAAGTGTAGTTAATGACAGATGTTAATTTTAATTGAGTGGAGTGAAATGTGAAGTTGTTTACTTTGCTTACGTGGCGCGCCAAATGGCCTCGAAAAACGTCTATTTTATTTTTACTTCATCCGTTATTTTTTTACTTGATTTACATTTTTTTTATCACGCTTATCAATGAAATACTACAATTAATAACTTTAATTCTCCATAAGTAAAAATAATAAAATTTACTCCGTACATATTATGATTGTACTTATTGTGATTAATTTAAAATGATCTCTTATGAATTACTACCTCCATCCCCGAAAGAACGACTCATTTGACCTAATTTTAGTCCCAAAAAGAATGACTCATTTGCATTAAAACACCCACCAATTTGCAACAATATTTGTGCAAAATTAGCTTCCCCAAAATGAAATGTTCTCTATATTTTATTGGAGGTTAGGAGGGTGTTCAATAACAAAAGGAGAATTTTGGATGTTCTTCCACCAGGATTTAAGGCAATTGTGTAACTTACACTCGTTTGTTATAACTAGAAAATATTACTTCATTTCTTTAGTTGACATTGTTTGACTTTTACACTATTTAAGTACTCCCTTCGTTTTTAAATATTTGTTCCACTTTTCTTTTTCGACCGTTTTTAAATACTTACTTCATTTCCTTATTTGGAAAACTTTTACAATATTTTATTAATTTCTCTCACTAAGTGGACCCAACCATATTAATTTCATATTCTCTCTCCTTCAATTATCTCCACTACTTTTGATTTTTTACAATTTTTTAATTCTTCCACCAACCCCACTACCTCTATATTTTATTGAGTTAAGCTAAAAATTAGGGACTAAACTTTTTTACTTTTCACCTTTTGAGACCTGAACTTTTTTCTTTCACCATTTGGGACCTATGGTTAATTCTCAAACAATTTAACCCATCTAACTAACCAACCTAAGCATTAATTAGAGTAAAAAAAAAAAGTATTTCCAAATAAAACAAAAGTAGATTGTGAATATCAACTTTAAAACTTTTTTTTTTTAAAAAAAAATAGCAAACAACAATACAGAAATCCAAAACAAACCCAACAACATTCGTCATCCAAAAGCAACAATATCCAACATCCAAACATTGAATCAAGCCTTATTCGATCATACTGTCTCCATCCAATAGTTCAATTTATTTTAAGTTTTTTTTTTCTCTTCAACAATAAAGTTTTTCAGCCTACAATCATAAGTATGAATTGGTGAAGTCGTAGATGTAGTTAAAAATATTCAAATAGATTTTTTTTTCAAATATTTATTCTAAGGGCATTAATTTGATGTTGATAATTGAATTAAAAAGATGGTTTTCTTACCTTGCATTTAAAGACATTAGAATAATGTTGTTGGTCCACTATACAATTGCATAAACACAATATTTCTAAATTGACCACAAATTGAAGTTCAAAATTCTAAAATACAATTGGAACAAACACATAAATTCAACACTATAACAACACTAAGCAGTAGTTTCAGCATCATTATTCATGAATACCCATAAAATTCTACTACGTCTAAAAAATAAGCCCTAAACCTAGCAATAAATTATGAGAAAAAACCAAAATTGAAGTAAACTAGTTGTACAAGTTTCATAGAGAACTTAGTTTTTTTTTTTTTTTTTTTTTTTTTTAATAATAAAAAAAAAATCATAGATAACTTACTTGTGCTAAGATGCTTGAAAAACCGTTAATAATCTACACCAAAATCGCCTTCAAAGCTTCATTTTTTTTTTTTTTTTTTTTTTTTTTTGTGAAAGGGAGAACAAACAAGGGAGTCGAGGTTGATGATGAAGAGTGGAGTTGAAAAGACACCTTATTTTTTGCAGTAATTTTTTTGGAGTAAAAAACTAAAAACACCTAACACAATTTTATAAAAAATAAATTCTCTTTTGTAAATAATTAAATCAGAACCTAAAATAATTAATGGGCCCCACCACTTAACCATAGTTAATTTTTTCAACTACAATTCTTTCTTAGGTCTCAAAGGGTGAAAGAAAAAAGTTAAGGTCCCAAAAGGTGAAAAATAAAAAACTTTAGTCCCTAAATATTACCTTAACTCATATTTTATTACTTTATCCAATTTCTCCTAAAACTCCGCGCATGGAGAAATGAAGCAAGTATTTAAAAACGGAGGGAGTAACACATTTTGACTCGCTTTTATGATTTATAGATACGATAAAACATATTCATGAGGAATCTTATTTGAATCGTTTTAATATATATTTTTATTAATATCCGCTTTTTATAATTTTACAATGTTGATTATTAGAGATATTAATCGTTAACAAAAAAACGATAGCAAGCGTGATACTCCCTCCGTTTTTAAATACTTGCTCCATTTCTCCATGTGCGGAGTTTTAGAAGAAATTGGAGAAAATAATAATATATAGAGGTAGTGGGGTAAATGGAAGAATAAAAAATTGTAAAAAGCAAAAGTAATGGAGAGGATTGGAGGAGAGAAAAATATGTGGTGGGTCCACTAGGTGAGAGAAGTTAGTTAAATATTGTATAAACTTTTCAAATAAGGAAATGGAGCAAGTATTTTAAAACGGCCGAAAAAAAAAAGTGGAGCAAATAATTAAAAACAGAGGGAGTAATAAAAATGTGTCAACTAAAAAAACAGTGGAAGTATTATTCTTGATTTGTAAAGGTGCAAAATAGTTCTTTCACAATATTGATATGCAACATTTCCTCTTATACATCTTCTCTTCCACTCCTGTGTTTTCATGTTTGTACTTCCTCTATGTCGTTATAATCGCAGTAGAAAACTCTCGTAGGGTAGATATGGTAAATAAATTGTAACAAAAGATAATGGGATTATTATTTTATTGAAAAGTCAAGTGGTGTGAAAAAGAGTGGGGACCAGTGGATGAGTAAAAAAATGATAAAGTAGGATAGAGCGGGGGCCATTAGTGGATAAAGATGTATTATTGGATTGTAAAGATTATCACAAGTGAAAGTGTAGCTTTGTAAAAAAAAAAAAAAACAGACGGAAATAGCAAATATAGCTTTTAAAAAAACGGAGGGAGTAGGAGAGATAAATAAAAAAAGGTGCATGGGGTTGGTAGGTGTAGACACCCATTTGTGTCTCCCCAAAACCAAGCCCAGTGATGAGTACCTTTCACGTCGAATCATAATCGAATGAAACGAAAGTGTGGAAAGGTCTAGTGTTGCGGAAAGTTTTATTTCTTTTCTCTTCCCCCTGATTTTGAAAACTTTATTTTAAGAAAACAGCCAATCCAGTTTGGTTAGTCCATGATATGGGTCCAATAGTAGTGTAGTTGGATGGGGTTTGCAAAGACCTTTCCAACGATATATTATAAGCCCAATTCCGACGAATATTGAGGAAGTTATGGCCAATTTGCTAAACTGGGTCCGGTTTAAGCTTTATGTACGGCCCAATGATCTAGGGGAGGGCCTAATATGATTTATCATTCCTAATGCAATTAGGAATGGTTTTGGTCTTCTAGAAGGTTCTTTTCATTCCTAATTCAATTAGGACTTTTCAGAGTTTTAATCAAGATCAAATAGCATTTTTCGAAGAAATTATATTATTTTATCTTCCAGTACGGTAAACTTATCAGAATTTCAAAAACGCGTTGGAATTAAGACTGGCGTCCAACCCCAGGCCTTAGCGCCAGGCGCTAGCCATTGGCGCCTGGCGCCAGCTAGCCAGGGTTGGCGCCAATCCTGTTTTGCAATCTTCAGACTCTGTTGTGTTAAATTATCTTTTTTGGCCGATTTTCTCTATAAATATCGTATCAAAAACTCCGTTTTCATTCACCAATTCTCCTCATTCTTAAGTATTCATCTACAATCATTCATCGTCTACATCTATCATTCACGAATTTTCACGAATTCTCATCAATAATTAGTTTTAATTAGCTTTCATCATCAAGTATTCTTTAGCATTCTATTCTTTCTTGCTTTTTTCATACAAAATTCCGCATTCATAAGATCTAGAAACACCTAGCCATATTCGAAGTTGCCTTCGCCCTAGACGTGAAAGGTTTTAATTTTTGAGGGTTTGGTCCCAAATCTCTCTTTCAATTATTTAATTTAATTGCTTTGATTATTATTTTCCTTGAAGTTACTAACGTGTGTATTTTGTTATTAGAAAGAGGTACGAGACATCCAAGTAAGTACTTTAATTGATTTATTGATTTGTGATGTAGACATCATGTTTATATTATTGTTATGATATTCCTAGTATCATGTCTAGGTTATTTTTAATATTAAATATGATTGTTATGATATGATGCCTTTTATTCTCTTCCTAATATTTATGATTGTTGGTATCATGTTAGGGTTAAAGATTTGATTTTTATTGCTTAGTGACATGCTAGGGTTTGTTATTAATCTTGTTAGTATCATGCCTAGGATCTTGCTATTTTTATTATGTTTTAACATGATTATGAATATTATTATTGTTATTATGATGATTATTATTATTGTTATAATTTTATTGTCATGATTATAATTATTATTTTTTTATTGATTATTATGTTGCTTGATTATTTATTGTTATTGCTTGATCACGCCTTTTATGCATGTTTAAAGGGAATTGGTACTTGTAATCATGCTTAATAAGATAATTAATAATCTTGTTAGGGTTAATTTGATTATAATTCAAGTGATCGCCAATAATAGTTTGTTTGTGCATTAAATTCAACCAACATAGATTAAACAGGTTTAGGGTTAATCATATTGATTGCATGTTAATCAGAAAGCGCACATGAATACGATCAGAATAAAGTAGAGGCCTATTATTAGGGCAGGTTCAATCTCTTTTAGGTTGGATTTGTACCTTCATCCCCAAACCCTTATTTGGTTCATGACCTTATGGAGTTGACGATCTCTTGGATCGTTAAGGGGTGTAACCTTCATCCTATGAATGGTTTACAAGTTCCTTAAAAAACTTGTTGGCGACTGTTTTGCTCTATCTTCTTCCCTTTTGGACGCCACCGTACTTTAGTGTATGATCACAGTGGGGTTCAAGCTAGTGGGATTTTAAAGGCTTGAAATTATTCCCTACAGTAGGAGAGAAAAATAACAAAATACAAAGTAGTTTTGGGTCATTACCAAATAAAAAAGTGTTACAATTATTATAAACCATGAAAAATAAAACTGTTGCGATTATTATGAAACGTGGGAGTATAGATTTTCCTTTCAAGGAAACAAACATACAAACAAAAACTATCTTTACCATCGTAATTTTGTGTGAAAATTATTTTTCATAGAGAATCATTTTCCCAATAAGTTGTAAAGTTTTTTCCATTAAAACAAACAGAGCCTTAGTAACTTTTTTTTTTATTTATTTTATCTGTTGTTGTCTATTGCTTGAAATCTCGGTTCCATCCACCTTTAAGAGAAAGATTTTTTTTTTATTTATTTTTATTTTTTTTTATGAATAAGAGAGAGATTGTTAGTTATATACACCCATTTGATGATTGCTTTTCATTTAATCATCAAATGAAGAGCAAAAACTAACATGGGGTTAGTTAGGTGTACAGTACATCCTGGTGTATATAACAAATTCTACCTTTGAGACGCCATATGAAATTTGCCATGGTACGTAGAATCCAGAAATTCAAGTTGTTTCGCAAGTAACATATGAGTTTTTTTTTAGGGGGCTACAAAGGTTGTGTCAAGGACTCTATATAGATAGTTGTTCGTCATTCATATTTATAATGTTTTTTTTTTTTTTGTGGTCAAGCCTTCAAATGGGAAAGAAGTGATTTAAAGGGTGGTGTCGTCGTGGTGGTTGCCTTGTCGATGAACTTGGTTTGGTGGTTATCTTAATGGTGAGGTGGTGTCGTGATGATAGCCTTGGTGAGAGAGAGAATGTTAGAAGGACCGAGTTGGGGTTTAAGTAGGGGTTGAAGACCATTTTTATTTTGGGAAATTTTCTTTGTTACTCACCATTTTTTTTAAATTTCTCTATGCTAAACTGTAAAAAAATTTATTATCTTTGGTAATCATATATATATTATATAGAGTTATATATAACATTGATGATAATTTTTTTTTTTATTATTATTAAAATTTAACTATTGGTTAGATTTATTTTAATTTTTAAACAAGTAAATAATTAAAGTAAATAAATATATTAATTAAAATAATAGCCACCACCAATTGCCACCCTTCCTCCCTACCACCCCCTTCCTGCCACCACCGACTCCACATCTCGCCGTCGGCACCCATACCTAAACCCCACCCTTGCAGCCTATCGAACTTCCCCCACCTCGAAAACCCCAATCACTCCTCCCCCTAAACCACCACCCCATCCCGAAAACCCCCTCCCTCTCTCACCGAAACCCCCATTAAAAGCCCTTCCCCTACCTCGACAACCCCAACCGCCCCTCCCCCCACCTTGAGAAAACACGTCGCCCCTCCTTCACCACCGCACCACCACAAACCATCAACCCCACCTCTCAATAAGCGACATCAACCACAAATCAAAGCAATAAAGCATAAATTTGACACTATTTCAATTAAAAAACGGAGCAATCATGATGCTAGATCAAACAATTGAGATTTTATGATGCTAGTTTTTTATGATGTCGGTTGAAAAGATGGGTTTGCCAGCCACTAGGGAGGGAGGGAAGGTTCGCCGACCGCCTACAGCTTGCGTGGGGGAAAGAGGACTAGTAGTGGGTCGGAGAGGGGTGGCTAGATATATTTTTTTTTGAAACAATTTTTTTTTTTAAATCTGACTATATAATAAATACGGGTCTGGACAGCACCCGCAAATCAAGAGAGTGAGTCCACTTCACAAGACCAGAGGAGGTTCCATCCCAAAACCATATGGCTATAAGAGGAGTATCCCCTAGCCTTATAAAGTGATTAACTCTCTCTTCTTCAACTAATGTGGGACACTTACATGTGGTGATACTTAAGAAGTCTATTCTTCAACACTCCCCTCACATGTAAAGTCCATTTTTAACTTTGTCTCATGTGATTTTTTGGGTTATAGTACTTCTTCACTCCCCCTCACATGGACCTACTCTTGTCCCAATGAACTTTAGCCATTTAAGGTCCCATATTATGAATTTGGCTTTGATACCATGTTAAATACGGATCTGAACCGCATCCGCAAACCAAGAGAGTGAGTCCACTTCACAAGACCAAAGGAGGTTCCATCCCAAAACCATATGGAAAAATGAAGAGGCCTACCTTTAGCAGTAAGTTGAGCACCAGAAACAATAGAGGACCAAGCAATGTCTCCTTGCATAATATGGATTCCAAACATTCATGATCTGGATGTGAATGAGTCGAATTACTTATCCCTCGGTCTATTCGTGAACTATCTCTCCAGGGATTGTGAAAGAGGGTCTACTAGAAATATTCTTGTTATTGCTTCGATGGATATTGAGTTCAAACTCATTTGAATGAAATAGAAGAAGTAGACTTTTAGCCTTATAAAGTGATTAATTCTCTCTTCTTCAACCAATGAAGGGACACTTACATGTGGTAATATTTAAGAGGTCTATTTTTCAACACTATAGTTATTAGTTAACTATGGCTGATATGTTTCATTTGTTAGTTGATATGGTTTTTGTGTTGGCTAATAATAGTATTTATTTTGTTGGCTGAAATGTTTTTTTTTTTCTTTTTTTGTTGGCAGATATCAGACATCATTTGGCTTATATGTTTCTTTAGTTGACTTATATATTTATTTTGTTGGCTGATATGTATATTTTAATTGTTAACTTATATATTTCATTTTATTAGCTGATAAGTTTATTTTGTTGGCTTACTAGTTGCTTTTGTTTGCTGATTTCATCCTATTGTTGGATGATATGCTTCATTTGTTGGCTAATATGTTCCTTCTGTTGGTTAATAAATACATTTTGTTGGTTGATATATTCTTTTTATTGGATGATATCTATCTTTTGTTGGCTGATACTTTTTTTTTTTAATTTTTATTTTATTAAAGTCTGATATGTTCTTGTTGACTGATATCAGACATCAATTGACTGATATATTCATTTGAATGACTAATATGAATAATGTATTAGCCAACAACCCAAAATGTATAAGCCAACAACCAAAATGTATAAGCCAATAACCCAAAATAAGCCTGTACATATTCTTTTTATTTCATTCTCTCTCCTTTTTCCCCGTCTTCCTCTTTCACGTGAAAATGGAACAAACACAACAAATCCTCACAAACCCACTCACTCCTCCTTCAATTTGTTCCTCCCTTCCCCCTAATTTCCTTCTCCACCGCACCCACCAACCGAACCCACTAGCCGCAAATTGCCAACCACCGTTCACTAATAACCCACCACTGCACTCACAAACAGTGAACCCAAGCCAGCGCACCCACCACCACCGAATTGCACCATTAGAAGACGCTTGTCGTCGCCGGAGAATTTATTCTTCATCTCCTCTGTCGTCGTCCTCATCTCTATCAAGTAGTAATTCTCTCTATTTAAAAACAAAATAAAAAATAAAATGGTTTGGTTTTGAGTAATGTGGAATTTGAGTTTAATTGTGTAGAATTTGAGTGGATTAAGTTGAATTTGATTGAATTGGATTTTGCAGTTGATGGAAATTGGAAGAATGTGAGTTGCCGCACAAACTGTTGGGTGCAGATGCTAGTTTGCGATAAATTAAACCAATTTTTTAAATAGAATTTTATCACTGGTACCCTCAAAGATTTGACTTCTATCAATGGTGCACCTCATTAAGTTTTCATTATAAGAGGTGCCCCTAATATTTTCACCTAATTGCTACAGTGATCATATGTTACTAAAACGTTAACTGGGGTTTTTGGCTAGTTTAAGGGGTTAGGAAAATGTAAATACTCAAATACCCTACCTAAAAACTCCCTCCAAAAATCAGTTCTCCTTTTCCCTCCTTTTTTTTTTTTTTTCGATTTTTCCCTCTTTCCTCTGTCTCCTATTTATTCTTTCTATTGCTTTAGAATTTCCTTCTTTTCTTCTCTTCATTCCTCTTATAATCTCATACGTTTTAATGTCTTCTTCTGGTCAGAAATTATGATCCAGTCTTTTCTATTTGATTGCTTGACAATGTTGTACAAATTCCAAAAAATGTATGACCAACGTATTTCTTACATGCCTTGCTTCTAAATGTAATTTCGAACAAAGGGAACAGTAATTGATAAGATTTTGTATAGATAAGTTCGAATAGAAATAGTGATAATTACATTAAGAATTTAAGAAAGAAAGCTATTAATAAAAAGTTTTATGTGACCATAATAGAAGAGGCGGTGCACATTGTACTTGGGTTAATGTGAAGTGGGACCATGAATAATCCAACATTATCTTAGATTAGAAGTGTAGCCTGGCCTGCTAAGTTCCAATGTAAAGGAACAAATCCTAATCTTAAAACTATATTATTATTTTATTATTCTCAATATCTATCTAATTTTCTTTTATGTTTACCAAGAGATAATCTATCTAATTATATTGTATTTTATGTAGCTTTCCTTTTAAGGGAAGTGGCTGATGTTATTTACATTAATCCGTTAGATAAAAAAAAGGAGTGGAAGACTGGAAGCATAAAGAAAAGTAGGGAGCTGACTCAAAGCTGACGATAATAGTAAATGGATTGTTTCATTTTATTGTCAACTTTGTCTTTTAATTTTATAATTTTTTTACACTTCCTCTTTGTATTTACCACGTATTTATTTATATTATAATTTTTGTGTGTGTCCTATTGAATTTAGGCACCAATAACTTTAGCTCTCTATATTAAAAATCATTAGAACATATCTAATAAGAATCAATATTTCTATGTTAATTCATATATTTATTTAATAAGAGAAGGTAGAATTAGTTTAATACATAAAACTATCAAACCTAGCATAATTATAAACTCAGATCGATAAAGCTTCTTATAAAATAAGCCCAATCAATATAATTATAGATTCCATAAGAGGCACTTTAAGGCAGGGATTTCTTTAAACCCCCAAACTTCCAAAATGCCTAGTTGATAACCCTAGCCTTGGAATTTCAATCATATATTTAAATCCTTAAAATGATTAAGAAAAGATGAATATTTAAATACCCTCCCCTGTAGTACTCTCAAGAGTCAAGATCCTTATGTAAAAAATTTAATTCAACGATTTAATTGTGAGGGGTTCAGATTGTAGGGTCGTCAATCTAACCATCCTTAAAAATATAAAAAAAAAAAGGACTTGCTATAAATGTAACAATATTCTCAAAATCTATGAGGGTGAAGGTGTCTTATAAAAATGATCTTTTGGAATATGTAATAAATAATAAGTACTCTATCTATGTTTATTTACTTATTATTTTATTCTTTATTTTCTTGATGCAGTCAATAATTTTCATTTGATGTGTCACTAATTTATTTACTAAGTACTAGTATATAATTTATTCACTTTTACATTAGTATTTATTTACTTATTACTAGTATATAATGTATAGAAATTCTAGAATAGACTCGGTCCATAAGTTTTCCAAAAAAAAAAAAAAAAACTCAATCCATAATAATTTTTTGTGCACCAAGTATCTAGTATATCATTTGAAATATTATTTGCAAAATTTTAAATATGTATGTTAAACTTTTACCACCTCTAGTTAACCATTCATTAGTTTTTACCACCTTTATCAAAAAAAGGTTTTATTTTACCACAACATAAAAAATTTTAAAAAAAATTAAAGTTGACTTTTACCACCTACCACCCCCAACTAATGAATTTCATCTACAAATCCGTCAATTATGCACTTGTGTCACCATATTAATTATTGGGTGTTAAAAAAGAAAAATTAATAAAATAAAAACCATCCAAGCCAGCACTGCTGTCGACACCCCTTTCAAACCCCTTTTCCCCTCTGTTTTCGACGGCCTCTCCTCCTCCCTTTCCCCTTCCCCTTCCCCTTCCTTTTTATGACCACTCCTTTCTGGCAGCCTCCATCCCCTCCCATTTCAATGACCTCGCCTCCCCCTTCTCCTTTTTTCGACCTCAAACTTCGATCCCCTTCCCCTTTCGGGTCCCACCGAATTCCGACCTCGGCTTGCCCTAGCCCTAACACTGGATTCTGACCCCTTTTCCACCTACCTAATTTCGAACACTCTAAAACCTTAGCCACCACTAAATTTCGACCTCCTCCCTAGCCATCACCTAATTCTGACCCCCCGACCTCCCTAGCCATCACCAAATTCCAACCCCTCCATAGCCCCCAACGAAATTTCGACCAATCGAGGTGGGGTTGATTTCGTTCCCGGCTGATTGGCATGAAGGATCGAGGGAGATGAAAAGGAAATGACAAAAAGGAGAGCCCTACTAACAAATTCATGGACGGAATCCGTAAGGTGGTGATAAAACCCAATTTTCGGACATTTTGTTGGTGGTAAATTACAACTTTTTTTTTTTTTTTTTTTTCTCCCTAATGGAGCTAGGTAATTAAAGCCAATAAGTGGTTTTTTCATGGTGGCAAAAGTCAAAATTTCCTTAGTTTAAACAAGTTGTGAGTTAGTACCTTATAGAGTTATAGCCCTTATTGATTGGATTTGTTTTGTCAATATTTTAATTTAACAAAAAAATAGAGCAACACCTACCTTAGCTCTTTTTTATTGCAAGAAAGCCACAATATTTTCACATATCCTCTACTGTATGTGTATTTTACTTTTACCATACTCCGTAAAATTTACTAATGTGAAACTTTAAATAATGATATATTGTATCATCAATAACTGTAGATTATAAGAGATCATGAGATCAAACCACTAGAGGTAATTTGGGGCGGTATTTCCTTTACTCCTAAAGTGCCTAAATTCAGTGCGGAGCTAGAACTCCAATTAAGTGGGTTTAATTCAATATCATGGTATAATCACACTAGCTAGAAAAACAAACTAAAAATAGCCTAAAAATATGAGTATTCAACTATTTATTTATTTATTTTTTATTTACTGTATAAAAATATACAGTGTATGGAATGAAACCTGCTACTGATATGGGGTATATAATAAACGGGTAGTTAGTTAACTTCTTGTACGTAGTATTACTAATGGATACTCATCATTACTTTTTATTCCAAATAAATTTAAGTGGATTCAAATTCTTATGAAATTAGCTACTTAATGAGCACTTTTACTATATTTTAATGACTTATATAGTTTTATAGGTTTTGTCATTACTTAAAAGGGTTCATTTGCACCCACAGCCTACTGCATGTCTCCGCCCCTGCCTAGATCGTTAGCCTGGCCTGGGAGAACCTGTAAAAAGTTTTCGATCCGGTAATACTCTTCTCCATACCAAGTTACCAACCAACCAAAAAATAAAAAAAATTAATTGTAGTTTAAACTTGGGTAACCCTTATCATATTTCTAAACTATTTTTTTTTGACAAAATATTCCTAGGCTGAATTTACCTGAATTTATAAATTTGAAAAAAGTAAAAATAAGGTGAATAGATTATTGCTAAATAATCCATATTAATTATCGGAGTAGTAACTTGAAAAGTGAAAATATATTGGTTGTTGCTTGTTACCCAATTTATAAAGGGAAGAAAAATAAAAATAAAAACTTAAGGCTGTTGATGTTGACATATAATAAAATGGAGTGGAAGATCAATTTGTTGGTTGGCATATGTCATAGGTGAAATCATTAATTAGATTTTCAAATAATATTACTCGTAAATTACAAGATACAATAATTTTAATTTAGTAATTTTTTTTAAAAAAGATATTTGTAGGGTAGCGGGTATGTCCTAATAGAGGACCCAATCAACAGAGATTAGGCATGGGAGGGTAGAAGGCTAAGAGTGTAACTCCATGCCTCAATATCAGAAAGTGGGTGTAACCGTGCATGTGCTATTTACACACTTGTTCTTCTCATGCTAATCTTTCTAAAACAAACACCCCTGTATTATTACTCGTACTATTATGATTCATTATTTCAGGGACTAATCAGTCATTTCGTCTTATTTTTAGGGCACAATCCCTATAATTTAAGGGATATTAGTTTATATTTAGGTCATCAATGAGGTCATTGTTGTTTTAAGAAATAGGTAACCTCCTTCCCCCCCTTTTTATTTTGTCTTCTATTTTTTTTTTTTTTTTTAAATTTTTTTTTAAAAGTTATATGATTCCACTTGCTTCTCATTTTGACCCATTTTAAATTCCTTTTAATTTATCCTATTATCTTCACTCGTTTTTCATTATATACTCGTTTTTAATTGCATCACTTTGCAAATTGCAAACTCTTAAGCAATTTTTAGAGATAAGAAAGATAATGGACTCTTGCGATAGGGGAGAGATTGAGAGAGTTGATTAACTACTTCGTAAAAAAAAAAAAAAAAAACTAATGCAACTAATTTGAAACATCTATTTTAGGAAAATGATATAAGGACAAAAGAAATGGAGGAAGTAACTCGTTTCAAATTTTTGAAAACATTATAAATAACCACCCCTCAAACTTACCACTAGTGTTTTATTTTATATTTTATATTTTTTAATTATTTTTTTTTTATATAATACGGATATTTCACCAAATGCCATTGACCACTTTAATAAATCACCAAATGTCACCAACATTTTCAAAATTCACCAAATGCCATTGACAAATAGTACAATGACACATCGTGCCATTAATGAGGTCTAGCCGTTAGTTCTCATTTACTGTGAATTGACACATTTGCCCTTGTTGTGTTAATTGACGCCATAAAGCCTTTTAACTCCTTGAATTGACCTAATAACTTAAAAAAAAAGTTGAGGAGTCGAAGTCTTCATCTTCTCACCCTTCTCTGTTCTTCAACCAAAGTCTTCATCAATCAACCTTGCAATTCGATTAAGGAGGAAGCTTTTTCTAAGAGTAAAATTTGATCAGGAATCTGTAGTACCAGGAAGTAGTAACTGCGCTTGTAATTGGGTGAACTGAAGCCGTTGTTAGCAAGGAGGGGCATCAGTTAGGGGTGTTCAAAAAAACCCGACCCGAATGTCCCGACCCGATTTCCCGATGACCCGGTAAATACCCGATGGGAAATTTGGGGAAAAAGCTGTTTTTTCGGGACGGGTACCCGACCCGGGAAAAATGCATGTTATCCGGGTCGGGACATGGGTCGAATTTTGTAATATCCGGGTACCCGATTTCCCGAAATCTTAAAAACAAAAAAAAAAACCTCCCTCAAACTAAGCCCAGCCCACCAAATTAGGGCTCTTTCACACGCCTCTCACCCCCCTCCCGCATCTGCCTCCTCTCTCTCTCTTCTTGCATCTCCTCTCTCTCTTCTTGCATCTCCTCTCTCTCTCTCTCTTCTTCCTTGAATTGAGCTCCTCAATCCTTTCCCGTCGATTTCCCATCTTCAACTCTCCACTTTCACCTAATATTTCCATTCCCTCCTTTCCTTTGTATCCCGAATCTCTCACCCCCATTGAACCCCACCAAAAATCTCCAATGTCTACCTCAAGAACCCTACAACATCTCCTCCGATTAATCGTGAGTTGTCGGAAAATCTTAGCTCAGGTGACAAATCCGGCGACTGATTCCATCATTGCCATGGCCTCTTCCTCCAAGCAAGAATTTGTCTCCCATTATCGCACCATTCGTCTTCCATTACGCCATTACTGTTTTTTTTTTTTTTTTTTTTTTTTTTGGCAATTCAATTGGGAATCAGATGTAATTTTTTGGATTTTATTTTTGGGAAATTAATGGTTATAATTTGTGTTTATCTAACAAAAAAAACTAAATTACAGCAATTATAAATACCTAAAATTAATACAATTATAATGGTGTTTTTTTTTTTTTTAAAAAAAAGGAAATCCGGGTACCCTATGTCCCGACCCGAATAATTCGGGTACCCGAAACCCGGGTACCCGAGATATTCGGGTCGGGACATGGGACAGATTAACAACTACCCGAAACTCCGGGTACCCGGGTTTTCGGGTACGGTACCCTGGTTTTCGGGTACCCGAAAACCCGGGTACCCGAATTTGAACACCCCTAGCAGCAGTGGTACTCATTTGAAGCTTGAAAAGTATTCTTACGCTTCCAAACTATCACGCAAGGTAACACTTTGTCCATCGATCTTCAATTCGAGTGTCGATTTTGTCAAATTTTCATGATAATCGAATTAGGGTTAGGGTTTATTTTGAAATGGTCAATATGGAATGTTTGGTTGAGTTAAATGATGTGATTTTATGTTTAAAATCATGTTATTTTTCCGAATTATGGGTTTGACTGTGGAAAATGTATTTTTTTTTGTATGTTAGGGTTACATGTTCTGTGATTTTGATTCATTAAAATGAGATTTTTGGAAGTGTTAGAATATTATGTGGTTTGGCATGTGTTTGTGGATGTGAATTGTGTGTGTGTTTAGTAACTTGATAATTTTTGTTGATAGGATGAGTCAAGTGTGACTGAATGTCCATTATTATAGAGATGGTGGTTTCGATTTGTTGGTTGATGATACAGATCGGACTAGTTTAATGGATTTGTTTGATTTTATGTTTGAGGACTCTGTCAAGCAAAACGTTTTCCTCCTCAAGTACTTTGCGTTTCTAGCTTGTTAACAAACCTAGGACTAATAGGAAACTAGAGTTATGTGTTGATGGTGATATGTTGAAAATGTGGGATTGGAATGTGGGTAAGGAAACAATAGATGTGTGGTTGGAGGAAAGGGAAAGTCTTGGTTTGGTGTTTAAGGATGCTGAAGCTAGTTGGAATAAAAGGATAAAAGAGAAAGCTAAGAGGGATAGGATAGCCATGGAAAATAAGAGAAGGGAAGCTAAAGAAGAGGAAGCTGAGAGAGAGCTTGAGGAACAACAACCTTACACTGTTGTTGTAGAGGTTCCTATGGTTGATGCTGAGCACTCAGAAGTTGACTATGTTAGAGTGTTTGACACTCCATTAGCTGATGAGGTTTTCCCAAGGGTATCTCAGCCTCAACCTAAATAAAGTACTCAACCCTCAACTCCACCTAAACACCCTAAACCAACTTCTCCCAAACCCACATGTTCTAGACAGAAAATGACACCTAGAAAAAGGAAAAGCACACCAAAAAAGAGGCCAAATCAATCCCTACTTTCTCCAGATCAACCACATACATCCCAACCTTCTTTTGAACCACATACATCCCAATCTTCTCCTCAACCACAAACACCACCACTTTCACCTCAACAACATACTACACCAGTATCTCCTCAACCATATACTGCAACAGCACCAACAACTAGGAACTGGCCTAACCAAAGGACCAAAATCTGCAGCAGCTACATGTTCTAAGCCTAAAAAGGGAGGTAGATCAAGACCTGAGGGATTTAGGTCCAAGAAGAGTGATGTAAAAAAGGTTAATGTTGAGGAGCAAGGTGTTACTTTAAGGAGATTAGAAAGAAATAGAAATGGGAACGTAGCACCTACTGATGATCTAAGTGAGGAGAAGTGTGATGAGTCTGGTAGTGACTGTGAAGATGATGATTACATACAATCAGGCAGTGAAGAGGATGAAGATGACGATGAAGAAGATATTGGTGACTTCATAGAGGATGAGACAGAAATAGACTGCCTTCATGATGACATTCTTGAAAAGCAATTTGAGGATTATCTTGATGGAAGTTCAACCATGAATGAGACTTGTAAGAATGGTAAAATTTGGACATATCATGAGTTTGGAGCTATCATATTAGAGCCATGGTTGATATCTAGAGACAGACAATCATTTCTTGAGGTTTTCAAAGACTACTATATACAAGAAGGATTTGGTGGTTATGTTGAATAGAGTGACACAACAAGATTGATAGCAAGGTGGGCTATAGAAACATGCAATTGGAGAATTCATGCTTCCACCATGACAAACAAGGTTAGCTGGGCAATCAAGACTTTGATAGGGGAGCATATAAGTTGTGGCAGGCTGGAGATAAACCCAGTTGTAACTTCTGAGTGGTTGTATAGACATCTGCATTAAGACATTCAAGCCAATCCTGACATTCCAGTTGAGTCTTTACAGAGACTTTTTATGGAAAAGTTTAGGATTCAAGTTAAAAATGTTGTTTTACAAGGTCAAGGAAATGTGCAAGGAGATGATTCAAGGTGGTTTTAGAGAGGCATACTCACTATTGCCTAAGTATGCTGAAATGGTTGAAGAGACTAACCCAAGTAGTTATGCTCTTATCACTTGGGGTGAATCAGCTGCAAATGAGCCTCCAAGATTCAAGGCTTTTTTTTTTTGCTTCCCAAGATAAGGGATTCTAGAGAGGCTGTAGACCTATTATTGGCATTGATGGAGCTCACCTAAGTGGACATTTAAAGGTAATCTTGTTAGCTGCAGTTGGGATCGATGGGAACAATGAGATTTTTCTCATTGCATATGGATTGTTTGGTTCAGAGAGCATTAACAGCTGGGGTTATTTTATAAGGAATTTGAAATGCCTTTTTGAGAAGGAAGGTTTCAGGAGAGATGATTATACCTTTCTCTCCGACAGAATGAATGTAAGCCACCTGGAAACTACTTTATTACATGTGATTTATTGATTTGATTTTTCAAATCTAAGCCATAAACTATTGACTTTCCTTGTAGGCTGTTGACACAACAATTCATGAAACATTCCCTAAAGCAACTAGAAGAGTATGTTGCTAACACTTGTACACAAACTGCAAGACCAATGAATTCAGTGGTTCAGCCTTTCATAAGCTTTTCTGGATAACAGCTGATGCTAGGGCTGTTCAATTTCAGATATCCGATCCGAAATTTTCGGATCGGAGAAATTGCGATCCAAATTCGATCCGAAATTTTCGGATATCCGAATTTTCGGATTGGATATCCGGATTTTCGGATCGGATATTCGGATATTCGGATCGGATAGTCGGGTTTTCGGATCGGGTAGTTTAAATTTTTAGACAAAATCCGATCCGTATCAAATCCGAAAATCCGAAATTTTTTTCGGATATCAGATCCGAAACCTTAAAAACCCGATCAGATATCTGAAATTTCGGATCGGATCATCGGATTTTCGGATCGGATATTTCGGACCGGATATTTTTGAACACCCCTAGCTGATGCATACAATGAATATGTATTAAACAAAGCAATGCAGAAGATACATGAGTACAATCCTAAGGCTGTTGAATACTTACATAGATGCACTGAGATCTGGTCTAGATATAAGTTTAATCCTACAGTGTGTTGTGATCATAACACAACAAATTTTGTAGAATCTTTCAACTCATGCACAAAGCCCTACAAGGATCTACCTGTTTTAAAACTACTTGAAGGTATCCACATCCACAAAATTACTTTAATTTTATTAACACAAGTGCCTTGCATTCCTTTATTTTACATTTTTTGTGCGTGCTGTTTTGTAGCTATAAGGCAGTGGGTAATGAAGAGGATTGACTCAAAGTTTGATAAGGCTATAGGCAAGGAGGATATGGAGCTAACTGAATATGCAACAAATATTTTGCAAACAAGATCATATGAGTCTAGGTTGTGCTATGAAACCCCATGTCGCGGTGATGAGTTTGAGGTGAGAGACCAACATGTGCATTTTCCCATCAAGCTGAACACTGACACTTGTGGTTGTGGGAAGTGGCAGCATTTAGGGATCCCGTGCAAACATGTACTAAGGGTTATTTACCACTAGAGGATACAACCTGCAGACTTTGTAGCCCCTTGTTTCAAAGGGATAAGTTAGGAACTTAGGAGGTCCCCTTAATGGCGCCTAGACCAAGTCTATACCAGCCTAACACTCAAGCAACAAAGAATTAACGCACACAAGTAAGAGACAAGCACCAACAACGTAAACACTTCATTATTTTCATGGCTTACAAATTACAAGGAGTTTCTCTCTCTAGAGCTCCCAAATTCGATACCAAGAAAATGAATGCCTTGGCCTATTTATAGGCACTGACTACAGCCCAGTCAGATAGGATAACTGCCCACTATACCCACTATGTCCATGATCTAATTACTGCCCACTACTTGGATGCTACTTGGATGTATCTGGACTTGTCCACGTACTCAAGGAAGTTATCCACGTTCAGCATGCTCTTGTAACTGCTTGGTAACCGCCATACCCCACTATGCTATGTTCCTATATTTAAGAGACATGCATCAGTTATGCATATGTGGCGCTCAACCGCCTGATAAGTGTAACCGCTCACTCTCTTAGTGTTCTTATTTTCTAGGGCCACTAAGTGAGTGGTGTAACTTCCACATGATGTGGCACTCTCCTCTCAGAATAACTACCCACGTTCATGGCTACACCCCACTACTTTAGTGTTCCTATTTTATAGGAACCGTCCTCGTAGTGGCTTAACTGCGTTCCCGTCTGACCATATTCACAAGCACAGTCAAGATAACCGTTAGTCAACCCACTAACATTATGGTCCCAATATTTTAGGAACCATACTTAGCCAGGTGCCACCTCAGCATAACCGTTCCAACAATTTAGAGAGAGTGTTGCAACGTGAGTGGTTACCTCAACCGCCCACTAGCCCCACTATTCAGCCAATCCCTAGATTCAAGGCAACCGCATGCAACCACGATGACTAAGCATAACCGTCAAGGAGTCCCTACTATAAATAGCACACTAAGGGGAGCTTTAGTTAGACCAATCATCAAGCCAAAACATTTCCTCAACATCCATCATATAGCCACACAATCCCATGGTTCCCTCGAAAGACCCATGGTCATCGTTCCTCCATGTTGGAGCCACTATGGTCTCCACTACAGTAGTGGACCATAGAGACACCTTCACATGATCCTAAGAGCATCCCTTAACCAAACCACACACCACTTAGCTAGCATGCTCTAACTAAGTCCCAAGCCCTTGTTAGTTGCCCCGCACCTACCCTAGTCGAGACCATCGAGTTGGTTTGTCCTATCGAGTGTCCATCATAGCCATCCAAGTGTGCTATAGTCCCCATAGGCCAGCCTATGTCTGAGACAATGCCCAAGGCCCCTATCCCCAAGGCCACCCTTAAGTTAGCCCCTGACCCTTGAGTGAGCACTCGCCCCTAAAAAGCTTTATTTTGTTGGCATGAAATAATAGTGAACACCCAACTGACAGTAACACAATAATGGGCTCTCAAGCCCGATATTTGAACCCAACCTTGGCCCTATGGCCATGTATGATCTATTAGGTAACTAATAAGTCCCCTCAATAAGTATCAAAGGTTGTTATGGAGTTTTGCGCATCCACACACTCCGAGGATCTTTTAGTGCGCACGCGCTAGCCATAGGTCCAAGGCCTAGCTGACCAAGGCTTTGCTAGAACCATGGCCTAAGCACTTGGGGGTCATCCCTGATAACCTCACAAACCATAGACATGGTAGTGAGCCACTCTAGCCTCACTTGGCTCGTTCTTGCCAAACCGATCACGCACTTGCTCGCGTGGGCAAGTGAAAACTCGAAGACCTTGCACGCCTACATGGGGTGGTCGACGACCATGCCTAGGTCGACCCAAAAGTGACCGTGAAACCTTTCCATTATTGTGTCCTCCCCTTCCCTGTTATTTATCCAAGTGAATTGTGGACCTTTGAATGGTAATTCAATTAAGCCACAATCGAGGCGCCATTGACTAAACCACACTGCCCCTCTAATATGACTCGATCCACCCAGTTTTTGCGAAAGAAATTCAACTTGGTTAAAATACCCTATGAGAATATGATTGCCAGGGAATGCATTCAGATGGGATGATAGCATTTTCCAGACCTATTTTATATCCTCTAAGTAAGGCGAACCATAAACAAAGGTGCAAATAGATTCAAAGTTCATCTGGTCTGAGACCTTACAGGAAATAAAAAAATGACTACTGGCCAGCCATTCAATAGAGAAAATATTAGACCATTCTACGAAAAGACCCCCAGCCAACTCCTGAGCATCAACTCTAGAGCAAATACTATAACCCATCCTAGAGAAAACAAGGATAATTACAGATACAGGACACTTAGTTTCTAAAATGAAAATACAATCAACAGACATGCATCTAGTAATACTACTAATAAAGGGAATTGTAGGGGGAGACAACGACCCTAAGCCCCTACAATTCCAACTCTAAATTCTCAATTAGCACCTCGTGGCTTTCCTAGGGTAGCCACGGAACCATTCGAACACGAGCAGCAGCACTTGAAGAAAATTGGCACCTCCTTCTTAATCCCATCCTTTGCAGCAGAGTCCACTAACACAACACCTTTCCCATCCCCTAGAACCACCAGCCTTAGCGAGTCATCGTTTGAAAGACCTAGCTTTTGCATTCGCACCCCTGTACACCTTGGTCTTCTTTCTCTTCTTTCCCCTGGCCTTGTCCACATTGGGCTCGCCCTGGGCCTACTCTTTTGGATCTATATTGAGATTCAAAATTGAGTAAATTCCACGTTTGACTCCACTGGGCTCACTATTGGGCTCGCCTATCTTCACTCCATTAGGCTCACCACGCTTGAAATTATCCATCAGGAACCCGCTGGGCTTCTAATAAATATTTTTCGTGGGCCAAGCAGAAACTGGGCCTTTTTTCTCGGACTTAGCTTGCTAGCCCGCTTAAACCTGCACAGGTACTATTTTTTCCTTGGCCTTAAAGGCCACGTCGACAGTGGACCCTGGTAGGAGACCTTCCCTTTTTGAATCCAATGACAGTGGGGAGATGTTCAAACCACTAATTGTAGTCATGTGATTGGGCAGATCTACTTTTGGAGAGAAAAAGGAATCTGGTGAGTTGGGAAAGCTATGTGGCTTTAGGAATAAGTAATAAATTAAAAACAAACCAATAAAAGGAATGCCAATATTAGTATGTTACATTGATCGAATTAAGCCTAGGTTTAAAAGGCTGCGTTGTTTGTAGCATTAATATGGTTATGAATTGTTTTATTTACCAAAATCTCCACTAATAGCATGTAAAACTATTGCATACCCCTCTGATGAAACGGTTTGTCGTTGTCAACTTATCATCAACCTTTGAAAATTGAGAGAAGCTATTCTCCACCATCGAAGAGACATAATGAAAGATAAAGTATCATTGTAGAGAAAAATAACTGTGCTTTACATCCTCTTTCCTTGACCATGCAAGATAAAGTATTCAAAGAAAATGCTATGTTTATGAAAGGGCATTTCTCCCCCAAAAAATCAAACATTCGTCATCTTGAACTAATATTGCTAATCTTAGCTTTATTACATGGGAACTTTGAATCACCTTGTGCATTGTATACAAATTAAGAAAAAATGGAAGGATGCATTAATATTTCTAATTTCGGCTACCATTACAACCTTTAAGTTTATACCAACAAAGGACTTCTTGAGCTGAATATAGAAGCAAGAAGATCAAAGGCAAATATTCATTATTGCATTGAAAAATTAGTAATCATTAAACAATCATAATTCATTTAAGCAGCGTTGTCTCAAAGGCAAAGTTTGAAAGTACAAAGCCATAGGACTCCTAATCAGTTCTCAAATATTTCAAAAGCTTCATCCTGTGTTGCACCTTTGCTTGCAATCCTCAACGAGAATGCTTATCCTAAAACAAAATAATAACGTAATTGTTGGCTACCAAACAATTCCCATCAAGTGAAAATTGCGTCATTTCTTTATAGTCACTGCCCTAGACATAAAATTTTCATACACAAAATCCAAAGAATTAGACATAATGATAAGGTATAGATCATACACGAAACCCGAATCCTAACTATTTTTTTGACACATAAGACCATACTATCCCTCCGGCAACTCACCATTTACCCAAATTAAATACATAAATAAAATACACCAAATCTAAAATTGTATGTTTATTTGACTGATCGATAGATTTATTCATACAAAAGAGAGAAATTTAGATCTCTCCTCTGTGATTGTCTATAAAATAAATCAATATCAACAACACAATCTTCTACTTTCAGATACGAAACAAAGTTAAATGATTTCTATTACACTCTAGTTTGGCAAAATGCCTTTTACCAACAACCCCAAAAAAGAAACTGTAGAAATATCAGAACTATCTTTATGCAAAGTAGTCACCTAGTAAACTATTTCATGAAACAAAAGGGGCCAAAAAACATCCATCACATAATGCTTTTACTTAGACTTTTATCAAAGATAATAAAGTCGGAGTGACTAAGCATGATCAAGCATCAACTATGTAACAATAACAATCCCACCAGTTTTAGAAACAAATCTCAAAGAAAGATCCTTTAAAAAAATAATAAAGAGAAAATTATGAATATGACAATGGCTAAAAGTTTAGAATTCGAAATGTTCCTATCTCCATGCCTCCCCCTCTTTCTCTTTTCTCCTATGTATCACAAGGTTAGGAAATATTTTTCTACTTGCTTGCAATACTATATACTTTATAAAAATCTTTGTAAAAACCACTCTCCTAAAGGTAGAGGAATATCTTCATGCATCACCACTCAGAAGAGATTTAAATTGTAGACATTGGGGGGGGGGGGAGGGGGGAGGTTGAGCAGGCATGAGGCACAACTTGGAGCTTATAAAATAGAGAAATAATGTTATTATGTAGCATGATATAAATAAATATCTGTCTCTAAAAGTCACCAATTGGTTCTAGTTGTAGGTTTTCTTGGCCATTCTCATTTGCTAATGCTGGAAAAAAAACCTACTCAAAGCCTTGAAATTTTATCAATTGTTGAGGTTGGCTTCTTGGCTGAGTCCATGCACAACTGTACTAAATAAGCCCTAATATCATGGAGATTCTCATGTAGATAAGCAACCATGAGTGTTGAACCACTAGGAAAGCATAGTGCCTAGTGCGTGACATATATCTGATAAGAAATCTAAGAACTATACCTTTTGTATTCACCTCTGCTATTGATAGACATACAAGCTTACTTATGCAGAGCATATGCACCCAATGCCTGACCTAAGTCAATGGCCATTAGTCAAACTGCCTAACATATTACTACTAGTGGTGAAAAGATCTGTAGGAAGACCAAAAAAAGCAAAGAAGAAGAGGGCTAAATGAAGCAAGGAAAGGAAAGAGGCATTCAATAGTTAAGTGCAGCTTATGTAATGAGTTGGGGCACAACATGTTAACTTCTGCATCGAGGAAAAAAATCTCTACAATTGTAGCAAGCACATCAAACAACTCCTCTTATCCCAAGAAGAAAACAAAGAGAGTAGCATGAATGCACAACAACTCATCTTTTTAATGCACAACCAGTTAATCCATGTAATTTTTTGAACATTAACAGTGTAGTGTGTGCTGTGTTGTCTTGTTTATTTTGACATATTCTTGTAACTTTTTAGGTAATTTATGCAAACAAGGAGGTAGTTTTTGAGCACATGATTTGAACATGAAGCCATTATATACTATGCAAATGATTTAATTTCCCTATTTATTAAATTTCATTGCAATTACAATACTTCATTTCATCATTACAATCACAACTACAACACACATCAGTGCCCCCAATTTCATTATACAATTGAGAACTTTTTGCTGCTGCTTGATTTTCTTCTTCAATTGTTTTAATTCTTCATACAAATTGCCTTGTCCTGAGCCACCCTTTACATAACAGCTTCCCCTACTCTGACCTTCTTCTTGCATATGAACTTTGCACCATTTGAAGCTATTACATGAATCACACTTATAATACAACCTTTGTGGATTAGATGTTGACTCTGAGCTTCTAATTACGTATTTTCTACCACACTTGCAAAAGTGGTTTGGAACTCTAACATATGCATACTCATGTATTGAGGAGGATGTGTTTGATATCAAACTCGAGATTATATAAAAAGGGTTGCTATGTGTGTTCTAAGTGTCAAATTTATACAACAAATTGGGTGTAACGGCTAGTTTACTCTAAAAAAAATTCAAAAAATGTGAAACAAACTAGACATTGCAACTCATTAATTCAGAGGTATATTGTGTAAAAATTTACAAAAGTAATGGTATTTGGTGAAATATGTAAACTACTAAGTGTCATTTCATGAAATAAGTTTCGCATTAACTGAGAACTAACGGCCAGACCTCATTTATGGCACGAGGTGTCATTGTACTATTTGTTAGTGGAATTTGGTGAATTTTGAAAAGGTTGATGGCATTTAGAAAAATAGTCGTAAAAAATAACACACCTTAAACGTAAAACTAGTGGGGTAGTTGAGAAAATAAATAATTGTAAAAAGCAAAAGTAGTGGAAGAATAGGAGGAGAAAGAGTATTATGTTGGGTCCACTAAGTGTGAGAAATGAATTAAATATTATAAAAGCTTTCCATAAAAGGAAATGGAGCAAGTATTTAAAAACGACCGGAAAAGGAAAGTGGAGCAAATATTTAAAAACGGAGGGAGTAGATATCACCATCCCTTCCTCTATTCCAGCTAGTTTTTTACTAAGGAGGGCCCATTATAAGCATGTATTTTTTTTTTGTTTAGTGTACACGTGTAATCATGTGATTGATAAAAACAAATATAAAAATTTAAAAACAAACAATAAAATCAATTTTTTTTTTAAAAAAAAATTCAACTAACCTAGCCCTCAGCAACCACCCCTCCCCCCATCTCCTACCACCCACTGAGAACAACTTCCCCCACCCAAACTTGCCGCTCACCGGTCACCCCCACACCAACCAACCACCTCCATCCACTTACCCTGCCAGTACCCCTTTTTGCAAACCCCTCTAAGCTAGGGGTGAAAGTTTGGTATTCAGTTTGGATTTTACACCAAATCGAATCCAAACCAAATTATTTCGGTATTGGATTATTGAAACCGAATTTGGATTCAATCCAGTCAAATCCATACCGAAATAATTTGGTTTGAAAAATGAATCCAATCAAAACTAAATTTTTTGGGCTGTCATTTAAGGCCTTATATATTGGGCTTTTAATTGGACTAATAGTTTTAGCCCTTAGGCCTAAATTTTGTACCTGTTCAATTGTTCATATAAATTTTAAGGAAAAATCTTCCTAACACTTAAGTCTTTAAGTCTAATTTTTGCCTAATTAAGAAATATCATAATAAAAAAAACTTTCAGCCATTAGAATAAAATTACAAACATAATAAAAGTCTTAAAAATGAATTATAAGTCACATAAAATGAGATAACAGTCCATGGAACCAACTTAATTTAACTACATCAGCTTAATTCAACTGACATCAAGCTTAATTCAACTTGGCAGGATTGACAGCTTCAACTCAGCTGCTTCAACTCGGCAACTTCTACTTTTCACCAACAGTCTCTTGAACATTACCCATATTTGTTAACCTTCTGTTTTAAAAAAGAAATAAACAACATATTAACACAATACAACATATGGCAGGGACTGACGAACTTAGAGTTCATACTCCACAGCACATATACTAAGCCATTAATAATTGAAAGATTTACCATGCATGCATAGCCATAAATAGAGCAGTAAATGAGCTTGAATACATATAAACATCAAACTTAAAATTCATCAGACCAACATATAAACACCTCATAACAATATATAGTACAACAAACTTTAAATTTAGAACAACTAATAAACATATAATCAAACTTAAAGTTCCAAGCTTAAAATTTAGAACAACCAAACTAAAACAATCAAATTAAAGTATGATGTATAATCTAAAAAAAAGTGACAACTAAGGGCAGCAACAATGAATGGACTTAATTCGAAGATTTCGAACATAAAAACCAACACAATTGGGGAAAAAACTAGAAAATAAACGACCAACATCAATGGAATTAATTCAAACATAACAACAGAGAAGATCTATTACGTTTGAGTGAAAGTGACGGAGGTGTTGGTGAGGGAACGCGCACAAGGGAGCCGCAAGGTGGTGAGGGAGTTGTTCGCGCAAGGTGGTGAGGGAGCCTCAACTCGCAACTCGCAAGATCTAATAAAATCGCAACCTAGAATTTGCAAGATATGAACTCGCAACTCAGAATTCGCAAGTCATAGTTCGCGCAAGTTGGTGAGGGAGGTCGTGAGGTGGTGGTGTTCGCGCAAGGTGGTGACTAGTGAGAAAAGGGGGAGAATTTAGGGAGGTGGTGACATGGTGAGGGAGGCATGGAGATGCGGAGATCTTGAGTTCAGAAGAAAGGAAAGAGGAAATGGGTTGGGGTTTAGGCTTATACTAGGTTAAACCCCGTGCAAATGCACGGTTGTTGAATAATTATGATAGTAATATAATTATATAGAAATTAATGAACCGATTCATCAGGTATTAAAGTACATGAAATATATTAAAACAATTAAAACATGTGAGAGAAAATATTTATTCTTATAATGTGCAAGTTGATATTTTAGGAAGTTTATTTTAGAATTTATATAAAAAAAATCATAATCTAAATACAATCTTTATTTTTACATAATAACGATTTTTTTAAAAAGTAATTTTGGCGGGAATTTTTTTAATAATATGTTGCCAAGTGTTCCTTCAGATTCGCTTTTAGTAGTATGTAATTGATTGATATGGAAGAGAAATGGGTTGGGGTATTAGGGCTTGTATAATTCGGTTTGGAATTTCGGTGTTCAGTTTTTTGAAGCCATAAACCGAATCCAAATCGAAATATTTGGTTTTGAAATTTTGGAACCGATCCAAATCAAAAACCAAAAAAATCCAAATCGAATTGTTAATTCAGTTCGGTTTGGTTCGATTTTCGATTTTAAGTCGTATTACTTTCATCCCTACACTAAGCCCCATCCTTGCTCAGGAAACCCCACCAAGCCCCCACCCATGCCCACAAAATCCCACCTAGCCCCCACCTCTTCCACAAAACCTCCTCCCCATCCCTATCCTCAACATCCAAACCGCCCTCTTCCCCTAAAAGCACCCATCACCTAATTAAACCCCCCACCTCAAAACTACCCTAAATTAAGGAGGGTGGGCTGAATCGTTGAGGGGGAAGGTAGGGTGGTCGAAAAGGGGGGGGGGGGTGCTGGAAACAAGGATGAGGAAGGGAGGAAGTGTCGGAAACAGGGATGGGGAAGATGAATGATTTATGTCTTCGTCAAGCACAATTACTAGATATATAAATGGATCAAATTATGGAGAACTTAAGTTCGTTTTTTTGGGTCATCGTTATATCATAGCTAGAGGTACTAATGATTTTGTACCTGATTTGCCGATCGAAGAGCTACGTTGAATACATGCTTCAAAGGTATGATTATGTGATTTTTGTGTGTTATGCATGCGATCTTGATTTAGTTGCGTATGAATATGATTCAAGAAATTCCGCTTATAGTACCTAAAATTCCTACGGTGGTATCAGAGACTCTTGCATGAGCACGCTTGATTATAATTATATGATTATTTAAATTCCATGTTCATAATTTTATAATCAATTAAGAGGGAGAAATTAATTTATTATGGTTCAATTATTATACTACCTCCAGAACATATTATATGTAACTTTTGCCAAAAACGAAAATTTCACATTAGATGCAACTTTCCCATTATTTCCTTTTTTAGTAATTTTTTTTAATGAAATCCTGCAAATACCCTTACTCAAAATATCATAAACACAATTAAATAACTAAATCAGAATTCATTAAATAATAATTTAACCTAATTAATATAATTCTTCTCACCAAATTCAATTCACCCAAAATAAAATCCAATTAACAATCAACTTCCACCCATTCATCTTTCACAACTATTTTGACCACCACCACCTTCAGCGTCACCGGCCACCACCACCTTCTACATCTGGAACGCTCTCATTCTCTCTCTATCTGTCGCAAGAATCATACCTCCCATCTATCTCTTCTTCTCTTAATAAGATCTGATGAAGTAGGGGTGGTTGGGATTGTATTGGGTACTTTATGAGGTTTTTAGGGTAGGTTCGAGTAGATTGGGATTAGTAGTGGAACGTTTCGACAAGGTTTTGAAGTTTTCGAAGTGGGTTCGACGGGACTAGGTCGGGTTAGTGGTGGTGTGGATTTAGGTTGGTTTTGGGTTGGTTCAAAGTGGTTTTGGGTGGGTTCAGGGTAGTTTTGGGTTTTAGGTGGGTTCAGGGTTGGTTTCGGGTGGGTTCAGGGTGGTTTTGGGTGGGTTCAAGGTGCTTTTGGGTTTTGGGTGAGTTCAGGGTTGGTTTCGGGTGGGTTTTTGGGTGGGTTCAGGGTGGTTTCAGGTTTGTTCAGGGGTGGTTTAGGGTGAGTAGGGTGGTTTTGCGGTGGTTCTAGGTGAGTAGTAGTGGTTTCAGGTTAGTTTTGCGGTGGTTCAGGGGTGAGTGGAGGTGGTGCATAGGAGGTTGCGGTTTAATAATTTTGCTCAAAAAAGCCATGAAAAGGACCAAATTATGCCCTAGATTGCTCCAAAATTTTTGAACACTATACACCAAATTTCGAATTTTTCGAAAATAATAGCCTATATTTAGATTTTGTGCTTGTTTTTTTTATTTAATTCGAATTGTTTCATGTTTCATAATTTTAATTAAAATTGATTTATACATAAAAATATTTTGTGTATGATCATCAATTTAATTTTACGAGTTAAAATTAAATTGGGATTATTTTATGATGAACCTTAATTTTAAAATTGAACATGGGTTTAATTTTAATTTTGGATTGATTTAATTTAATTTAAATAAATATTATTTTAATTAAATTAAAAATAAATAAAAAGGTTTTAAGTGACTGGTAGCCACGGCTAAGTGGTGCAGCAACGGTGGCTGCCGACCAGGGTTAGTCAAATAGGGAGGGCAGGTGGTCTGAGTTGCTGGGCAGCATCGTGCAAGTGTTATATGGCTACTATCGAGGCCACACTGTTGCTTCAAGCGGCTGTGGCTACTAAAGCAGCCAGCCATCGTGGCTAGCCTCGGCTGGCCACACATAGTGTCGTATAGCTACAACGGAGTTGTTGCTCGCTGCTGCCCTTGCGGCAGTGGCTGTGTTAAAGTAGCCAGCCACCGTGGCTAGCGTAGGATGGCCGAACAGTGCCCTACATCCACGGTAGAGCTGTTGCCAATCATGGTGGCCAGTGTTCAAGGCACAATTTTTCAAAAAAAAAAAAAAAAATATTGTTTTAAAATATTTCAAGATAAATTCAGATATATTTTTAGGATAAGATCAAATTTTATTCTAGGATAAAGTCAAATTTTCAAAAGTTGATTAATTTGATAATCATCCATATTTAAAGTTGTTAAATTTGTGATTATCCATAATTAAAGTGGTTAATTTTGGATTAAATTTGTTAGGAAATTCTAAGCATATTCTTAAAGGAAAATAATCGATTTTTAATAATGTGATTATCCCATAATTAAATTAGAATATAATGGATTTTAAATTTTTTAAATTTGCTAGTAATTAAGATAGAAACTCCTAAAGTTATAAGGTTAATCATGGGAAATAAATATGATTTATCTTTCCATATGAAAATATGATTTGATTATATCTTATGTCAAATTTAAAATATATGATATTTTATATATAGATGGCAATGAATAATATACGATATTATCTAATTACGATTCAAAATATGAGATATTTTAAGAAATGCATTATTTTAATTATGAACATTCGATGTTGTAGTTCAGACAAGTACATTGAGTGATTTATTATATGACACTTTTATACTCCCTCCGTTTCACTTTGTTAGTCCCATATAGAAGCAATCACAAAAAAATAAGAGAAGGAATAATATTTGGAATCTTACATTTTAGTAAAAAAATTACTTAATTAGGGCATGTTCACATTTATTGAACTGAACTGATTAGAGCTGAGCTGAACTGAACTAAACTGATTGGAGCCGCACTGAACTGAACTGAACTGAGCTGAAATGAATATTTTATGAAAGAGGGAAATTAAGAGTTGAACTGAACTAAACTGAACTGATTGGATTTGAACTGAACTGATTGGAGCTGAACTGAACTGAAATTAAGTAAATGTGAACAGACCCTTAGTTCTATCTTATTAAATGTTCTTATTTTTTTCTTTGGAAAGCATCTATTACAATACTTATTTAACTTGAGGAATATCAATCAAATGCCATGTCATCAATCCATAAATGAGATTGATGACCAGTCAAAAGATTTAATTACTGCTATGTCAGCAATCCACTAATGGGATTAGAAATTATAAGACCGAATCAGGAAAATAAAATAAAATAAACAAAGGAATATATTCAATATGGGTAGATCATTTTGAAATGCCTAAAATAGTATATGAGACTAACATTATGAAACGGATGGAGTATAATATATGATATTATGTTGCTACATAAAGACTAGTATGACCCATAGAATCAAAATACGATTTGCCCATCGTGATGTATTTTTGTAATCTAAATACGGTTGATAGGATAAAGTCATATCTCCTAATCAAAAGATTCACCTAAGTTCTCTAACTAAAGCAGATAGGGAAGTAGGGTCAAATCCACATGGAAACAAGTCTTTCTATTCCTAATTAATTATTATATATAATCTAAATTATCAAGAAAACAAAGGGTTTGTATGATTTAATCTAAGGGTAAAATCAATAATAATAATCCTAGGGTCGTAGGTTCACCAATAATAATTAATACTCCGGGATAAAATATAACAATCAATAATTAACATTGCACATATAACATGATTAATAGGCTCTCGCAATTTATTAATTAACATAGATCTAATAGGTTCTTGCAATTTACTAGATTCAAGTTCTTATTGAAGATAGCCTTTAATATCAAATTAACATATGCTCGATTATCAATTCAATATTGCTATACTTTTACAAATAAATCACATCTTCTCAATTCATAATCCTATTGTTAATAATTAAAATCATGCAATATCAATAATCAATAAAAAAAATTATCCCTTCATATTAATTATGGATCCCCTAAGAACCCTAGAATTAAACTACTCACAGATAATTAAATCTAAACTAATCAAAGCATATAAAGAAGACATGATTAAGATCAAAACACAAACTAACAAAGCAATTAAAATCAAAGGAATAAATAAAGTGATAAAAGAAGCGAGAAACAATACCTAATGAAGGAATATGAAATTGCAGTTAAAGGGGAAAACTTGAGTTCAACAATAATCTCCAACTAAAAATCTCTCTAAAAGTTTAAGCATAGAAGAAATAATAGTGAAAACGTGGCTAATAAAGCTTACATAAAGAGCTTAAATATTAAACCCTAAATTAGCACAAAACGACAAGTCCTAAGCCTCCCAAGAAAACACGCGCCCAAAATAGGCGAGCTTCGCCCAATCGGGCCCGCCTTTTTTTCTTCTCTCTGCAATCTAGGCGTCCGCCCGATCTGGACGGTCTTTTCTTGGCCAAGACTCCCTTCTTCTATTCCTTTGGGATCCATTTACTTGTGTGGCTCAATTCTTCTTCTTCCTTGGTCCATTGCTCAGACCAATTCCACTAACCAAGCCCTTAATGATATGATCAATCTTAGGCTACAAACAACAGCCATGAATGTGAACATAGGCATATCTCGTAGTGGCCTAAAAACCATTGGAATATCCAACAAATTTGGGAAATTCCTACAAAACAAATGCCAACTCTACAAAGCACTCGAAATATGTCTAAGATTGACCGTGGGGCAGGGGATAAAAAAAGCATATAAAATACATATAACAAACTCCCCCAAGCCAAACCCTTTCTTGTCCCTAAGAAACTCAGTGAATAAAAAAAATCATAACTTCACCCCCAAAAAAATTTCAAAACCATGACACAAATCAAAGCCAATCCAACAAACTCCAATCACCATTCTTCTCTAACAGTTGTCAAGTAGAGCAAACCATAAGAGCATATAGAATTCAAGACTAGTGCTCACACACTCAACTCTCATTTATGTGGCGAGTAAGAGATGTAATCGATCGTTCTCCAACCACCCCTTTAATGTGAATAATGCCCTCCCAAACTCACAACACTCGTGCGTTTAAAAAGACAAGCACTCAACCTAGTAGTCGACTTGGAATATATCAAATCATTCTTTGCATTAATTAACAACTACTTTCACATTCACACAACTCTATACACAAAAGTAGAAAGGTCTTAAAAACTTGTAATATAAGGCTAGGGTAAAGGGTAGGAAATTGTAACACCCCGACCCCAAACAAATTAGGGAGGGGCCTATTGCCACGAAATGCGCATCAAGGGCCAACAACTGTCCTCACAAACCAACACAAGTCCTTCCGGCGCATTTTGTCCTCACTTATGCGCACCCCGAGAAAACTTCCCAGGAGGTCACCCATCCCAAGACTACTCCCAGCCAAGCACGCTTAACTGTAGAGTATCTATCAAATGAGCTCCCTAAAAGGAATATGCACCTTGTTGATATGAGTAGTTTGGAAAATGTGAGAGTAAAACCATGCTTAAGGGGACTAAATCCAACTAAAACCAAGGCTAAAATAAGTAATGACCAATCATCTCAAACATAACTCAAGACTACAAAAATTCACCAAACAACCAATCCAATATTTCACAAATTTTCTATAATTTCACTCATACATATGTGATATTATAGAAATTGAGTGAATCAAACAAACTATGAACTATTTCTTTTTCTTGATTGATTTTTCTCTTTTAAATTCTTTTTTTTTCTTTCTTAAAACTTTTTTTTTTCTTTTCTCTTGAGCAACCCTCATTAGAACACTTGAACATTGAAACAATTTTTCCTTTTTCTCTTTTTTTTCTTCTTATCTCACATTGGATTTTTTCAACTTTTAACAACATTTCTATTTTTTTCCCAATCAACATATAAGAACAAATAACTCTTCGTATTCACCCACATTGTGCAAATTATGTGCACACTACAACTCCCTCACCTCACTCATATTAGCTCCCCCAAGACAAGCTTAGTAATAGTAACCACTAAGGCTTAAATAGGATTGTTATGTAGCTAAATAAAAAATGAAAGGGCACAAGCAACAACAAGGGTAGCAAGAAAGGAACAAATAAATCTAAAATCGTCTAAAGGCCACCTAAAAGAACGAATGCCTTCGTCCTCCTCATTGTGCATAATAATGAATCATATAAACAATACTCATAGTTGCAAACCAATACTCAACTTCATTGCCATTCCAGGAACTAACACACATTCCTCACAAAATCAGCTAGTCAAGCACTATATTCACAAGTTATATTATCTTCTATTCCAGAGGATTGGGCTTAAAGATTTATAGAATATGAATCTTATCTTCTATTCAAGTTCTTACGTGAGATTTGGATGGAATAATTAAGTCCCATGGTGATGGGAAATTGGATGGAAATGTCGAGGAAATTATTAACATGGTTCCCAAGAACGATGATTCTTGGACTGGAAATATTAGGCATGTAACTTTCAAGATTAGTGGTGAAATAATTACCAGAAAGATTATGCTAGGGCAGTCTGTACAAATTTATGTGGATATGATGGTTCAACTATTCAACTACATGAGTATTTTAGGGAAACAATTCCAGGATCATGAGGTTCATGATGTAATTTTTCATTCACTGCATGATGATTTTGACCTTGAGAAACTATCACATGATGATGATGATTCAACAATCAAGTTGATTGATTTACTCCAAAATCATGCAGAGAATTACCTAAAAGGAGAATAAGGCAGTGTTTCAACAAGGATGTCCCCAGTACGATGAAGTGTCAGGTAAGAGTTACCTAATATCCTTGTTGTATACATTTTAACTTTCACTTAGGTATATATGTGATACCAAGTTGTAGTGCTAACATTACTTAATTTGTGAAGAAATTGCAAAGAAGTGAGGCTAGCATGAAAATGGAGCTTAAGGGTACATGAGAAGTGTTCAAGTGGCTAGGAAAAGCTTCATATTTTTTTTTTCTAATTAGTTTTTCATGGTTTTAGACTATTTCCAGTTTTTTTTATAAGACAATATTTCTTTTTTTTTTTGTGAAAATATTGAATGAATTACATGGCATGGACAAGTGTTGGTAATAAATTATTTTCATTTTTCTAGCTATGAGTTATTTTGTTTTATGACAATGATATAAGTAAATCACGAAAGAAAAAATAGATGATTAAAAAAAACTTACCAATTGAACATCCAAGAATTACAATTGGATGGACTCTTATCCTCATTTGATTATGAATCACTTGAGAATTACAAGTCATGCTTGATGAGGTAAGATGACCAAGTCACCTTTTAATTGAAAGACTGAAGGAGCTAATGACCTTTTGACACTCATATGTATGATGTGTGTGGACCAATAAGTTCAAAACCTAGTAAAGGATTTAACTATTTCATTGCTTTTACTTACGATTTAAGTAAATATGTCCATAATTACTTAATGAAGTAAAGGTTGGAATTATTGAAATGTTCAAGGAATTTGAGAATGAAATGTACAATCAGTTTGAGATAAACAGTTAAAGCACTACGATATGATCGTTGAGATAAATATTTAACTCAAAATTAATGATCATCTAAAGGAATTGTGAAATTAATTCACAATCATATATATGAACACAAAAATTAAAAATGTGATAGAAAGCAAGAATTAAACTTTTCTTACCATGGTTCGATGCAAGATTAGCTTTAATGATTTACGAAAAGCGTTTTGAAGATATGCATTAGAACAACAATTGAAAACACACTAAACAAAAACTCAACCAAAGCAGTTGAAATGACGTCATAAGAGTTATAGACTGGAAATGTTCCAAAGTTGTCTTTTCTAAACAAGATTAAGGGTTATGAAATGGATATAAATTGTTTACAAAGGCAACAATATAGACCTAAATTCAAATAAATGTTTCTTCATGGGTTATCCCATAGAAATTAAAAGGTATTATTCCTACCATCGCGCAACTAAAAGGTATTATTCCTACCATCGCGCAGATAACAATGTGTTTGTTGCTCGCGATAGTTTCTTTGTAGAAAGGAATCTCTTTATAGAAGAGATTCAAGACGAGTAAAAAATGGATGTGGATAACACTACATCAGAGACGAGGGCACATGTAGTCAGCTAATTTGATAAATCACGTGTCAAAGCAAGCTAATTCAACTAGCGAGGCTTCTATCGTCCCACTTGAAAGAAAAACTTCAAAGAGTTAAAGAGAATAATTATATTGTTACTCATACCTTTCGTAGGTTACTCGAGATAAAAAACAAACATTTTTTTGAAATTTTGATAAAAGGTGGATTTCAAAATTTTTCTTATTGGAATGGTTCAAACCCACAACCTATAAGCAAGAGTTGGTAAGCACCAACTCAGGAAATAGCTTAAGGTTATAACATCCAGAATGGAATCCATGTCTGAAAAGATATGTCATTCCTTGATAGACTAACAAATGGGGTCAAACATATCAATTATGTAAGCCTATTCGGATATCCTAGCAACAGCTGAAACCTTTCGATAATGAAATTTAGCAGTTGGACATCAAAATGGTGTTCTTGAAATGTTCTTGATGGAGGATGTGCATATTACATAACCTAACTAAGGGTTTTGAAAATCAAGAAATTCCTAGAAAGTTTTGCAAACTTCAGGAATCTATTTATGGATTGAAGTAAGCATCATGGAGTTGGAACATTTGTTTTGACAAGGCAAGCAATCAAACAATTTGTTTTCCTTTAAGAGTGAAAGGAATCTTGTGGATACAAGAAGTTTAGTGGGAGCAATATGATTTTATTAGTCTTGTGTGTAGATGACATATAGCTCATAGGAAATGATATATCAATGCTTATGTCAAGCAATGGTTAGGAGTTGTTTCTATATGAAAGACTTAGGAGATGTTGAGTACATATTGGGAATCAATATCCACGAAATGATTCTTGAATATTTATTGGACTTAATCAAGAGAATTATGTTGATAAGATTCTTGAAAGGTTCAAGATGCAAGACTCTAAGAGAAGATCTCTTCCCATGTCTCATGGTATTACGCTTAGTAAAACTTAGTGCGTTCAAAAGCCAGTAAAGTTAAGTTGTATGGATAATTTACCTCATGCATTTGCAAAAGGGTCCATTATATGTACCATGATATGTACAAAGAAAGATGTTACGTATGACTTGAGCATATGCAGCATGTTCAAGAAAATTCAGAATAAACATACTAAAAGCTGCTAAGAACAAATCCTTGCATTGAGTACTTGAGAAGGACTAAAGGAATGTTTATAGCTTATGGTGGAAAAAGTGAATTAGTTGCTAAAAGGTATACGAATGCAAGTGTTAAAACAGACAAAAATTACTTTAGATTTTGATCTGGATACATTTTATGTTTGAATGGAGAAACAAGGAGCTTGAAGAGTTCGAAGCAGAACACAGTTGCATACTCAATGTTAGAATATGAGTATTTAGCTGCAGCATAAGCAGTTAAGGATGAGGTTGGAAAAAATTGTCTTGTGAATAAAAGGGTGCCTTTGCTAAATCAAAGAGCTAGAGTCACATCACAAATCCAAACAAATAGATATGAGATATCACCTTATTCTAGAGATCATTGGCTAACGAAATGTCAAGGTTTGCAAAGTTTCATATGAGTGAGAATATCACTTATTTACTTACTAAACCCCTTCCACAGGACAAGGTATGAGAGTTATACTAAGGTTCTTGGATTGAAGCAATTTATGTAATTTAAGTTATGTATGTTTTGAGAAAACGTATACATAAGTAATACATTAACTTGCAGTATTGTGTTTAATCAAAAATTTATTATTTCTCTTATTTAATTATGGTTTTTGAAATTAAATAAAATGTCCAAAATAATTATGAATTGATGGGTTCATCAAGTTGATGACTTAGTGAATGAAACCCCAAAGGTGAACTAAATTCATAAATTATTTAAGTTCCTAGTTTGAAATCATTAAATTGGACATAAATGATTTCAATATATATGAACTAGCTTATAAGATTGATTGGATAGTGCAGTGTTATGGGCTATATGGGCATAGAGTTGCTCGGTCAATCACACGGGTATGCATGAATGATGCATGATCAAACTATTGACCTACTTTGAAGTTAAAATATAGAGCATCCTGATATATTAGTGGATTCCTTTGAGATGAGTGGAACATTGATTTCATTCTATGATTGATTTAACCTTGGTACATCCAAACGTCATGCCATAAAAGGGGGCTATAAAAGGCGTTTCCCGGTTACTTCAAAAAGTGAGTGTGAGCCTTGGTTTCCACAAGATTAAATTGAGTCTACCCATTTAATTAAGGAATGTATCATGGCCGCTTGAAGGGGGATAATTTAGAAAATACGTTGCAGCGTTCAATGTATTACTTAGTAATAATTTGGTTTTATAATTATAACTCAGATTTCAAGAAACGATTTGTAGATTAATATGATTTCGACATGGGATATAATCATATTATCAAATTAACACATACTGACTTAGGGAATTTGAATATTGCACACTGTAGACACCTGATTTTGGCCTTCTGTCCCTACAGGAAGTGCTATGACGATAAATAAAACCATCTTTGTGTTGGATCAACATGAAGAATGCTTATGGACAACTGATTAAATCACGAGAATGTAAAATGATTGTCTTAACCCAAAACAAAATGAATTAAGGTCCAAAAAAACTAAGCCCGATCATAATTAGGCTTAAGCCCGAGGTTAAAACCTAATTATAACGAATTTTGAGGCGCCTAGGTTAAAAATCAATGTTGCCGCAGAGAAATCTGCGCGCATCTCAATGAGTCGCGCTGGTCTGGCGTGCGCAACTTATTAATCAGTCGCACGTGACATCTCGCGTAACTGCTAGTGATGCGCTTGCGGAAGATTCAGAATTTCATAAAAATATAAAATCGAATCTTACCATAATATCGCGCGGAAGACGATTAGTTGAGCTGGATTGTCGTGCGCAATCCATTCAGATGCGCGTGACACCTGCTGCGACAGACTGTTCAAAAACCTAAACGCATCCATTCCCTATAAATAGATGCTTAATACGAAGCTAAAACAGATAGAAATTAACCTAAAACTCTGGCAGAAACTTTGTGAACTTGTGTACTATCAAACCCTCTTGTCCTAAACACTCAACCCCTCAATACTTGTTACTGCGGTGGAGGTTCCCGGATAAGAAGGAGTCCATAAGTGCTATAAGCAAAGATCTAGCAAGGAGAAGTGGTAAGTTCCCGATCACTTAGATCAATCACCTTTATTTTCTTGTTTAAATAACTTTAATTAGTTAATTAGTGTTGTTTGATCACTTTAAACGTACTTTTACTTGATTAATTCCACATAGTATCTTGTGTTAAACAAAGAATAGAACCGCTATTAAAAAAAAGAATAGACTTGAATAAATTTATTGTTGATTGGTCACATAAGACAAGGCGAATCTTGTTTATATGGTGTTCTTTCACGAATATTGATTAAATAAGAATAACGACTTTTGCAATGTAATTCCTACGTGATTGATGCGTGTAAATAAAATCAACTAACTTAGTTTTTAGGTATCACGTTGCATGTATTGTGTAGTGATGAAATTGTGAAAAAGGAAGAGCTAGTAGGGGCCGTACTAGGGCTAGGATAGAGATTCCCCTGTAAAGGAACGTTATCTTGGTACCCTCGCTCCCGAACTCATTTCTAGTTCATGTAGACCAATTGGGGCATGGGTAAACTTATGATTTGTGCTTAATATCCCTTGAACTCTATTTTGGAGAAAGGCATGAACGAGGTTATGAGTTTTCCTAAAACTCATTGGCGACTCCTACTTATTTCTTATAAAACAAACGTGATAATAAGATCAACTCTAATTCAAGGTCCCTCAAACAGTCAAGAATTCAAATCCTAATACACCTTAACAAGTGTAAAGTCCTAGGCTTTTAAAGGGCCACGAGCTTTTAAGGGCCACGGGCTTTTAAGGAGAAGGATCCCCTATGATGGGCACACCCTCCTTAAACACACTTGTCTCAGGCAAGTGGAAGATTGAAGGATTTATGTCTTCGTCAAGTGCAATTACTAGATATATAAATAGATCAAATTATGGAGATTATTAAGTTTGTTCTTTTAGGTCGTTGTTATATCATAGCTAGAGGTTCTAACGATCTTTGTGCTAGAAAAATAGGCAAAAGCCCAATTGAACGAATCCTATAAGGTCCCACAAAGGGCCTAAATCAAGCATTAGAGGTCGAGGCCCTTAATGGGCTTCATCACTCTAGGTAGTCAGCCTTAGGGATGGTTTGAAGGGTTTATGGGCTTCCTAACCTAGTCTACTTATAATAGGATTATAACTAGACTAGGTGCTTAGGTTTTTATAGAACAGTTCTACTGTTAAGTTGAAACCCTAATTAGCAAACACAAACCTAGCCCTCTCAAACCTCCCCCTCTCTCTCACGACTTTCCTTCTTTCTCGGCGCTAGTGGAGTACTTCTTGGTGGTGGTGTTCGTGTGGTGGTTGGTTGTCCATTAAAGGTGGTGAATGTGGTTTCCCCTTCACTCAACCAATCTAGTATTGGCGGACACTTGTTTGAATCCCGTGGACTTAGTAGAAGAGTCACACTTGGGGCTCTATTCTCTCCTTTATTTGTCGATCAAATAGCTATATGGAATTTAAGCCTCTTAGGTATGATTATATGATTCTTGTGTGTTATGCATGCAATCCTGTTTAGGTGGGTATGAATATGATTCATGAAATTATGCTTTTAGTACCTAAAAGTCCTAAAGAAGGGATGTAGGGAAATATGTATTATATTGTGGAATTTAACAAATCATATTTGTTTGCACCCAATCAGGATCTACAAGAATAATACATAAAGAATCATTTAATTAAAACCTTTGATGCATGATTTTCACAAGCAATTGGCTACAAACTCTATAAGAACATCAAGCGCGATTCCTCTACTTAGTCCAATGGTTAACATTTGTAGGCGTCATTTGAAGTGTGCTTACCTAAGCATGTTGTGAATATGCTTGGAAATCATAGGAATTTTGAACTGACATTATACGATTAGGGGCAAGGAAAGTAGGGAGTCGCCAACAAGTTTTTAAGGAACTTGTAACTCGTTCACGGATCATTTAAGGCAACTACGATAAAGGGACAACGATAGGCAACAATGATTTGAAAGGAATGATGTCTTTTAAACAAGTGTATTATTTTGATACAGGGGTCGGAACCAATTATGAAAGCTAATTATTTGGTGAGGTCAATTGATCAGAATTCCTAGGTGGAGGACGCTTTTGATCAGTAATATTAATGTACAATTAATAATACACCTTGCACTTGATTGAACCATTCGGGTCACACCTAATCATGTAACCGAACCAAGGTGACGAATTAATCCAAAGGATTATATAAGTCAATAGAGATTTTACGAAATAAGACGTCGAATTCCGAAATTAGAATGTCGAAACCGAGCGTTAAGTGTCATGTTAAATTCTAGGAATTTATGAGACGTGTAAATTAGTCAAACAACAATATCAAGTCATCATCACACGTATCCCTAGCCTTGAAATGGCCTAGCCATACAAGGGCTAGGGAAATGTGGCTAGAAAGGGCTGCTAGAGCTTAAGGCAATGGTCGCAAGCCCAGCAGTAGCATGCATATGTTGGCTAGGCTGTCCCGCCATGCCCTGCTAGCTAGCAGCGCTTCTTGCATTTACCGGTCTTGTGGGTGACCTCATAAGATCCATTCCAATAAGATTTGGACTATTTGACTAGCCCAAAGATCGTTTACCATATCCTTAAAATAGCTCGTAATTTTACTTGATGAAGATATAATTCCTTCAATTTGACATACTTTATGTTAATTAGAAAGTACACATGAATATCGTAAGAATTAAGTAGATGCCGATTTAGGGCGAGTTTAATCTCTTTTACGTTAGATTTGTACCATTATCCTTGAATATCCAGTCATTATTCCGGACCACTATGGAGTTACCAATCTTCGTGATCATGAATGGAGTGTAACCTTCACACCCATGAACAGTTTAAAAGTTCCTAAAACTTGTTGGTGACTCTGTTATCTTTTGCTTCCTTTGAAGGATTTATGTCTTTGTCGTGTGCAATTACTAAATATATAAATGGATCAAATTATGGAGATAATTAAGTTCGTTAATTTGGGTCGTCGTTATATCATAGTTAAAAGTACTAACGATATTTGGGCTAGTAAAATAGGCCAAAGCCCAATTAGACAGATCCTATGAGGTCACACAAAGGGCCTAGATTGAGCATGAGACGACAAGGCCCATGATGGGCCTTATTCCCTAAGGTGGCTGGCCATATAGAGTGATATGGAGGGTTTTGGGCTTTGTAACCTAGTCTAATTATAATAGGATTATATATAGACTAGGTGTTTAGGGTTTTGAACATAACATTCAGTGATCAGTAAGATCAAACCCTAATAAGAAAACACGAGACCAAGCCTCTCTCATACTCTCTCTCTCTCTCTCACTCTCGTCCGTCTCTCTCCCCTTACGCCGATGGTGTGTGCGGTGGTAGTGGAGGTTTGAAGTGGCGGTCGATTTAGTCCATTAAAGATGGTGATCGTGGTTTTCCCCTTCACTCGACCAATCTAGTATTGGTGGACGGTTCGTTAAAATCCCGTGGATTAAGTAGAGGAGCAACGCTTGGGGCTCTATTCTGTCTTTGATTTGCTAATTGAATAGCTTTGTGGAATTCATGCTTCAAAGGTATGATTAAGTGTCTTGTGTGTTATGCGTGCATGCGATCTTAAGATAAGTGCTTATGAATATTAGTCATGTTTTTCTGCACATAGTACCTATAAACTCTTATAGTGGTACTAGTTAGCCTCTTGCATGAACACGCTTGATGATAATAGTGCGATTATTTGAAGTCCATGTTATTAATTTTATAATCAATGAAAAGGGAGAAGTTAATTTAATTATGCCTAAATTAAAATGTATGAAATTTTATGATTGGTCATGAATAATATTGATATTATCTAATTACGATTTAAAAAAGAGATATTTTAGGAAATGCGTTAACTTAATTATGAAAATTCGATGTTGTAGTTTAAACAAGCATGATGAGTGATTTATTATATGGAACTTTATTTTATACAATATATGATATTATGTTGCTATATATAAACTAGTATGGCCATAGATTCTAAATATGATCTGCGCGTCGTGATGTATTTTTGTAATCTAAATACGGTTTGCGAACTATTAAGTATTTTTGTAACTTTTATTTAATGTAAATAGATTAGTTATTTAAGTAGTTTAGTCCAAATAAGCCCATGAAGTGAAGGTCTAAAGGATCAAGGTGGATGGAGATCCATGAAGGTTCAAGTGGAAGTATTTCATTTCTAGTTTTCTTAAGACTAAGGGGTCATACTATGTCATGCTTTATTTATGCATTAGTAGATTATGCATGTTAGATTTTATTTATGTTGATTGATGATGCGTTAGAGTTCACTAAATAATCACAACATAATAAATCTATATCTAAATAATATTAGGATTGCTTTTCTAATTGAACACCCAACAAACCTTTGATGATTAATGATAGGTCATGCCAAAGCTGGGTGTCATTTTATCTCTTGGGAGACTTGGGGTAAATCAAGTTTTACAATTTTAATTGGTTATGGTCAACAAGGTTACCTAAAGAGTTTAGAACCTTGAAGCAAAAGGTATAATTAAACATGTGATAGTTAATTATTCAACCAAGAGTTACAACAGTTGTTATCAGTAAAGAGTTTACTTACCTTAAAAGTGGAAGGGATGATGGTAGGAATAAAGTCCGGTCAATCATTGCCCATTAAAAGGTCTTGGAATCACTTAAAATTTAATTGGGATCAATTAATATTTAATAAAGTTTTTAAAGTTACTTATATAATTTGTTTACGGTACTCTAATTTTAATTAAACACAATTTTTAAACTTTGCCTTATTTAGACATAGATGAGTAACCGTAACAATGACAACAACATTTACAATCTATGACCATTCCTTGAGAAGGATAGGTTGACAAGGGAAAACTTTTCCAACCGGGAAAGGATGCTAAGACTTGTTTTGATAAAAAATCTCCCATTTAACTTAACCTTTTCTTGATCAGATAAAAAATCTCCCATTTAACTGTAGGTCAGATGCTCATGTAAGGAAATTGGTGGAGGGGATGGGAGAAATTCTGGAACGAGATGATGATTCGCTGGGTTTGGGTCAATTTAAAAGGGAGAAAATCCTGCTCGACATTACCCGTCCACTTCAACGCTTTCAAAATATCAGAGATCGTAGGGGGAAGGACCTTCAAGTTGATTGCGTATGAATAACTTCCCTCTTTTTGCTTTGCGTGTGGCATCATGGGCCACTCTGAGCGTGAATTCCTAGATGTTGTTGAAGAGGACTGTAGGGAATATTTCAAGAATTATCCCAAACTTGAACCCCACTGTGATCATACACTAAAGTACGGTGGCGTCCAAAGGGAAAAAAGAGAGAGCAAAAGAGTCGCCAACAAGTTTTAGGAACTTGTAAACCATTCACGAGGTGAAGGTTACACCCCTTAACGATCCAGGAGATCGTTAACTCCAATAGGTCTGGAACCATGACTGGTAGTTCGGGGATGAAGGTACAAATCCAACCTAAAAGAGATTGAACCTGCCCTAATAATATGCCTCTACTTTATTCTAATCGTACTCATGTGCGCTTTCTGACTAACATGCAATCAATAGGATTAACCCTAAACTTGTTTATCTATGTTGGTTGAATATAAATGCACAAATAAAACTATTCTTGGCGATCACTTGAATTATAATCAAATTAACCCTAAACAAGATTATTAATTATCTTATTAAGCGTGATTACAAGTACAAAATTCCCTTTAAACATGCATAAAAGGCGTGATAAAGCAATAACAATAAATCATGCAACATGATAATAATCATAAAAATAATAATTATAATCATGAATAATAAAAATAATCATAATAATGTTAAAGCATAATAATAGCAAGATCCTAGGCATAATACTACCAAGATTAATAACAAACCCTAGCATGTCACTAAACAATAAAAATCAAATATATAGCCCTAACATGATACTAACATGCTATATTAGGAAGAAAATAGGAAGCATCATAATAATCATAATTGCCATATTTGATATTAAAAATTATAGTTGTTACCCTAAACATGATACTAGGAAGATCAAAATAACAATTTAGACATGATTTCTATATCATAATACCAATAAAATCAATTAAAGCACTTACTTGGATGCCTCGTACCTCTTTTTAATAACAAAATACACACGTTAGTAAATTCAAGAAAATTATAAACAAACAATTAAATTAAATAATTATTGAAATAGAGATTTGAGACCAAACCCTCAGAAATTAAAACCTTTCACGTCTAGGGCGAAGGTAACTTCGAACAATGCTAGGTGTGTCTAGTGCTAATGTATGAGGAATTGTGTTTGTAAAAGGGTTGGCTTAGAAAGAGGGAGAGAGAATCAAGAAATTCTTGATGATATTTGATGAGAAGAAAGAATTAGAAAGAATAAGAATTGATGATTGAAAACAGAATTTTAAGAGGCTATTTATAGAGAAAATCAGTCGGATGGATAAAAAACGAATCAGGGTTTCAACAAGAATAAAACACGATTAGCGCCAAACACCGATCATTAGCGTCAAGCGCTGAAGGTTAGCGCCAGGCGCTAATGCTTGTCGTCAGGCGCTAATAATCAGTTTCACGCATTTTTTGTTTTTATCATATCTTTTGATCCAGAAGTCCAAATAAGACATATAATATGTCTTTGAAAATCTCTTGAAGTCTACTTTTCAACCCAATTAGAATCAGATTAAAATCTTTTGTATATAAAAGATATGTCCGAAATAGTGGAAGGGTGACAGTTTTGGATAGATTTTCATATCTCATTTATATCTTTTTGTTATAGCTCGGATTCAATATTATAATGTATCACTGGAAAGATAATTTCAAGATCTATCCAACCATATAAAATTTGGATAAAAATTATGAGGCATGAAAATAAAATCTGAATATATTCCACATTGTACAAAACAAGGATTCTAAAAAGGAGTAGTTTTATTCAATTTCAAACTCTTTAAAACATAATTATCAATCCTAACTCCATTAGGATTTAAAAGAACCTTCTAGAATATTCTAGATGACTATAATCAATCCTAATAGCTTTTGGAATGATAATTAATATTAGGCCCTCTTCTAGATTATTGGGCCGCATATAAAAACCAAATCGGGCCCAGTTTAGTATTTTGGCCATAACTTCCTCATTATTCATCGGAATTGGGCTTATAATATATCGTTGGAAAGTTCTTTTCAAACCCCATCCAAATACACTATTATTGGACCCTTATTATGGACCAAACTAAACTTGAACGCACGTTTTTCATAAATAAGGTAAGAAAAGAAATATTTTCAAATATAGAAAGAAGAGATATTTTAATAAAAAAATACTCATCACTAGACTTTTCACACTTTCAATTTGTTCGATAATCAAATGACGTGAAAGGTATTCATCACTGGGTTTGGTTTTGGGGAGACACATTTGGGTGTCTACAGAACCCCCACTTTGACTGAGTTTGGAGAAACACAAGTTTCGAAAACAAAAGTCAAAGTATCGATAGGGACGGTGAATGATTCAGAACGTTCTGTGATCCTAAATCATTCTTGTAACGTCAATACCTGCAAACTAGCGTTAGTTAAAACAGATAAGAGAGTTAAGAAATGCGTGTCTTGCACCGTCGAGCACACGTCTCTGAGGGTAACCAATTTGTTGCTATTATTGTTGTGACAACCTTCCACAATCTATAGAATGCCATCTTGCTGTTTTGATGTTCATTCGTCTCTGAAAAATAGAGCTTTTTGGATATGTTCACGCGTTTTTGAACAAAGAGCTTCTTTTTAATATAAACTTCTGAATGATGTGTCCACGCGTCTCTGAACAAAGAGCTTGATAATAGGATGCCCACGCGTCTCTGAGCAAAAGATCTTGAAAGAAATGTCCATGCGTCTCTGAACAAAAGAGCTTGAAAGAAATGTCCACGCGTCTCTGAATAAAAGAGCTTTGATGATACTTATGTTTGTTGTGATAATATTCCGAAAAAAACTTCTGAAGACCAACGCTTGTTGGTCTTTAAAGCTCGCTTGAAATTTGCTTCCGCTATGCCAGTACGTCGGCGCTTTTATTGCTTTTGAATCTGTACGTCGGTGCCTTTTGAATTGTGAACCAGTATGTTGGTGCCTCTGCTGTATGAACCATTACGTCGGTAATTTTGCTATATGAACCAGTATGTCGGTGTCTTGCGATGAGCCAATTCGTAGGCGCTTTAAGCTAAGTGAGACGATCTTTCGTCAGGTTGATCACTTATTGCGATTGTAATCAAGCCGACTACTTAATCATGTCAAATTGCTTATAGGGGCTAACTGGCGTACCAAGGAACCCGAAATTGCTGAAAGAGGTTGAAATAACTGCTTTGAGCGGATGAGCGTTCTGTCGCCGCTGCAATGCCTCTGGCGCAGCGATTTGGCTCTGTCGCCAGACGCTGGGATCTAGCACCAGGCGCTGAAATCTGTTGCCAGACGCTAGATGTTGTCGTCTGGCGCTGGAGTCGGGTCTTCCCTATTCTGCTCTTGCTGCCGCTGGGATGCACCTGCATTTATCTTTGACTATAGAACTTTCCCAATTTCTTTCTTTAGGGTTGACCTAAGACTTAGTGTTGCTTGACTCATTCACTTGACATGACTCAAGGTATAAACTTGACTCACTATGACTCGCTTCATGTGACTCGTGTGTGCATAGTGTTGACTTAATGTGATAACACGACATGACTCAATGTGTACATGACTCGTGTGTACATCGTAATGTGATCGTGGAAATCGATAATGCAAAAAAGAAAAAAAAATTCGTCATTTTTTTGTGGAGGGTACCGACTTTCTCCCAAAAAAGAAAGACGCGAAAAAGAATCGAAGTGAAGTTTTTTTGAAGATGCATGTTGAATGAGCTTAATCAAATGTTGTCTCTCACAGTACAAGGATTGTAACATCTTAGACTATCCTAGTTGACTCGATAATGAAAGTATTTAGGTAACTTAGGCGCAGAGGCTAAGCACTTCATACTTCGATGAAATGATGATTATGATTGATGAGTGATTTTGACATGACAAGGCATGCTTCAGCGTTGTGTTAAGATTTCATGACAAAGGGTTCCTAAGGGAAGTATATTGGGTCATGTATCCGTGATGTGTGTGATAGTGACACTAAAGTTAGGCCGCAAGAGCTAAGTGTGTTGAAAGATATTATTTTTAGAAGAGTCAAATAATGGTGACTCTTAGGCTGGGTAAGCTAATAATATAAGGATCAAGCCCCCAATTCTAGTTCTAAATGAAAAGGGATGAGCATTGGAAATTTCTAGATATGATCATAGTGTAAGTGTGTGAATGTGAATACGAATGCATTTTTATTACGGCCGCACCTCGATGTGAGGTTGCCTACGTATTCGTTAGGAATCAAGCCGAACGTAGCTCTAGCCGAACCTCGCACAAGTGTGTGTATACCTCAAAAAGGTCTTTTTAAGGGTTGTAACGTGGTTGGCCTAAAGGTTGAAGAAGAAAGGGATAAAGGCTCAAGACCCTAGATAAGCCCCCAAGGTGTGCAACTTTGCTTTTGGAATATTTGTATTATTATGCGTGAGGCTTTTAACTCTTTTTTTTTTTGCTTTATTTATTTTTATAAGCGTGGGCAATCCCGATCATGCAGTCTATCACTCACTTGGTATTCATGTTTCTCAGGCACGGTACCGAGCACTCGATAAGAGACGCAATCTGAGACGTGTTCATATCAAAGACATGTTTAAGTCAAAGACATTGGAACACTTGCCCTTTTGTACACTTTTATTTATTTATTATTATTTTTGCTTATTTTTATTCTTTTGATACACTCAAGATTTTGTTCTTTAAAAAATTGCATAAGTTACACACCATCCTATCCCAAGGTTAGGTAGATATGGGTTGAAAAAGAAAGGTCTATCGTAAGACGAGGCTCAAAGTGGTTTACCAAAAAGGATTGCATATTTGGAGGGTGAAGGTATGATATGGCTACAAGAGGTGCCTCAAATCATTGATATACCTTTTGCTTAGATGGACAATTTATTTATTTATTTATTTATTTATTTTGGTTCAATGCCATGATCATATGCAAGGAAATAAATGCTCATTTTATTTAAAAAGTGAAGGGTAAAAATCAAACTCTAAGAAATAAATTCAGGGAGGATGAAGGGTGCCTATGCTAGACTTATTGGGGAAAGGGTTTGAAAAAAGAAGAAGAAAGCATGAAATCTTGGTGAGAAGCTTGCCTTGTGCATTTGTTTCATCATTACCCTCATTTTTTTTGTTTGTCAATCACATGACTCAAACTCGATTCAACATGCATGGATGGAAGAAGGCAGGAAGAATGAAGGTTGTGATATGGAGAAAGCATGTAGAGAATGGAAAGATAATGTAGATGAAGAGATATGAAAAAATTAGGAATATAATGTACCCCCAACTCGAATAACGGGAAACGACTCATGCATGAACCTAAGACATGGTCATGGTGGCATAAAAGAAGTGTGTGCTAAGACTAGTGAGTGTAGGTGACATGTCAAGACTCGTGTCATGACCATGTGGCTAGACTATGTGACTAGACTCGAACAAAGACTAAGTGAAGATCTCACGTATATGTATTAAACTGGACAGGCTGTGGTATTTTAGTCATAACTTTTGATCTGTGACTCTGATTGGAATGAAACCAACTCCAAATTAAAGAATAAAACTCGGGGCTACAGATCCATAGGCTGTAAGACTCGTAGTTCTTTCTAGAACTCCAGCTATGACCAAAACAAGTTGACGCTTGTGCAGTATACGAGAATAAAAATCCGAGTTGACTCAAAGGGACTATGACTCGATTTTATACATATTTATTAGCTCAAATTAATTAATTAATTAATCAAACAAAGTCCTTTAGTCATTAATTAGTTTATTTAGTCTTAACAGAAGTCAAACAAACGGTTAGGAGAAAACACATAGAGTATGCACAACAAATAATGCACAATTAGTCAAGTAGGCACAATATGATGCAATGAGTTTGCAACCTAACCATGGCTTTAGTTCTCTAAAGTTCGGGATATGGGTTAGTCAAAGAGGGTACATGGTTAATTGTCCGGATGCACCGCGCGGAAGCCTAACCGTGAAGGGTTGGCGCGAGTGGATGGGACACCACGAGTTAAGAAAAACTCACTTCCATGGTTTTGTGAATTCAACATTCTCGGATGTACCCTTTGTTGCACAGAGCGTTCAATCAGGTAGATGGAGCATGAATTCCCAGAGGGTTATGTCCATATGTAGAACACATATGGGTTTTAGAAAAGTGAGAAAAACTCAATCAGGAAGTAGGATCGAGCAAACAGTGCTCAAAACTGGTCAAAATTAGAATGCATATTTCTGGCTCGGTATTGGAAGAACTTGGCGCCAGCAAACAGAGGCCGGCGCCAATAATTTGGCTTTGGCGCCGAACGACAGAAGCTGTCTCCTGGCGTCAAAGTCAAATTAGTGGCGCTAAACTCTGTTTTTTGACGCTAGTTCCTACATGCCTCAGCAGCTTTCTGTGCTCGATAAAATTTTCCAGTTTCGCGCAGCATTATTTCGGTCCTAGTTGTGAAAGATATTCCTCAAATTTCCTAAGTGTAAAAATCCTATGTTTTAACTCATTACGGATGGTCTTTCCAATGAGATATTTTTTTATGCACATGACAATAATGTTAATCAAAATTACGCACATGAAATACTTAGAACTTTTCGAGTCTCATCCACTCATTCTAAATAATTGCTAAAATAAATTTTAGGAATTAAAATAGAAATCCTCCCCAGTGGAGTCGCCAAAAACTGTACAAAAGGTGTGATTAAGAAATAACAATAATCATGCAACATGATAATAATCATAAAAATAATAATTATAATCATGAATCATAAAAATAATCATAATAATGTTAAAGCATAATAATAGCAAGATTCTAGGCATAATACTAACAAGATTAATAACAAACCCTAGCATGTCACTAAACAATAAAAATCAAATAGATATCCCTAACATGCGATACTAACATGCTATATTAGGAAGAAAATAGGAAGCATCATAATAATCATAATTGTCATATTTGATATTAAAAATTATAGTTGTTACCCTAAACATGATACTAGGAAGATCAAAATAACAATTTAGACATGATTTCTATATCATAATATCAATAAAATCAATTAAAGCACTTACTTGGATGCCTCGTACCTTTTTATAATAACAAATTACACACGTTAGTAACTTCAAGGAAAATATAAACAAACAATTAAATTAAATAATTATTGAAATAGAGATTTGGGACCAAACCCTCAGAAATTAAAACCTTTCACGTCTAGGGTGAAGGCAACTTCGAACAATGCTAGGTGTGTCTAGTGCTAATGTATGAGGAATTGTGTTTGTAAAAGGGTTGGCTTAGAAAGAGGGAGAGAGAATCAAGAAATTCTTGATGAGAGTTGATGAGAAGAAAGAATTAGAAAGAATAAGAATTGATGATTGAAAACAAAATTTTAAGAGGCTATTTATAGAGAAAATCAATCGGATGGATAAAAAAACGAATCAGAGTTTTAACGAGAATAAAACACAATTAGCGCCAGACAGTGATCATTAGTGCTAGACGCTGAAGGTTAGCGCTAGGCGCCAAGCCTTAGCGCTAGGCGCTAATGCTTGTCGTCAGGCGCTAATAATCAGTTTCACGCGTTTTTTGTTTTTATCATATCTTTTCATCCGGAAGTCTAAATAAGACATATAATATGTCGTTGGAAATCTCTTGAAGTCTACTTTCCAATTCAATTATATTTAGATTAAAATATTTTGTAGATAAAAAGATATGGCCGAAATAGTGGAAGGGTATCAGTTTTGGATAGATTTTCATATCTCATTCATATCTTTTTTGTTATAGCTCGGATTTAATATTATAATATATAATTGGAAAGATAATTTCAAGATCTATCCAACCATATAAAATTTGGATAAAGACTATGAGGCACAAAAATAAAATCTGAATATAAAATTTGTGACTAAATGCTCTGATATTGATAATCAAGAATAAGCTATGGAGAAGCCAATGGGTACCTCGGGTGAGCAAATTAATATAAAATTTGGTGATGACTTGGGAGTGCATGACACTTCTAGTTATACCCTTGCTGCCATTTTAAAGGACAGTGTGTCCGTGAATGATGCCCAAGCAAATTTTGATGCTCTGACCCCAACACCTTTACCCCTCCTTGCAGTGAGTGTTTTTAATGTGGGGTGCATGTCAAATGATGATACTCGTGCGGGAAAGAAGAAAGGTCGAGTTCCCATTGGTACCAAACCGAATGCTACCCCTCAACTCTCTCGAAAAAGACAACTAGAGGTGAAGGAGTTGGCTGTGATTAGAGGTGGTTATTGGGTAAGGTAGCCCAATGATAATAGGGTCAGGACCAAGCTTAAAGGGCTTGTAATGGATAGGGCCTTCAATGGACAGGGCCCTTATTGGACAGGGTCAATATAGGACCAAAATGTTTTTCCAATTTAATTGATATAGAAAATTGATAATGTAAAAATAATTACATAGATTTATATTCATATATACTTAATAATGGATTTGTCCAATATTTTTTTTAATTGATATTTTGTAGGCCCGCCCATTATCGACCCGCGACCCGCATTGGCCCAACCTAAAATTGACCCTATAAAATATGACCCTCTTTGACCCGACCCGCAACCGTCCCGCACTGGCCTTGACCTGACCCGCCCAATAACCAGGTCTAGCTGTGATTAATGATGAGCACATAGGAAAAAAACGTAAGTAGGATGTGTGTGTGAATGTGGAGGGCTGGACTAATATGGAAACTGATTTGGCGGCGTAGGTTGGTGAAGACCAACCTTACCTCTCTCAATGATTGCTCTACTTTGGAATCGCTGGGGTTTGGGCAACCCTTGGTCAGTTCGACAGCTCCATAAATGGAGCAAGAAATTTGCTCCCGACATAATTTTTGTGTCGGAAACCATGATAAACAAAATAGAAGTAGAGAAAATAAAAGAGCGTTTAGGTTTTGAAAGTGCTTTTGGTATTGCTAGTAGAGGAAAGGCCGGGGTTTTATGCTTATATTGGAAGGAGGTGGTGGCCTTTTCTTTGGTTTCTTTCTCCCAAAATCACATTTGTGGAGATGTCACTAACTCGGATGGTACGTGGAGATTTGTGGGCATTTATAGGTGGACAAAAGAGGAAGACAAGGATAAAACTTGGGAGTTGATTTGACACCTTATTACCAACTCTCCTCACCTCATTCTTCTTGGTGGAGACTTTAATGAGATAATTTCATATGGAGAAATAGAAGGTGGAGCTGGTAGAACTAGGAGGGAGAGGTTGAAAAGTTTTGAGATATGGTTGATGATTGCGAAGTCTGGGATTTGGGTTACTTTGTCAGCTTGTACACTTGAGAAAGAGGGAATAATTTTGTTGAAACACGGGTTAGGGAACGCCTAGATCGATGCCTATGCTAAATGTGGTAGAGTTCGAGAAAAGCAACAAACAAATGTGGTTCAAACCATGATTGGTTCACCCTATCCTAAATATACCTCCTCAAAAATGCAAGTGGGAGTATAAGAATCTCGAAAAGTTTGAGAGCCTTGAAAGAGTTCAAGCAAAATGATTTCGAAAATCTTGAAGAAATTTGAGAAGTAATCGAATCAAAGCAACAATATGATGAGCATGATTCACCTCATGTTACAAATGACAACGCGTGGTCTCATTAAGTGTAATGGGTATAATAACCATGTGTCAAAGGTGGTACATTCCAAGTGCACGTCCTCTATTGTCGTTTCTCATTGAAACTAAACAAAGTTGTTGTATGAGTTTCAATTGTTGCATAAAAACCCACAATGATGACTAGCATATGTAAAACTTAGTCAAAGAAATATGATTTCATATTGATTAAGAGTTCTAAAACATTCATTTTGGAACATGATGATTATGCAAGTAATCAAGATGATTTGACAAGTTATAACTCCAAGTGGTTTAAAAACCAGGAAATCTGAAATAGATCTAAGTCTGTAAGCAAGTGTATGACACTTCAATAATTTGCTTATACCTAATTGGGTGAGACCCATTATAAGCAAAACAGACAAGAAAGAAAAAATTCACTACCACAAAATGTAGAAAATGCAACACATAATACACAACGCTCAAGTTAGATAGGCGATCTCTAGAATATAGAGCGCCTATGTAAGATAAGCGTTTTGTACGTTGAAATCTATAGAACGCCTCACTAGTTAACCGTTATATATGACCTATCCAAATTTTACTCTAAAAATTATAGAGCGCCTCTTTTCGTGGACCGATCTATATGTGTTTAACATATATTTTTTTTAAAAGACCAAAAAAAAAAAATCCTAACCCTAACTCCGTTCTTCTCCAGCCGTTTTACTCCACCCTCCTCTCATTCCCTCCTCTCACTTCATTCCCTCCTCTAACCCTAACTCCTTTCACTCCCTCAACCACCATCAATATTAATCACCACCGTCACCATCTCAAATCGCCAATAACTAGGAGTCGTATGGCTGTAACCGCTTCGTCGTCTGGGTCTGACCCCCTTCTTGTAGCGGCAGAAGCCACCGCTTCTCCCTCGTGCTCCATCCCACAAAACCGGAAAAATACGTACACTACTTATGGAGTTATTACCTGAGTTTCAATTCAATCAATCCATGATAATGGAGTTATACCCAGACGAAGTATACGCCGACAATGAAAATGATCTACAATAAAATTATCTTGAGGTATTTTTTCTACCTTATTTCATTTTTTATATAAGTTTATCAGTTGTTGATTACTTTTGTTTTAATTGGGGCTTTCTCAGTTCCACCGTTCAACCACCCACAATAATTTTAGATCTCAAATTTATAATTCATCTTAAGATTTAGCTATAATTTTCAATTATATCAGAATTTTTTGCTTTTCATTTAATTTTTTTTTTCATATTTCACAATTACTTTAAATTTGGCCGATTTTTTTTTATTATGTAGAAGTTACTTATTCCAGAATTAATATGCTTCGTTTTTTAATTTAAAATTTCTTGATAATTTTTGTTTTTTTTTTCTCTTTTGATGCACATTTGAATAGATGATAAACAGTCACGCTCAAACTACTTATCATTTGTTATATGTTTTTTTTTTTTTTTTGATTCATGTTACTTTTACAATGTACTCAGATTTGTTTATCAATGAAAGTTATAGCAATAAACAATACTTTGGGCTTTAATTTGTTCGTAATCTCCTTGATTTTTCTTAGGTATTATTATTATTATTATTATTTTTTTTTTTAAAAAAAAAATAGAGAAAAGAGAACGCGTATCTAAGATAGGCGCTCTCTTTATATGTAGCTACAGATCGCTTACCACAAGATCACGGCTCTATATTCCTTGTTTAGTATTTATTTTATACACAAAATAGAGAGCTGTTATCATAGATAAGCGCTCTATATTCTATTTGATATAGAACGCCTATTGGTGGCGTTCTATAAATGTTATAGGGCACCCCCTCAGAAGAGCGCCTTAGAGGCGTTCTCTATTCCCTGTTTTAGGCGTTCTCTATTCCCTATTTTGTTGTAGTGATTGGAGATAAAGAACCCCAAACGTGATTCCTCTACTTGGTCCGATCCACGGGCACAGATTAAGACCTCCACTAATGCTAGTTAGTTGCAATTGAACCCTTCAATTGACCTTCTGCGGAGAAGAGCGAGCAACAAACCACCATGAACCACCACGAACCACCACACGCGCCACCAAGGGTGGCCGGCCGTACGAATGAGGGGAGGAGAGAGATAGTCGTGAATAGAGAGAGGAATTAGGGTTTTTGGGATTGGTTGCCTTGATGTCAAAATACACTGTGTGAATTATGACTGCTTGCTAGCAACCCTAGGCATGGATCTTATTTATAGATCTCATCTCTAAATAAGAGCCCATGTCAAAAGCCCAAAACCTAATTCCAATCTAACTATGCTAGCCCAATCCATTTCATGATTAGTTAAATGCTCATGAGGCCCATTAATGGGCCTCTAACTTGCTTAACCCAATACCCTTGTGTGTGACCTCATAGGATCCATTCTAGGGGGATTTGGACTATTTGTCTAGTCCAAAGATCATCTCTCATACTCTATAAACAGATGATGACGCCCCAAGAGAATGAACTTATTATCTCCATAATAGTGATCCTTGATATATCTAGTAATTGCACTTATCGAAGACACAACTCCTTCACTTGCCTCACAGATGAGGGTTGGGTTGGCCTTGGTGTGGTTGCTAGAAATCATGAGGGGGAGGTTCTTGTTGCTGCTACAAGAAGAAGCCATGCGTACTGGTTCCCTGAAACAGCGGAAGCTAAGGCTATGTTGTTCGCTTTGAAGGTTGGCAGAATGTATGGTTTCTCTGAGATCATTTTAGAATCGGATTGCAAAACAATTATTGATAGGATCTCAAGGAATTCAACTTTAGTGGAGATGGATGCGGTATTAGGGGACATCCTTGCTCTTGGTTCAAAATTTGTGTTTGTTGCTTGGTCACATGTGAAGAGAAATGGAAATAGCATTGCTCATAATTTAGCTAAGTTGATTCTGTATGGAAATGAACAATTGTGGGATAATCATGTACCACATAGTGTGTCTCCTTATGTACTTATGGACTCTTTGTCCCTTGACTAATTAATGGAGATTTCTTGTTTTTTTTAAAAAAAAGCGTTTGTTTCTCGCGATAGTGTCTTTATAGAAAGAAATCTCTTCCTACAAAGCCAAGTGGGAGTAAAGTTAGAAAGAAATCTCGAAAAGACTCGAGACAAGCAACAAATGAATATGGATAACACCACATTAGAGACGAGGGCGCATGGAATCAGCAAATTTGTTAAATTATGTGTCGAAGCAAGCTAACTCAACTAGCGAGGCTTTTATCGTCCTATTTAAATGAAAGACTTCAAAGAGTTGAAGAGAATAATTCTATAGTTGCTTATACCTATCGTAGGTTACTTAGGATCAAAACAATTAGTTTGTTGAAATTCTAAGAAAAGGTGGATTCTAAAATTTTCTAATGGAATGTATGGAAATCACAGCCTACAAGCAAGCTTTGGGTAAACACTAACTCATAAAGTGGCTTAAGGCCATGAAATCCAAAATGGACTCTATGTCTGTAAAGATGTTCCAGTCCATGACAGTCTCACAAATGGGGGTCAAACCTATTAGTTGCGCAAGTCTATTCGGATTCTTCTAGTGATTGCTGACTTTTAGTTACAAAGTTTAGCATTGGATATCAAAATAGCTTTCTTGAAATGTTCTTGATAGAGGGCAAGTATATGATTCAACCTAAGGGTTTTGAAATCCAAAAATTCCTAGAAAGTTTTACAAACTTAAGAAATTCATTTAATGGATTGAAGAAAGCATTAGGGATTTGGAACATTCGTTTCGATTATTGTAGGGAATATTTCAAGCCATCACACACATGAGCCCCACTGTGATCATACATTTAAGCATGGTGGCGTCCAAAGGGAAGGAAGCTAGTATAGAGTAAAAGAGTCGCCAACAAGTTTTAGGAACTTGTAAACCGTTCACAAGGTGAAGGTTACACCCTTTAACGATCCAGGAGATCGTTAACTCCAATAGGTATGGAATCATGACTGGAAGTTTGGGGATGAAGGTACAAATCCAACCTAAAAGAGATTGAACCTGCCCTAATAATAGGCCTCTACTTTATTCTTCTTGTATTCATGTGTGCTTTCTTACTAACATGCAATCAATAGGTTTACCCTTAACCTGTTTATCTATGTTGGTTGAATATTAATGTACAAACAAACTCTATTATTGGCGATCACTTGAATTATAATCAGATTAGCCTAAACAAGATTATTAATTATCTTATCAAGCGTGATTACAAGTACAAATTCCCTTTAAGCATGCATAAAAGGTGTGATCAAGCAATAACAATAATAAACATATATCAAGCAACAATCATCATAAAAATAATAATCATGATCATAATATTCATGTTAAAGCATAATAATAGCAAGATCCTAGGCATGATACTAACAAGATTAATAACAAACCCTAGCATGTCACTAAACATCAAAGATTAAAGCTTTATCCCTAACATCATACTAACATGATATAAGGAAGAAATAAGAAGCATAAAAATAATCATACTTGATATTAGAAATATTAACTAACCCTGAACATGATACTAGGAAGCAATAAAGACATCCTAACATGATACTAGGAATCAAAATAATAATCTAAGCATGATTTCTATATCAAAAGATCAAGAAAACAATTAAAGTACTTACTTCGATGCTTCGTACCTCTTTCTAATAACAAAATACACACGTTAGTAACTTCAAGGAAAATTAATAAAAATCAAACAATTAAATTAAATAATTGAAATAGGGATTTGATGGGACCAAACCCTCAGAAATTATCAACCTTTCACGTCTAGGGACGAAGGCAACTTCAAAATTGGATAGGTGTTTCTAGAAATAATGTATGAGGAATTTTGTAAAAGGGAAGGTTTAGAAAAAGAATAGAGAGAGAAGGAAAGCTTCTAGCTTTTAGAGAGAGAAAGAGAGAGATGATCGTGAATGATTAAAAATGGGGAGATACGACCCCTATTTATAGAAAAAATAGCACGGGATCAAAGAAAAGAGTTTGAGTCCTATTTGGAATAAAAGACCTCCTGTCGCCAATGACAGGAGCAGCGTCAGACGAAAAGCTCGTCGCCAGGCGATAGACCTGTCGTTTGGCGCTAGGCCAGCTTTTTAGCGGATTTTGTTTTTATCATATCTTTGATCCAGAAGTCAAAATAAGTTATATAATATTTAGTTGGAAAGCTCCTGAAGTCTGCTTTCCACCCCAATTGAAATCAGATTAAAATCTTTTGTAGATAAAAAGATATGGCTGAAATAGTGGAAGGGTGTCAGTTTTTGATAGAGTTTCGTATTCTTTTCAAATCTTTTTCATTATAGCTCGGAATTAATATTATAATATATCATTGAAAGATAATTTCAATATATATCCAATCATATAAGATTTGGATAAATATTATGAGGCACAAAAATAATATTTGACTGTCTTTGAACATCTTTAAATTCGAATAGAATTAGGATTAAAAAAAAAAAGAAAGTTATATTTAATTTCAAACTCTTTAATCTTATCTTTTCAAAAAGGATGATTAAGATCTTTTAGAAACTCATAGAAGGTTCTAATAAATCCTAATTAGTTTAAGAATAGGATTAAACCTTTGGACCCTCCACATGATCATTGGGTCGTAGGTAAAATCCGGTTTGAGCCCAGTTTAGTATTTTGGCCATAACTTCGTCATTATTCATCGGAATTGGGCTTATAATATATCGTTGGAAAGATTTTTTCAAGCCCCATCCAACTACACTAATATTGGACCCATATTATGGACCAAACTAAACTGGAATGCACGTTTTTCATAAATAGGGTAAGAAAATAAATATTTTCAAAAATAGAAAGAAGAGATATTTTAATAAAAACATCCTCATCACTAGACTTTTCAATTCACACTTTCGCTTTGTTCGATAATCAAATGATATGAAAGGTATTCATCATTGGGTTTGGTTTTGGGGAGACAAATTTTGGTGTCTACAATTAGGTAATCAAACAGTTTAATTTCCTTAAAGAATGAAAAGGAATCTTGTAGAGACAAGAAGTTTAGTGGGAGCAATTGGTTTTCTTAGTCTTCTATGTAGATGACATACATTTCATATAAAATGGCATATCAATGCTTTAATCAGTCAAGTAATGGTTAAGAAGTTGTTTCTATATTAAAGACATAGGACATGTTGAGTGCATATTGGGAATCAAGATCCACGAAATGAATCTTGAAGAATGGTTAAACTAAATCAAGAGACTTATGATAAGGTTCTTGACAAGTTCAAGATGCAAGACTCTAAGAAAGGATATCTACCCATGTTTCATGGTATTATATTTAGTAAAACTCATTGCCTTCAAAAGCTAGTAGAGTTGAGTCATATGGATAGTGTAGTTTATGCTTCTGCGAAAGTGTCCATTATATGGGCCATGATATGCACGAAGCAAGATGTTACATATGACTTTTACATATGTAGCACGTTTTAAGCAAATACAGGATAAGCATACTGAAGGCTACGAAGAACAAATCCTTGAATACTTGTGAAGGACTAAAGGAATGTTTCCAGTTTACGGTGGATTAAGTGAATAAGTTGTCAAAAGTTTATACGGATGCAAGTTTTCCAAACAGACAAGATGAATTTAGATGTTAATCTAGATACATTTAATGACTGAACGGATAAGTACAGTGAGCTTGAAAAGTTCAATGTAGAATGTTGTCGCATACTCAAAGTCAAAATATGGCATTTAGCTACAGTAAAAGTAGTTAAGGAGGAAGTTTGGATCAAATTGTCCTGTGACTAAAAGGATACCTTTGCCAAAACAAAGGAGCCAAGGTCATATCACAAATCCAAAATAATAGATATGAGATATCAACTCGTTTATGATATTATTGGCAAGAGGGATGCCATGATCTGCAAAGTTTTAGTATGAGTGAGAAATCGCTTATTCTCTTATTAAACCCCTTCCATAGACTAAGGTATGAAAGTCATACTAAAGTCTTGGATTGTAGCAAGTTATGTAATTTAAGTTGTGTATGTTTTGAGAAAACATATTACATAAGGAATACATATACTCACAGAATTATGTTTTAAACAGAAACTTTATTTCTCTTAGTTAATTATGGTTTTAGAAATTAAATAAAATGTCCAAAATAATTTTGAATTGATGTGCTCATCAGATTGATGACCAAGTGAATGAAACCCCACAAGTGAACAAAATTCATATATTATTTAAGTTCCTAGTTCGAAATCATTAAATTGGACATAAATGATTTCAATAAATGGACTAGCATGTAAGATTGATTGGATAGCGCAGTTTCATGGGCTATAGGGGTATAGTGATGCTCGGTCAATCACTCGGATGTGCATGAATGATGCATGATCAAACTATTGACCTACTTTGAAGTTCAAGTATAGAGGTTTCGGATATATTAGTGGATTCCTATGACATGAATTGGAACATTGATTCTATTCAATGATTGATTTAATTGTGATACATTTACACGTCTTTCCGTAACTAGATATTATAAAAGATGTAATGTCTTTCCGTTACTGGAGATTATAAAAGATGTGTCTTGGATACTTCAAAATTTGAGTGGGAGCTTTGTTGCTACAATATTGGATTGAGTCTACCTATTAAATTAGGGAATGTTTCATAGCTACTTGAAAAGGGAGAATTCTAAAAAATACGTGGTTTTGTTCAAATGCATTACTTAGTAATCATTTGGTTTTGTAATTCGAACTCAGATTTCAAGAAATGATTTATAGATTAATATGATCTCGACATGGGATGCAATAATATTATCAAATCAACACACATTAACTTAAGGAATTTTAATATTGCACACTTGTCTCAGACAAGTGGGAGATTGAAAGGTTTATGTCTTCATCGTGTGCAATTACTAGATATATAAATGGATCAAATTATGGAGATAATTAAGTTCGTTCATTTGGGTAGTCTTTATATTATTGCTAGAGATACTAACGGTCTTTGGGCTAGTAAAATAGATAGGCCAAAGCCCAATTGGACGGATCCTATAAGGTCACACAAAGGGCCTAGATCGACCACGAGAGGATGAGGCCTCTGATGGGCCTCATCTCCTAAGGTGGTTGGCCATATGGAGTGATATGGAGGGTTTTGGGCTTCGGAACCTAGTCTAATTATAATAGGATTATATATAGACTAGGTGCCTAGGGTTTGAACATAACATTCAGTAATCAGTAAGATCAAACACCAATTAGAAAACATGAGACCAAGCCTCTCTCATACTCTCTCTCTTTCACTCTCGTTCGTTTCTCTCCCCTTGCGCCGGTGGTGTGTGCACTGATGGTGGTAATTCGAGGTGGTGGTCATCTTAGTCCATTAAAGGTGGTTATCTTGGTTTTCCCCTTCACTCGACCAATCTAGTTTTGGTGGACGGCTCGTTCAAATCCCTTGGACTAAGTAGATGAGCAACTCTTGGGGCCGCTCTATTCTCCCCATGATTTTCCAATTGAATAGCTTCGTGGAATTCATGCTTTGAAGGTATGATAATGTGTCTTGTGTGTTATGCATGCGATATTGGGATAGGTGCTTATGAATACGATTCATGTTATTCCACACATAGTACCTATAAAATCTTACATCCTTCCCTTTGGATGCCACTATGCTTAAATGCATGATCATAGTGGGTTTCAAAGTTGAGTTTGAAAAATTCACTACAACTATGCAATTAGCACAAAAAAAAAAAAAAAAAAAAAATCAAAACCAGTATATCTAAACTCCCAATTTCGTATTTTTCAATTGTACGGTTATTTATTTCTTTAGATATACTGGTTTTGAATTTTTTTTAAAGAAATAAATAACTATGCTCTACTCAGCTCAATCGTCGAAAAAATCCATCGTAAATTTCGTATTTTTCAATGGATTTACGTGTCCCTCATAACCTTTTCGTCGAAAATTGACTATTTTCTTTTAGTGAACAAGCTCTCAACCATTCCTTGATTGACTAAAGCATATAGGTATGTCATTTTGTCATTTCTCATGAGTAGTATGTCATCCACATACAAGACTAAGAAGACTAAGCTACTCCCACTAAACTTCTTGTAAACACAAGGATCTTCTTCGCTATTGAAGGTACCAAACTGTTTGCTCACCTTATCCAAATGAATAGTCCTACTCCGAGAAGATTGCATATTTTTCCCATGATTTTCTGATTTTAAAAACCCTCAGGTTGTGTCATATACACACTTTCCGTACGAAACCCATTCAAGAAGGTGGTTTTGACATCAATTGGCTATATTTTGTAATCGGAGTAGGCATCAATTGCTACAAGGATCTGAATTTACTTAAACATTGCTACCGGGGGAAAGGTTTCATCATAATCATTACCATGAATTTGTCTTAAGCCTTTTGCAATCGGTCTCGCTTTATATATGTAGACTACTTTGATTTTAAATACCCACTTGCATCCAATGGGTTTGACTCCATCAGGTAAGTATACTAGGTTTCAAACACCATTTTAGACAGACATAGAGTCCATTTCATATGTCATGGTCACAAGCCATAGCTAGCTTGTAGGTTATAGGTTCCACGCAATCCAATAAGAACATTTTGAAAGTTGCAGTAAACAAAACATCAACAACTATTTTTTTTCTAGTTCTGTTTGACCTACGCAGAGTATCAGGGTTGGAGTAACAACAGAAATATTTTCTTAATATCTTTGAAGATTTTCTCATGAATTAGATTCAAGTGGAAATAGTAGAAAAAAGGAAATGAGCACTAGTTTAAAACTGGCTTTTCGTACCGATTATAATTGGTATAGATTTGAGGGGTGCAATTAACCTAAACTATTCATATTGGTTTAAACCGGTGGTAATAACACTTATTGACACCGGTGCAACATAAGGGTTTTGCATTTTTTTCATTTATATTAACATATAAATACTAACATACATATAATCTTAAGATTTTCGTCAATACTAAGCTGTAATACTACAATATTCATTAAAAAAATATATCTTACAGAACATAGTTTATTAATGTAAACAGACCAATTGTATTAATATCACAACAGTAGCATGCATATAATAACAGTAGCGTAGAGCAGATTAGAAACATCAACAGTAGAACAACAATAGTGCAAAGTAGAACAACAACATGAGAATAGCAACATTCAACATAAGGAGATGATTCATATCTATCAACCTTTACCTTCATCCCATCTGAATAAACCAAACCAAAGCTAGATGAAACAAAATAGACAGGAACTGCAGTTGTAGTTGCAGCCTTGGCTAGGCAGTAGCTGTAGTAGTAGCCTTGGCGAGGTAGCAGCTGTAGTAATTCCTAAGTCCTCTAACTAAAGTAAATAGGAAGTAGGGTCGTCGAATCCACAAGGAAACAATATCTTTCTATTCTTAAATAACTAATATAATTTAAAGTATTAAGTAACCAAATTGATTTTATGAGAATTAAACTAAGAAGAACAATAACTAACGTGATTAAAAATAAGAGGAATAACAATAAATCAAAATCTAAGTTATAGGTTCACCAATAAATAATATTCCGTCGTAAAGCACAACAATCAATTATCAATACATGCATCAATTAAGCAGAACATAAAGGGCTTTTGTCACGTATTACAATCACAGAATTAATCTAGCGGTATTAAATTTCATATCTCGAATCTTAACTTAACCATTTATAAATTAACTTGTCTATTGAATCTAAGCCTAAACATCAATTCTCATATGTCGAATATCGAATAAAAATTGCATAACTCATACAATTAAACCAAGCCTAATCTAATTTCATAGCACTAAATCAGTCAATAGGAAATTAATCAAAGCATTGACAATCAATAATAATAAATCACCCATTCTTATTATTTACATATCCCCACGAACCCTAAAAATAAACTACTCACACATGATGGAATCTAAACTAAGAAAATCAATCAAACAAGTCATAATTAATCAAAGCAATTAAATTACTAGAAATAAATGGGAAGAAAATCGTTACCAAATTAAATAGAATTAATGAATTACATACTAAAGAGTGTTGAGAGAACAAAAAACTAATGAAAGCTTAAAACTAAGGGCTTGTTTGGCATTGTTTTTTGTTTTAAGTTTTCAGTTTTTTTGAAAAGAAAAAACCAAAACAGGAAACAAGAAAAAGGTGTTTTCACTTTTCTGTTGTCAGTTTTCAAAATTAGCATGATTTTAATAAGTTTGACTAATTTTTTATTCATTATATGACATATATCATACACTTTTAAAATACAAAAAACCAAAAAACTGAAAACCGCAACAATGCCAAATGAACCATAAAATTTGGAATTTTAACTAATGAATGATGTAAGTATCTTGCTTAACAAAAGCGTGTTTATATTAAAGCTAGAAAATCGTAAACTAAAACGAAGATTTATCGTCGCAAACCAGCCTTAAAAATATGCGCCTGGCAGGGCGCTTGACCACCTGACAGGGAACGCCTTGGATCAACCATTCTCCTTCGCTCGCTCGCTCGCCCGGCAGGGCGAGCTTCTGGGAGATAAGTGCCTATTGCTTATTCTTCCTCTCCCGACCTGGCGCATCTCATGGCGAGGTCTTCCTGATCGGGCGAGTCCACCGGGCAACTTGGATACTTCGATTGGGATAATTATTGGCCTAATCCAAACTTTTCCTCCTTAGGTGTTTATAACTTCGGTCGTTGTCTCTATTTCTTCTTCATTGCCGAGCCCTTAATAATTGGTTTGATAACTGTAAAGCCGTCTTGGGCTACAAAATATGGTCATATCATTGTGATCCGAATCCAATGCTCGTAGTGGCTCAAATAAGTCAGGAAAATGCTCCAAATATGTAATTTACTACAAAACAATACCAAATCTACGAAAACACTAGAAAAAGCATACTAGTAATAAAAATAGCTCCATAGGGCCAAAAAATTCCTAAATAAGACCAAGAGATTGGGGTAAATCACTAAAAATATTGGACAAATAAAACTCCCCCAAGCCAAACCTTTGCTTTTCCCAAAGCAAAGATCTCATCAACGAACAAATAAAACATACTTCTCCCCAAAAATGAACTAAAACCAAATATCAACAATTCAAGGCAAATCCAACAAATATGCATCAAAGTCAACCAATCAAACCATCTAACTACTAATCCACCCTAGAAAACATCAAACAAAGTGAACCACAAGTGTATATAGAATTCTAGACTAGTGTTCAAACACTGTTCACTCATATATGTGGCGGATATAAAATTATCCGATTTCTCTCCATCCAACCCCTTTAATGTGAAAAAATCCCTCTCACACTCATAACACTCGGGTGTTTAAAAATACAAGCACTCAACCTATTATTCGACTCGAAATATGTCAAATCATTCTTCGCATTGATAAACAACTAATTTTACATCCATATAGCTCTATGCTTACAGGTCAGAAGGTCTTTTAAGCTTGTAACATAAGGATATGGTAGAAGAGCAAGAAATAATACAAACTTTAAGCGGTCCGCTGAAAACAAGTCAATCTTCTGATTATTTATAAATAATAGAAACTTTAAGGGGTGTCCGCTTTAAACAGAATAATTTACCTACAACTTATATGATCGGTTACTTTTTTAATTTTTATTTTTAAAAAATCCTATAAAAACTTTAAGAATAATTAGTTTTTCACATAACTCTTAATTAAATATTAAATAAATCCTAACTAAAAAATTAATTAATTTTTTAAAAAAGAAAATAAATATTAAATCCTATTATAATTATTATTTTAAAACATCATTTATCATTATTTTCAAGAAAAAAAACCACCACCATCAATCCTTCCTACTCCCTCCAACAGCTTAACCACCCTATCTCCAGCCTCGATCGACTACCGCCACCAAATTACCTACCTCCTCCTTGCGCCGGCTGATTGAACAACTCTAATCCTTTCCTTCCCTTCCACAGCTCTCCACACACAATCCCTTCCCTATCCCATTCACCGAAACCCAAAACTCCCAACCCAAACTTGAAATTTAAGCCCTAACAAATTTAGGGTAGTTTGGGCTAACAGATATCGGGTTGGGTCGGGGGTTTCGAGTTTAAGTCATGCCAGCTTACAGTGGAGGAAGGGGAGGGGAGGGGGGTTCGATATTCTTGATTAGGGGAGGGGTTTGACATTTCGGTTAGGGGAGTGGAATCGGGGAGAGAGAAGAGGTAGAGCTGGTCGGTTGGACTGGTCAGTTGGCAGGCTGGCGTGAAGGGGGACGGAGGGAGTCTAGGCGGCAACAGGTGGTGGAGGAGGAGGTGGTGGCTGGCTGGGCTAAGATGGTGGGTGGTGTTTTTTCATTTTTTTTTTTGAAAAAAGGTCTTTTTTCATATTTTAATTAATAATAATAATAATAATTTTAATAATAATAATAATAATAATAGTAATAATAAATAATAATAATAATAATAATAATGCTTACAGAAAAGGAGTTTTAATAATAATGGGTGGTTTTTTTTATTATAATAATTAATATTATTTAAATAGTTTCAATATTAAAAACATTAAATAAATTTAAAAAATGAATAAATAAATAAATAAATTTCTAAACAAATAAAACGATGACATTTGTCTTATAAAACCTATTAAGCAAGTCACGAACTAGTCATAATTTGTTTGAAACGGACACCCTCTAAAGTTTGTATTATTTAGATATAATCAAAAGATTGACTTGTTTTTGGGGACCACTCAAAGTTTGTATTATTTTTGACAATTTTTCCAAATTAAATACATAGTACATAAGAAAACTTCCAAAATAATTAATTCTCATGCATTGAATTTATTTTTTCCCCAAAATTCTCATGCATTGTTTATTAATACTTCGTATATATTAGCATCTCCCCCAACAAAAATTAGAAATATTCTACACATTAGCAGAAATACGTTTGAACATTAATAAAGTTAGACATCAAGTGGACTAGTGTCACCATCTCTTGATACATCAATTTCACCAATTGACCCCAATATTATAATCCTCATTTATGAGCCTTTGAGGACAATTTAAAATTTTAAGTTTAAAATCTTTTTATTTAAGGTATGTAACAAATATTGTAATGTTTTCATTTTAGGCATTGAATTTGTAGCAATTATCATAAAACAAATCCTTATATGTGGCTAGCCGCATGGTGTGACAACTTCACCTAATCCATATAAGGCAATTAATTAAGTAGTATGGGTCATGGCGATGAGCAAATGAGGTCACCTTAACGTATGTTAAGTTTTAGGTTTCAATATTTCTCTGTGTATTTTCTCCTTCACATTAAATGACCAAGTACAATATATATAGGGCTAGGAATACCAACCAACAAGATAAATATTCCTAGTTATCTTACTTCCTAAAATATCACCAATCTAGCTATGCAGATCTTTTCACAATATACCATCATATCACATTACCCCCCTCAAATTTGAGCATGGATATCTCGAATGACTTACTTGCAAAGAAGGTATTCAAACTTAGCTTTCCCCAATTCCTTTGTGAAAATATCAGCAAGTGGAACCGTTGTCGAAACATATGAAGGTGCAATAGTTCCATCTGTAATTGCATCCCTATAAAAAATGGCAATCTGCCTCAATGTGTTTTGTTCTCTCATTGAAAACTAGAGTCTGAGAAATATATAAAGTTGACTGACCATCGCAATACAAAAACACCCCTTTCTAATGCTGAACTCCCAAATCACCAAGAAGTTGTTTCAGCTAGCTATTTCAACTCACAAGTAACACTTACCATCAATCTGTATTCTGCTTCAGTAGAGGATTTAGACACCGTAGGTTGCTTCATGGTTTTCCATGACACAGGGAAGAGACCAAGAAGGATAAACCAACTAGTCAACGATCGTCTAGTGAGGGGACAACTTGCCCAATCAGAATCACACCATCCTTCTAATTATAGAGCGCTATCTGATCTCAATAAAATTCCTTGATCTGGACTCTTTTTCAAATATCGAATGACTCTCAAAGCTGCATCCCAATGTTCAACCTTCACTACTATGCATGAACTAGGAAAGAATATGAACCGAGTATACAAGATTAGGTCGTGTGACAGACAAGTGTATCAGCCGTCCCACAAGGCGGCGATATTTTTCAACATCCTGCAATAACTCGTCCTTTGCTAAGGCCAACCGATGATGTTGTTACATAGGGAAGTCTACAGGTTTTGCATCAAGTAATCTTGTCTCGTAGATAATGTCCACGACATACTTCCTTTGGCACACAAAAACCCCATGTTTACTGCCAGCTACTTCTAAGCCAAAAAAATATTTCAACACGTCCAAGTCTTTTATCTTGAAACAGCTGCCCAAATATTCTTAGAATTTAATCATAGCAGACTTATTATTGCCTGAAATAATTAAATCATTAACGTACACCAACACATTAAGCTGCATGTTGCTTTGGTCGGAGTAAATAGGGAGTAGTCAGAGTACGACTGTTTGAAACCATATTTCTTCAAAGCAGCTTAAATTTTGTGAGCCAACACCTCGGGGCCAATTTCAGATTATACAACGATTTCTTCATCCTACAAACCATGTCAGAGTTATTTTTATCTAACCCGAGTAGTATTTTCATGTTTACCTCTTCTTCTAAGTCACCATAAAGGAATGCATTGTGAACATCCATTTGATGAACATCCCAATTCTTCACTGCTGCAACTGCTAGAAAAGTTCTAATATTGACCATCTTTGCCCCTGGAGCAAAAATCTCCTTGTAGTCTAACCCTTGAACTTGATGATGACCAAAAATCACCAACCAAGCTTTCAATCTTTGCAAGTTGTCATGCTAATCTTATTTTTCTTTGTACACCCATTTGTTTCCGAGTGCCTTTTTGCCAGGAGGTAATAATTTTTCGAGCACCCAAATACCTTGATCTGAAGGAGTTATGTCTTCGATAAGTGCAATTACTAGATATATCAAGGATCACTATTATGGAGATAATAAGTTCATTCTATAGGGTCGTCAATGTTTGGTGCTAGATATGACAATTGATCTTTGGGCTAGCTTAATAGCCCAAAGCCTTATAGAATGGATCCTACAAGGTCACACATAAGAGTATTGGGTTAAACAAGTTAGAGGCCCATTATTAGGCCTCATGAGTTCATGACATACCATATTGATAATTGGGCTTAGATAGTTAGAAGAGTCTGATGGGTTTTGGACTTGACATGGTTTTATTTCTAGATATAATCTATAAATATAAACCATGCCTAGGGTTGAATGACACAACAATTGACATACAGTGAATTGTCACACAAGCAACCAGTTTTCCTAAAATCCCTAACTCTCTCCCTCTACTCGGCCCTCTCTCTCTCCTCCCTGTCCGTACGACCCTCCTCCCCGAGTGGCGCGTGTGGTGGCCCGTGGGTGGTGTTGTGGTGTGTTCGTGGCTCAAATCTCCGTTGAAGGTTGATTGAAGTGTTCAGTCACAACTAACTAGCATTAGTGGAGGTTTAATCCATGCTCGTTGACTAAGTAGAGGAATCACGCTTGGGGTTCTTTATCTCCCATTGTTCTTGCTCGATCGCACGTGGAATCACGCTTCAAAGGTACGATTATATGTTCTTTATATGTTATGCATTAGATCTTGGGATTAGGTACTGTATGAATATGATTCATGTTTTTCCGCTGCGTAGTACCTACAATTCCCTACAGTGGTATCAGTTAGCCTATTGCATTTACGCATATTGACTATAATTCTTTGATAGTCCACAATTTTAATTCAATTAAGAGGGAGATTAATTTAATTATGGTTCAATTATTATTTTAATGTGATTAAACTTTTGGAATCAATTAAATGTGATTTAATTATGCTCAAAATAGCCATGAAGAGGACCGATTTAAGCCCTAGAGCATTCAAAATTTTCGAACCCTAACCCTATTTTTTTCGAAAATTTTGAACCTAATTAGCCCTAAAATATGATTTTTTGTGCTTGTTTTTTGTTCGATTTCGTTTGTTTTATGCTTCATGAATTTAATCCAGTTGATTTATGTATAAATTATGAATTTTTCATGATCAATGATTTGATTTAAAAGTTAAATTAAATTGGGGATTTATTTTTCATGAAGAACCCTAGATTTTAAAATTAGATTGTGAATTTAATTTTAATCGGATAAATTAGCATAAAAGTTATGATTTAATTTATCATGGACCACATGAATTTTATTTAACAAAAGTTGTTAATTAAAATTGAAAAAAATTATTTTGGTGTAGTAATGGGCGGCAGCCACGGTGGCCGCCGCAAGTGGTGGTCCAAGAGGGAGGGCAGCAGGGTCCGAGAACAAAAGAGCGGCAGCAGCACCGTGCAAAGTGTTGCACGGCACTGCTGCCGCTGCTGCTGTGCACCGCTGCAGAGCACCGTACACCTCACGGTGTACGGCCACCGTGGCCGACTTCGGCTGGCCACACCACGGTGGATGGTGCATGGTTTCCAAATAAAAAAAAAATTATTTTAAAATATTTCAAGATAAATCAGTTTTATTTTGGATAAGATGAAATATTTTGAAAATATGATCTTTTAATTTTTAAAAGATAAAATTGGTTTTATTTGGATAAAATATTTTATTTTAGGATAAAGTCAAATCTTTCAAAAGTTGTTATATTTGATATTATCCATATTTAAAGTTGTTAAATTGATAATTATCCATAATTAAAGTGGTTAATTTTGGATAAGATTTGTTAGGATATTCTGAGCATATTCCAAAAGGATAATAATTGATTTAAATAATGTGGTTATCCCATAATTAATTTTGGATAATAATTGATTTAAAATTTTGTGATTGGCTAGTAATTAGGATAGAATTTCCTAACTTTGTTAGGATAATCTTTGAGGATAAATATGATTTATCTTTTAAGATTAAAATAAGATTTGATTCTATCTCATGACTAATTTAGAATATATGATATTTTATTGATGGTCATGATTAATATATGATATTATCTAATTACATTAATTAAAATATGAGATATTTTGGTGCCATGTTTCCTTAATTATGAACATTCGATGTTGTAGTTTAGGAAAGCATGATGAGTGATTTATTATGTGGCAATTTTATAATATATGATGTTATTTATTGCTATATAATGACTAGTATGGCCCAATAGATTCTAAATACGATCTGCGCATCGTTTCGTATTTTTGTAATCTAAATACGGTCTACGTACCGTTAAGTATTTTTGTAATTTATTTTATTTTATTTAAGTAGTAGATAGAATAGAATAGTATTACAGGTTGCAGTTAATCCAAGAATCCATGGAGTGGAGGCCCAAAGGAGCAAGATGGATGAGATCCATGAAGGTTCAAGTGGGAGCTTTTGCTTTATTAGTTTTCTTAGGATTAAGGGGCCATACTATGTCATGTTTTATTTATGCATTAGTAGATTATGCATGTTAGATTTTATTTATGTTGTTTGATGATGCGCTAGAGTTCACTAAATAATCACAACATAATGAATCTAGGTCCCAGTAATATTGAGGTAGCTTTTCCAATCAAAAACCCGATGAAACCTTTGATATTTATGATGGGTCATGCCAAAGCAGGGTGTCATATTATATCTTAGGGGAGTGGGGGTAAAACAAATTTTACACTTTTGATTGGTTATACTCAACAAGGTTACCTAAAGAGTTTAGAACCTTGAAGCTAAGGGTAATAATTAAACATGTGATGGTTAATTATTCAACCAAGAATTACACAGAGTTGTAATCAGTAAAGAGTTTACTCACCTTGAAAATGTAATGGTTGATGGTAGGGCCAAAGTCCGGTCAATCATTGCACAAATAAAGGATCTTGGAATCATTCTATTCAATAGGGATCAATTAAATTGAATGAATGTTTTAAAGTTACCAGTTTTATAATTCGCTTATGGCACTTTAAATTTTTATTAAACATAATTGAATCTTGCGTTTACTTACAAGTAACTTGTCGTTCTAATTTTATTATTATATATAATCTCCTCGATTGAAAATAAAGTTGAGAAACGTTCTCAAAAGTTTAAAAGATAATCCATAAACCTATATTCCAATTTTGCTAAAATGGTTAAAAGGCAAGTTTTAGAAATTCATGTCACATGTCTAAGAATGGTTTTATTCAAAATGTTTGAATAAAATGCCAACACATCTTCATTTTGAAAAGTGTTTCAAGGGATATAATGAGATGGGAGGTACAAACCCTCTAACAGACAAGTATAGAAGTCCAATAAAATCTCTTATCTTCAATATGATTGAATATAAGAAAGTGATTGGAAATTTCTATGATCAAAAGTTGATCTAATGACGCTATTCTTCATCCATTTTATGTAAGAGTTAAATAGTTGATTAAACTCTAATATGAATGATGATTGAATAGACTTAGCAAAATCATGAAAAGTGCTTAAAGTAGTTAAGCAAAGTATCATTTTGAACCTGAGAGAAGTGTTCTAAGTGGCTCAAATGGGAAAGGTTTAGGAATATATGAGGACTGCATTAAGAAGTTATAGGCCAAGAAATGCAAACAAGTTGCTACTTCTCAAATCTAGAACTACTTACATGCTAAAAGTTGTTATGAACAGCAAATGTTTCAAATTAAATGGACCAATTCCAATTGATTAGAAACTACCTCATATAGTTGGAAGGTAAAAGAATGGAAATGTTCCAATTTAAGAAGTATATTATAGAAATTGATTTAGCACATTGATACTTCTTGGACATATGATGTCTTGTTTAGATCACTCATTGCACAATGTGGTTGAACTAAAGGAAGAAGTTATGGCTAAAGGAGAAATAAATCTACAAGTTTAGAAGCAAACGTTGCTACTTCACAAGTAGAATCTACGAGTCTAGAAGCAAAAGTTGCAACTTTACAAGTAAAAGCTATATTTCACCTTATCTTGTTATTGGCTAGAATTAAATAAATGTTATTCACTCTTGCCATTATCAAAACACCATTTAATGTTAGTACTGACTGAGCATCGAAGATTCAAAAACGTGGAATAAATGTTATTCTATGCTTCATTGAGTCATAATGTGTTTTGAGTTGCTAAATAAGTTCAAAGTTCTATATGATAGAAATAATTGAACCATTTCTATAAATGAATTGTCTCTAAAATGTCAAATAATTCGAACAAAAATGAACATTGCATGCGAAAGATCCAAAGGGATGGACTTTCAATATCATTAGATTATAAATCCATTGATATATGTAATTATCATTCTAATTTGAAATTTTGACAAAATCACCATTAATAGAAATGATGATGTGAACTCAAGGTCGAATACATATCGATGTAAGAAAACCAAAGGTTCAAAGGCTAGAGACGGACAATGAAACTTCATTTGTGATATGATCACATGTGCTTAGTTGAAGCATAAGTACGAAAATTTTGAAAATGTTCAAAATGTTCAGTATGAAGTTCAGTATCAACTTGACAAGATAATAATTGCATTACAATATGATTGTAATTGTGAAAATTTAAATCAAGACATATACTTGGCAACACATTCAAAGTATTGCGATATGATCGTAATAATGATAATTTAAGCCAAGACCTTGATGAACATCCAAGAGTTGTGAAATCGTTTCACGACAAACTTCGAAAGAAAACCTTGTGAAGTGTTTATGAAGGGAGCTATCAATATATATGAGATATATTTTGATAATGGATGAAAATTACCTATCTTCCAACCATTGTTCAAGGGATATACTTTTAAGATAAGCTACAAAACTAAACAAACTATATATGTCAAATCAAGTGTAGCAAAGACTCCATATATGATATGGATAAGAAGAGTTCTTATAAAGTCTTTCTACAAAGAAAGGAATAAAAGTTGTATTAAATCGTTTAATGCAAGATCAATTCCTACACAGAGCACGGGGTACTACTACACAAATCATACTTAGCACAAAATGTTTGTTGCTCAAGTAGGTGCCCTTATGGAAATTGTTCCAAAAGGTCAAGTGGGAGTAGTATAAATCTCGAAAGAGTTCGAGAAAAGAAACAAAAAGCAACAAACAAACATGGCTCAAACCATGGTTGGTTCACCCTATGCTAAATGTGCCTCCTCAAAAGTAAAGTGGGAGTATAAGAATCTCGAAAAGTTCGAGAGCCTTGAAAGAGTTCAAGAAAAGTGATTTCGAAAATCTTGAAGAAATTTGAGAAGTAATCGAATCAAAGCAACAATATGAGCATGATTCACCTCATGTTACAAGTGACAACGCATGGTCTCATTAAGTGTAATGGGAATAATAACCATGTGTCGAAGGTAGTACATTCCAAGTGCACATCCTCAATTGTCGTTTCTCATTGAAACTAAACAAAGTTGTTGTATGAGTTTCAATTGTTGCATAAAAACCCACAAGGATGACTAGCATATGTAAAACTTAGTCAAATAAATATGATTTCATATTGATTAAGAGTTCTAAAATATTCATTTTGGAACATGATGATTATGCAAGTAATAAATATGATTTGACAAGTTATGACTCCAAGTGGTTTAAAAACCAGGAAATCTGAAATAGATTCTAGTCTGAAAGCAAGTGTATGAAACTTGAATAATTTGCCTAATTGGGTGAGACCCATTATAAGCAAAATAGACAAGAAAGAAAAATGTTTTCTAAGTAAGAAAAGACTTGTTAAAGGATTCAACTAATTCATAGTATGACTATGATTACGATGAAACCTTTACATTAGTCACGTTGCAAAGATCTATTAAAGATGTTTCAGTGATTTCTACCTTATAAGATTTGGTAGATGGATTTCAAAACACTTTCTTGAAATTGTTCATGAAAGAAGATTTGTATATGATACAATCAAAAGTTTGAAGATCCAATAATCCTAGGGATGCATAGCATCATGGAGTTAGTGTTCTTAATTTTGTGAGTAAATCAAATCGTTTGATGTTCTCGTAAAATGAAGAAAAGGTCTTGTGTGTACAAGATGTTTAGTGGGAGCTATGAAGTCTTCTTGGTCTAGTATAGAGAGCAATTGTTCATTTCTTGAAGGGTCAAGTGATGACTAATGCATTTTGTATGAAAATCTTGAAGAAGAATGATTAGTACATTTGGGATTCAAAATCTATAGAGATAGGTTTTGATGGATGTTTGAGCTTGGTTAAGAAACTTATATTGATAAGATTCTTATAAAGTTCAACGTTATATTGAAAGGAGTTTCAATCCCATGTAACATGACACATTGCTTATGATTCAATACTTTGAGAAAGGTTGATGAAATTAAGGTCTTGAGTGATGATCCTTATGCAGTTTGCAAAGGATGCATCATGCATGTCATGGACTATACTTGTCTATTTGATTCACATGTTTTAAGAACAAGTGATGATAGATTTCAATTGAAATCCAATGTTACATTGGAATACAAATTACAAATTTCTAAGTTCCTTGTGAAAGGACGAAGGAAAATTCTTAGTGTATGGAGATGAAAATGATTATAAGATTTAGAAATTGCAAAATTCATGTTTATGAGAATGTCTCATGAACTCTACTTAGTAAACCCCTTCCATTTCCAAAGCATGAGAAACATGCTAATGAAATTGGATTGTGGCAAATGATGTAATTAGAAGTTGTATTTGTTTTTGGGGAAAAACAAGTTACATGTGTAATACATTCATTTGCAGAATTATGTTTATCAATTGAAACACAGTTTCAATCTTATTTAATCGTGGTTTCAAGATTAAATAAAATGTCCAAAATAATTATGAATTTATGGGCTCATCAGGTTGATGACCTGGTGAATGAAACCCCACAGGTGAACTAAATTCATACATTATTTAAGTTCCTAGTTCGAAATCATTAAAGTGGACATAAATGATTTCAATTAATGGACTAGCATGTAAGATTGATTGGATAGTGCAGTTTCATGGGCTATAGGAGCATAGTGATGATGCTCGGTCAATCACATGGATATGCATGAATGATGCATGATCGAACTATTGACCTACTTTGAAGTTCAAGTATAGAACTTCCGGATATATTAGTGGATTCCTTTGACATGAGTGGAACATTGATTTCATTCAATGGATGTTATGGCTGTGGTACACTCAAACGTCTGCCCGTAACTGGAGATTATAAAGGGTGTTTCCCGGTTATTTCAGAAGTTGAGTGGGAGCTTTGGTTGCCACAAGATTGGATTGAGTCTACCTATTTAATTAGGAATGTGTCTTGGCCCCTTGAAGAGGGAGAATTCAGAAAATGCATAGCCGTGCTCAAATGGATTACATAGTAACCATTTGTTTTGTAATTCTCACTCAGTTTTCAAGAAAAGATTTGTAGACTAATATGATCACGACATGAGATGCAATCATATTATCAAATCGACACACATTGACTTAAGGAATTTGAATATTGCGCACTTGTCTCAGACAAGTGGGAGATTGAAGGAGTTATGTCTTCGATAAGTGCAATTACTAGATATATCAAGGATCACTATTATGGAGATAATAAGTTCATTCTATAGGGTCGTCAATGTTTGGTGCTAGATATGACAATTGATCTTTGGGCTAGCTTAATAGCCCAAAGCCTTATAGAATGGATCCTACAAGGTCACACATAAGAGTATTGGGTTAAACAAGTTAGAGGCCCATTATTGGGCCTCATGAGTTTAGACATACCATATTGATAATTGGGCTTAGATAGTTAGAAGAGTCTGATGGGTTTTGGACTTGACATGGTTTTATTTCTAGATATGATCTATAAATATAAACCATGCCTAGGGTTGCATGACACAACAATTGACATACAGTGAATTGTCACACAAGCAACCAGTTTTCCTAAAATCCCTAACTTTCTCTCTCTACTCGGCCCTCTCTCTCTCCTCCCTGTCCGTACGGCCCTCCTCCCCGAGTGGCGTGTGTGGTAGCCCGTGGGTGGTGTTGTGGTGTGTTCGTGGCTCAAATCTCCGTTGAAGGTTGATTGAAGTGTTCAGTCACAACTAACTAGCATTATTGGAGGTTTAATCCATGCTCGTGGACTAAGTAGAGGAATCACGCTTGGGGTTCTTTATCTCCCATTGTTCTTGCTCGATCGCACGTGGAATCACGCTTTAAAGGTACGATTATATGTTCTTTATGTGTTATGCATTAGATCTTGGGATTAGGTACTGTATGAATATGATTCATGTTTTTCCGCTGCATAGTACCTACAATTCCCTACATGATCCTCTAAAGCTCGAATTTCTTATTCCATTGATTTTCTCCAACCTTTGTATTTCAATGCTTCTTTGAAAATTTTCGGCTCATTTCCCCATGTAATCACTGCAACATATCTTCTATATTTCACAGAAAAATGATTATAGCTAACAAAATGTGTTAAGGGATAAACAGTACCCGCAAGAAGTGATGGCACGGATAAAATAGGAAGCAGGGATGGACTTCTACTTTGTATTATGTACGTCACATAGTTACGCAGCCGAGTATAAGGGAATTTTTCTCAAAGACCTCTACCCAAAACAATCACATTATCATGTTCTTGAGTCACAACTTGCTGCTGTACGGATTGCTGATAAGAAATGGCCTGTTGTACTTCAACCTCTAACTCAGCGTTCACTGGTTCTTTATTAGGGAAGACAGTAGCACGAGCACCCTCACCTACGCCTAACCCAGCAGTCGCTGGAGATGCTGCGAGTTGGGTAGTAGCTCCGTGCTGCTCTCCCCCCTTGCGGCAAGGCCTGCTGCGTTGTCCGTGGCCTTGTCAAGGATCACCTCATCCTCACTCCACTCCTCTTCACTCCAAAGAACCTCACTCTCATGTAAATTCCTAGGCACCAAGGCACCATCACCATTTGGAGAAGAATATGAAAATTCAGTCTCAAAAAATTGAACATCTTGCGAGACAAAAAATTCATTCGACTCTAGATCAAACACTGTGGATACCCAAGAAACACACACTTGTGGCTCCGACTTGCAAACTTGTCACCCTTGCTTAGTTGATTATGGGTATAACATAATCAACGAAAAACTCTTAAATAATCATACAAAGGGATTTTGTAGAACAATACCTCAAATGGAGTTTTGTAGTTAAGTAACCGGGAAGGAGTTCTATTTATCAAATGGCACGCTGCTTGGACACATTTGCCCCAAAAATTAAGAGGCAAATTGGCTTGAAACTGCAATGCCCTCTCAACATTGAAGGTGTGGTGATGTTTACGCTCAACACGGTCATTTTGTTGAGGCGTACCCACACACAATGTCTCAAACAAGATCCCATTAGCAAAAAAATAACTTCATAAGGAATTAAATTCGGTACCATTGTCACTTTGAACTACCTTAATCTCTTGATTAAATTGACATTTTATTAAAGCAATAAAATTTAAAAACATAAATTCCACCTCTGTTTTATTGCTAATCAAATAAATCCACATACTTCTTGAAAAATCATTAACTATAGTCAAGAAATAATGAGACCCACAAGAAGACGGAGTCCTGTAAGGCCCCCGTAAGTCTACATGAACAAGCTCAAAAATACGACTAGCTTTATTTTTGCTAATTGGGATACTACTGCTATGTTATTTTGCTCGAGTGCATACATCACAAGCTTTAAATTTATTTTTCCTACCAGAACTACTCACATTTAGAAGAGATTGCAGTACTTTTTCTGAAGGATGTCCCATTCATTTATGCCACAACTGTATTGAACGATCCCCATCGGAAGTCAAAACCTTCACCGTAGGCACACCCTGAAAGTAATAAAGTCCATCCTCATGTTTACCTGCTTCAATCACCTTCCTCGTCGTTTGATCATGTATAACACAAAGTTTGTTAGTAAATTGCATAGTACAATTCGATTCATTACTCAATTGGGTCATAAAAATTAAGTTGCAATTTAATTGAGGCACATAAAGAACATTGTGAATTGTCAAGCCCCCTTCCAAAATCACCGATCCAATTTTAGATGCATTGGCATTATTTCCATCCGGCAATTGTAGGCGTTGTTCGAAGTGCGCCTACGTTAAAGCATGTGTGATGCTTGTCACTCATAGGAAGTGGGAATTGACATATACGATTAGGGACAACGATTAGGGACAAGGAAAGTAGGGAGCCGCCAACAAGTTTTTAAGGAACTTGTAAACCGTTCACGGATCATTTAAGACAACCACGAATAAGAGACAATGAAGGCAACAACGATTGACCCGTGAAAGTTACACCCAAAGTTATCAGAACTGGGATTCTAATCGGTAAAATCAAATCGTAGAATCGTACGATTCTACCAAAATGTAAAATTGGGCTTCAAAATGTAACAAATGACTACTTACATAATTTAATAGCAATGAGAATGATAATAATATATATTGTTAATAACATAATATTAACATACAAACATAAAATAGTTTTTCAAGTAATTCCGCACACGCATAACTCAAACAATACACTATAAACTATAAAGCCGGATTATTGGTACACATTCTTAACCATGAGAGTACACGACAATTGTTGTTAAATTATGAAAAAATAACGTTGTTGACTCGTAAAGTTGTTTTCCCTAGACCCATGCATAATAAAAAAAAAAATTCAATAATGATAGAAAACTAAGTGTCAAGTTAGTTCATCTAACGAGATAGCTAAAGAATGACAACTACAACAAACTCATGTTATAAAAGTATTTTTTATATGCCCAAAGTAGAATGCATGAGACTCATGAATACATTCTTATGCCCACAAAATGTAAATGGTTGGATAGAATCTTAAAAGTTATTTAAATTGATGTTTCATAAGCTTTATTATAATTTAGATTGAATAATATGTAAGTCATTGACTAAACATAGGTTCAACTATGACACCCTTACACTCTTTGGTCTATACCATAAAATATATAAATGATATAGGTACGAAACCAATTTTATTGGAAAGTAGACTTCAAGAGCTTTCCAATGACATATTATAAGCCTAATTCCTACTTCGGAGTCAAAAGTTATGGGTTTTGAAAAATCAGGTTTTTTGCAGGAGTAGAATCGGTATAGAACCGTAGAATCGGTACCGATTCCACCGATTCTAACCAATTCTATGAGCGATTCTACAGCATAACAATTATACCAGTGATTACATCGTTTAGGTGGATTAGGATCGTAGAATCGTACGATTCTACGATCCGAATCGTGATTTTAATAACATTGGCTACACCCCATTCATAATCCATGAGGTTACTAACTCCACATGGTTCGGAACCACAAAAGGAGGATCGGGGATGATGGTACGAAGTGGGTTATGGATTCACATTCGCCCGTCTTGGCCTCTACTCGATTCTTATAGTGAAAAGTGATTCTCGCGATCTCAAAAGCATACAAATAAAAATCCAATTTGCTTCAAACTATTATTAAGCTAAATTGGTTGAATATTAATGCAACACATAATTCTAAAATATTTGTGATCACTTGATTAAACAATAAGATTAAAAAGAAACCTAAATCAGTTGTCCAAATTATCTTATTAGGCGTGATTTTCAATTTCATATTCCCTTTAAACATGCAATATGGTGATCAATAAATATAATAGAATAAACATTAATATTGGAAGCCATTCAACAATAAATTGTTAGTCAAATCAAATCATAATAAATTAACCTAATCATGATACTAGCAATATAAAAATAAAATAAGTAATTAAATTAATTACTCACATTTCACGCGCTCCTTTAAATTGCTACATCATGAATAAATTGTTAGTAACTTCAATAAAAATATAAATCAAATTGAAATTAAGTTAAATAAAATTAAAAGTAGAGTTGATTTGGTCCAAACCCTCAGTTATTTGTACCTTTCACACCTTGGTTTAAGGACTCGGGTGTCGTATGGACTCCTTGGAGTGCTTAAGGGGAGAATGGTGTAATTAGAAATATAGGTTTAAGGCTTAGAATGTGTGTGTGTGTGTGTGTGTGTGTGTGTGTGTGTGTGTGAGAGAGAGAGAGAGAGAGAGAGAGAGATTTTTTTTTGTGTACAAGAGAGGAAGAGAGAATGATGGTATCAGGCGCTGTGCCACGTCATCAGGCGCCGTGACACGACAATTTTATTTATAGTGCGGTAATTCTAGTTTTTAACACGTTTTTTAAATTATCATAACTTTTGATCCGTAACTCGGAATAAGGCATATAATATATCATTGGAAAGTTTATCAAGTCTACTTTCCAATTAAATTAGAATAAGGTCAAAATCATTTTTATATTTTAATATATAACCATTTTAGTTGAAGGGTGTCGGTTTTGGGCCGAGTTTAGTGTTTTGCTCATATCTTTTTCGTTTTGAATCGGAATTGGGCTTATGATATATGGATGGAAATCTTATTTAAAGACCTATAAAAAAAATTAATTGGATCAAAATTATTATTCCACAAAATCATTTTCTCTTGGTTATGAAAAGGGGAAAACAAGTTATGGTTTAGGGAAATGAGATAGGAAATTTGTTGGTTTATGAAATGTATTGAATGGAAACATGGATTTAAGAACTCCATATATTAAATACTTAACCCGACCAATAATGGCGGTGAAAGGTTGTTCATCATCAGGTTTGGTTTTGGGGAGACATTTTTAGGTGTCTACAGCAATCTTACCGGAAATTGATGCACATTTGTTACGTTTGTCATAAGGGACAAATCACAAGTGACATGATTCGAGCCTCGGTATCAACTATCCATCCCAATTGACTCTTACCGTGAAGCTTGTGATTCATGTTGTTCAATTAGTCAATCAGTTGCTGAATTTGAGTCGGAGAAACTCCTCTGAGAGCATCCCCATCTGCTGCTGCAGTAGGAGCACCACCTTGCGTAGCTTGGGCAGTGGTCTGTCCACTGGTTTTGTTTGCGTGTATAGATGCAGGAGCTTTCGCACCATCCACCAGGGCAAGCCCCCCTGCACGCCCACCTCGGGCTGTTCCCGAACCTCCACGGCCGGGACCTTTGCCTCCTCGACCACGCTTACCCCTCCACTCAGGGTAGCCATGGAATTGAAAGCCTCCGGTTTTGTCATGCGCTTCACGATTTCAATGATAACAAAATTTATCTAAGTTGTCACTAGAGCGTTGCAGTTTCGACTTTGGTTCATATTGAATTTTGAAAGCCATAACATAGTCACAAGGTGTCATGGTTGTATCACTACTCCGTAAGCGCTCAAATTGAATAATTTGTTGATAGGCTTTATCCACACTTGGAAGAGGATCCTGTGCTATCACTTGGCCTCTATCGAAACATAGGCATCATCAAGACCAATGAGAAAGTGATGTACAAAATCCTCCTCCCTCAATTTTTCTACCTGTGCTACAATATTGCAGATGCACTGTCCATAGGAGCAAGAAGGCATGTCGACATATGTGCTGAATTCATCCCAAATTTTGGCAATTTTACCAAAATATGTAGCAACCGCATCATTCTTTCCATGTTTGCATTCTCCCAATGATAGCTTTAATTGACAAATTCTTGTCTTACTCACCACACATAATCTATTTTTGAGATTGTTCCATAATAATTTTGCATCATCATACACAACAATTGTAGACCGAACCAACGGGTCCAAGGTATTCGTAAGCTAAGAAACCAACATCGAATGAACGGCCACCCAATCCTCCAATTTGTTAGGGTCAATCGGCTTCATAACATTCCCATCAATTAAGCCATATTTTTGTTTTGCCTTAACGAGGTGTGAATTGCCCTCGCCCATTCATCGTAATTTTCACCACGAAGTTGAATCAGGCTGATGACATTTCCAAGAGCATTACTCAAACCTAAGTGATAGGTCATGTCCACCTTCAATTTTCCTCAATTTTTGTTTCTGTCGTCACCACCAGTCATCTCTATGAAAGAATGAGCGGCTTAAAAAAATTATATCTCTCAAAATCTCACTTGCTCTTGATACCATGTTAAGTTTAAGGTTTCAATATTTCTCTGTGCATTTTCTCCTTCACATCAAACGGCCAATTACAATATATATAGGGCTAGGAATACCAAACTCAACAAGATAAATATTCCTAGTTATCTTACTTCTTAAAATATCACCAATCGAACTATGCAAGCCTTTTCACAATATACACTAAAATATATCATATCACATTAACGTATATGTAGGTTACTTAAATGAGAGAGAAAAAAAAAATTACTCTCATATTAAGTTAATGGAATCATTCTTTTATTTTTGTAAAATAAAAAATAAGGGTTACTCAAATGAACAAAAGGGGTTACTGATTTCTAAATTTCTTGATTTTATTCGTATAATGAATTTGGGTTACTTTTATGGACAACATGGGGTTACTCTTATGAAATTATAAGGTTACTCATACATATAAATGAAAATTACTCTTATAAACTAATGTGATCATACTGTATGGATGACCACATACAAGACTTACCCATTAACGTAAAATGTAGAAATTTACTGTGTATATGTATCACTTATTATGGATTAACGATAGTGACCATTGTAAAAGTACCATTCAATATTGAGTATAAAGAGAACGAAAAACTAATAATAATAATAATAATAATAGTACGGAGTAATAATAATAATAATAATAATAATAATAATAATAATAATAATAATAATAATAATAATAATAATAATAATAATAATAATAATAATAATAATAATAACAACGATTAGGGTGCGTTTAGGGTGCGATCAGGTTGCGATTCCTCGTCAATAATCCGGCAGCAGGTTCCACGTTAGTTTTCCGGTAGGTTCATCGGCGGCGTCTGCAACGGTGGTCCGACATATATGGGGCATCAACGACTCTGTTTTCAGGCGGTTTCCTCGTTCAATTTGGTGTTGTTTTAGAGCGTAATTCAGGCAGTTTTCTAGAGGTTTTCAGGCGAATTTTCTGGCGGTTTTCAGGCGAATTTACTGGCGGTTTTTGGTGCAGCGTCGGGTTCTTTTTTTTTGTTTATGGTGATCATCATAAACCGGCTTTCTAATCAGGTCTGTTTTCTGGTTTGTTCTGGCAGTTTGTGGGCAGTTTGTGGGGTGTTTTTGGGTGCAATTTCAGGCGATTTTCAGGCGAAAATTGGGTGTGTTTCCAGCGTATTTTCTGGTGTGTTTCAGGCGTGTTTCCTTGCTGTTTTCTGGTCGGTTTTTGGGCAGCTGTTTTTTTTATCAGTTTCGGGAAGGTTTTTGGGTTGTTTTCAGGTGCGTTTCTGGCGAATTTTCTGGTTCAATGGTGTTTGGGGCGTGTTTCTGCAGTGGTTCAGAGGAGGTTCTTCGTTAGTTTATATTTTGGGTTTCGGTGATCAATATTTCCAGCGATTTTTCGATATTGGGGGCGGTTTTGGAGCAGTTTTGGGTGCTGTTTTTACAGCAGTTTCTGGTGCAGTTTCTGGTCCAGTTTCGGCAGCTCTTGGGTGCAGTTTTGGGTGCTGTTTTGTGGCAGTTTATGGTGCTCTTTCAGGTGTATTTCAGTTTTGGGTGGTGCAAGTCAGTTATGTCAGCTGCCGTTGTGAAGTTTCATTGTCCCTTTGTGGGTCTTAGTGGTTGTCAAGATGGGAGTGGAAATGGCCTTACTCGACGTTCTCTAATCAGACATCATAGTGATCGTCATTGTTGTATCGGTGCGCGAGATATTACCCGACATTCTCTTACTTCTAATTTGGCTGTTTATAATGAGGCAAAAGTTACTTTTAGGCGTATGGGGATTTGGTTATGTGGAGTTTGCTATAAAACGCACACGATACGTATTAAGTGTCGTCATGGTGGGGATTAGGATGTGTCACCCCCTGATGAAGGTGATGGTGTTGTTCGTTTTGTGCTTCATAATTTCACCAAGCCGCAATCTCCTTCTTCTCCTGCTCGAGTTGATCGTATGGATGGATTGGTGCGAGATCATAACGGTGGTTTTGATGTGGCTCTCCTTGATTGTTTATTCTCTAAGGGGTTTCGCTCTGTTAAGTCTATCCCTCCCAAGTGTCGTTTGGGGTTTTCTCGGGTTCTGAAAGGTGCTCTTGATAAGGTGATCTCTAAGCCTGATGACATTTCTAATTGGGTCTCTTTGTTGGTGTTACCTCTTTGCATCCTTAAAATCTTTCGCCCGCGGAGTAGTCGTGAGTCTCGGTCTTCGGTAAGACGTCGGCATCAAGAAGAGAGTATTTCCCGTGCTATTTGTTCTTGGAGTGTAGCGGGTGGTAATTTGCAGCTTGTGAGGGAAATTTTGGCAGAGGATTCTCCTACTTTGTCGTCGGTTGATGATGAGGACATTGATTTGGAAGAGCGTAATATTAAGCAGTGTCGTAGGAAGATTTGCGATGGCCATTACACTGCTGCAGTTCGGGTTCTTTCTTCTTCAGGTGTTGCACCTTATAATGACGCCACTCTTGCAGATTTACAGTCAAAGCACCCTTCATCTCCAGCTCCATCCTTGCCTAATATACCTATTGATCACCTTCATCTCGTTACGACTTCTGCTGTTGTTTTGGATCGGATTAGGAGTTTCCCTCGTGGCACATCATGTGGTAGGGATGGTTTGCGTGCTCAACATCTTATGGATTGCTTGAGTGGTGCAGCTGTGGCAGTCTCAGATGAGTTGGTTGAATCTATTACTGGGGTGGTTAATCTCTTTCTAGCTGGGAGATGTCCTATGGAATTAGGAGAGTACATTGCTAGTGCTCCTCTTACGCCACTTGTCAAGCCCTGTGGTGGTATCCGTCCTATTGCTGTGGGTACGGTTTGGCGGCGTCTCGTTTCGAAGGTGGGTGCTGTTATGGTTGGTCAGTCTTTAGGGAGTTACTTTGATGGCCTTCAATTTGGTGTTGGGGTTTCTTCAGGTGGTGAGGCAATTCTTCATGCGGTGAATCGGTTGATTGAGGACCGTGGTTCTGATGTTGGTCTATCTATGTTGTTGGTGGATTTTCAAAATGCTTTCAATCTGGTTGATCGTTCGGTCATGTTACGTGAGGTACGTCGTCGTTGTCCGGGCATTTCGCGATGGGTAGAATTCTGCTATCACTAATGGAAAAATCCTCATCCGTAACGGGCAAAAAGGGGCCATCCGTAACGGGCAGCGTCCGTTACGTATGAGGCCGTTACGGATGGCCAATGTCCGTTACGAATAACTCATTATTCGTAACTGACATTTAAGATGTCCGTTACGAATAACACATTATTCGTAACTGACATTTTAGATGTCCGTACGAATAACCCATTATTCGTAACGGACATTTTAAATGTTGGTTACGAATAAGGGGTCACTACAAGAAAAATCACTTTTCGTAGCGATTATTTCGTAACGATTGTTCATTCGCTACAATATGCAAGTATGTTTGTGAAATAATTAAGGATGTCGTGTCATTTTTACAATCGCCATGGTTTTCCCATATAAAATCGATACGGAAAGCATAATAATACATATACACACTATTTTTACACATTTATATAATTTTGAGAAATCGTATCATTTACAATCGCCACTAAATCCAAAAAATCAATACGAAAAGCCTTTTCAACACTAGATATATAAATATTGTTTGACAAAGAATACATTAAATATGTCATAACTTATTGGTGAAACATTTAATATAAGAGTTTGAGGTTGCATGTTCGAATCTTGTAAAGATCATACGCATGTTTTTTTTTTTTTTGAAGAAAATGAGTTGAACATTTATAGCGATTGTAATCGCTACAATAATCACCACGATTGGATGTAGTTTTTCGTATCGATTATTGAGGTCAACCCCAACGATATTGAAAACCACTACTAAAGGCTAAGGCAACGAGGGATATTGTATCGAATGACCATTCGTTGGGAAAGATTTTTGTTGCAATTACAATCGATATTAAAGGTTAAAATAATCGCTACGAAAAGGTTATTTTCTTCTAGTGGGTTATTCGTAACGGACATCTGAAATGTCATTTACGAATAAATTTTTTTTGTATTAAAATAAGTCCTTATTCGGCACATAAAACGCCCGTTACAAATAAGTGATTATTCGTAACTGACATATTAAATGTCCGTTACGAATAGAGTTTTATGGTAAATAATTTAACACTTATTTGTAACGGGCAACAAAAGTGCCCGTTACGAATAACTGGTTATTTGTAACTGACATTTTGCTGCCCGTTACAAATAATTATTAAATTAAATTTTCATTTTATTTAATTTCGACAGCATGTATTTATATATAATTAATATATATTAATTAAAACCTGTAATAATATACCTGTTCCTGTAAAAAGCAATTATACCGAACAATCTTTCATAAAAATTAATACGACGTAATATAAAAACTGAAGTAGTAACACATTACAAATAAAAACTTGTATAAATTTATCCAACATATACAACAACACTAAAAATATTACGTTGTTCTACCTAAGCTAATAGTTAAGCATTCAATAAATATTTACTTCTAAAGTATTGCGCCCATTGTTCTCGAACCACCTTCAACTCGTCAACATCATACGGGGCGGTCCTTGGACAAAAATCCTATTGAAAAAAAAAACATATGAAAGAGGTTACAAAATAAAAACAATCATTAGAATAAATGTGATGAACCAAATTATAGAAATAAAACTCATAATATAGAAACAAAACACATAACATCCTTAATTGACTTATATTTTGATTTCTATGAGTTGAAATCAATAAAAAGTTAACATTTACTCACTTTTGGGAGCGTATAGAGCCAAAAAGGCTTCAAAATTGTGCTAAAGGACTTCCATCTTTCCCATCTTTCAAGTATTGGTTCAAATTAACACAATGTAACACATAACATCCTTAATTATCTTATTTTTTGGTATCTATGAATTGAAATCAATGAAAATTGACCACTATCTCACTCTTGGGAGCGTATAGAGCCAAAAACGCTTCAAAATTACCTAAGGGCCTTCTACCTTTCCCATCTTTCAAGTATTTGTTCAAATTAACACAATATAATACTAAACATCCTTAATTACCTTATATTTTGGTTTTTATGAATTGAAATCAATGAAAAGTAACCATTTACTCACTTCTAGGAGCGTATAGAGCCAAAAAGGCTTCAAAATTGCCTAAGGGACTTCTACCTTTCCCATATTTCATGTATTGGTTCAAATTAACACAATATAATACTAAATATCCTTAATTACCTTATATTTTGGTTTTTATGAATTGAAATCAATGAAAATTGACCATTATCTCACTCTTGGGAGCTTATAGAGCCAAAAACGCTTCAAAATTGTCTAAGGGACTTCTACCTTTCCCATCTTTCAAGTATTTGTTCAAATTAACACAATATAACACATAACATCCTTAATTATCTTATTTTTTTGGTTTCTATGAATTGAAATCAATGAAAATTGACCACTATCTCACTCTTGGGAGCGTATAGAGCCAAAAACGCTTCAAAATTGCCTAAGGGCCTTCTACCTTTCCCATCTTTCAAGTATTTGTTCAAATTAACACAATATAATACTAAACATCCTTAATTACCTTATATTTTGGTTTCTATGAATTGAAATCAATGATAAGTAACCATTTACTCACTTCTAGGAGCGTATAGAGCCAAAAAGGCTTCAAAATTGCCTAAGGGAAATCTACCTTTCCCATCTTTCATGTATTGGTTCAAATTAACACAATATAATACTAAACATCCTTAATTACCTTATATTTTGGTTTTTATGAATTAAAATCAATGAAAAGTAACCATTTACTCACTTCTAGGAGCGTATAGAGCCAAAAAGGCTTCAAAATTGCCTAAGGGACTTCTATCTTTCCCATCTTTCATGTATTGGTTCAAATTAACACAATATAATACTAAACATCCTTAATTACCTTATATTTTGGTTTTTATAAATTGAAATCAATAACAATTGACCATTATCTTACTCTTGGGAGCGTATAGAGCTAAAAAGGTTTCAAAATTTGCAAAAAAAAAAACTACTAACCTCTTCTAAGACACCTTTGCACTCCAAGTGAGAAGTAACAATCTCATACATGTATCTCATAATGTAGTAGCCCCATTCAACGCCTCCTTGTTGTTGAGCACACTAGTATATATAACAAATAGTTAAAAAATTTGTTTTCAAAGTGAACAATGTATAACAATATGGGGTGAGTAATGTATTTACCTCCATTTGTATGAATTGCAATTTTTGCCTTTGTGATTTCAATTCACTCCCTGTGAGATTCGCCCGATATACTTTATAAGCCCTATAAAAATAATATATATTCTAACACTTAGAACAAAATAATCTACAACACCACATACAAAAATGATATAGAAACTAGGGCATAATTTCAAGGTTGTGGCTCACGTCATCATAATCTCGGCAATTTTCAATTTTCGAGGATTTTCTTTAGGTAGCTTTATAGAGTCAAACTCATAAGCTAAACCTAATTGTAGATCGACCACCACAAGAACCCAATGACCACTACATCATTTAAGAGAAAAACACAAGTTAGAGTATTGGAAAATTGGTGAAAAACATATCATTTATATGATTAAGTTTAGTGACAATATAAAAAACATATTTCAAACCTTGCGACATATGGAGCCACGATGAATTTGCAACGTTTACCCGTCTTTCTTACTTAATGCAAAAATGTATTCTTCACATATGTATAAGTTTCAAGGTAATCATCCTCAATTGAAGATTCAGAAATGAGTTGAGGACAAAAGAATGTGATCTCAGTCCTGTTGAAAAGGTCGATGAAGTTGTCTACTAAATACCTACATGATAAAGACATAGTAAACAAAAATTTTAGCAATATAGCATTAAAAATATTACTATAGTGAATATAAGAACTAAAGTAAAGGAAGATTAAGTAACCTACATGATATAAACATGAATCAATGAAACATTAGCCCACGATCCTCTTAGAAATTCACGTACATCGGTAGCGGTTACCCAAATCTGTTTGTCGCTATCAAAATTAAACATTGAGGCCTTTAAAAGTACCGATGTTGTATCATACTTTGCATCATCAGAATTCATTAACCAATACAACAACTCACACCCCTCGCCAAAAGTATCGACAATTTTATCTTCAAGTGGTAGGAATTTTGTGGGTTTGATGGTAGATTGCCTTGATTTCACACCACAACTATCGTCCCCTTCTTTGCTTTGGCGAGATCTATGCTTCTTTTTGGGCGATGGTGAAACCTTTACAAATAGGTGAATATTAGTCTAGATAAAGTATACAAAAATGATGGGATTTAATGTTAATAGTAGGAGAATATACCTCTTCTTCAAAAAAAACCATGTCTATGGGCCATAGTACAAAGGAAGACTTGGCTTTTCCCAACTTAGTCACACCATCGGGAGACGGTACCGGTATATCGAGGAGGGCACAGTCGGGATAAGGGTTGTCCACACTAACCCTGTAATGATCAGGTAACATCTTCAGGTTGTGCGTAACATCACCGGTAACAGGATATACCGTTCCATCTGCCACAACCACTAAATTTTGATTGTACTCATCTTTCAATGCTAGGCGACATTTAGTGGCTACCTACATATTACAAAAAACTCGATCAATATTATACATGTTAACCATGTAAAGTCATATCTTTAGTATTAGTTAAAGACATATACCTCTATTACACGAGGGCTTTGTGTTGCCTCCATGTTCGTCATCACTTGCATTCCTTGAAATGCCTCCACGTCACCGGTCATCTGTGGTAGTAAATTGGCGAGATAAGCTTTCACCTCCATTGCCACCCGTTGTTCCAACCTCTCTTTGATCCTCTCTTCGATCCTCTCTTGAAGCTTCTCTTCAACCTTTTCTTCTAGCCTCGCCTCAAATTCTTGAGTTAGGGTAGCTTTCATTGATTCTAACTCTTCTAATGAGCATCCACCTTGGCCGGATGATTTACCCTTTTTGTATCCCTTCCCAAATACTTGTGTGTGACTAACTCCAACCCCACACCTTCCTAGTGCTTTTACATGCCCGCGGTGATCCCTTTTTCCTAAAGCCTTGTCGAGGGCATCCATACCAATAACATCACTTGAATTGTTTCCTTCATCATTCTTTTGCAAGTTTTCCAACTATTAAAAATAAAAACATATATAAGATATGGCAGAACAAGAACCTGAATTGAAAAAAAATGATATCCATAAATAGACTTGTAGCCTACAACATATATAAAAACATATATAATCATTCTTGTGTGATTAAAGAATGCAATAAGCTCCTAATCCAAAATTTTGATTGCAACAGTAGGTTGAATGTACATCAACCAAAATCAAAACACACCTAATATAGGATGAAACTGAAATTTCAGAACTGATCAGAACTGAAAATTCAGAACTGATCAGAACTGAAATTTCAGAACTGATCGGAATTGATCGGAACTGAAATTTCAGAACTGATCAGAAATGAAATTTCAGAACTGATCGGAACTGAAATTTCAGTGATCGGAACTAATCGGAACTGAAATTTCAAAACTGATCGGAACTGAAATTTCAGAACTGATCGAAAGTCATCGGAACTGAAATTTCAGAACTGATCGGAATTGATCAGAAATGAAATTTCAGAACTGATCGGAACTGAAATTTCAGTGATCGGAACTGATTAGAACTGAAATTTCAGAACTGATCGGAACTGAAATTTCAGAACTGATCGAAAGTCATCGGAACTGAAATTTCAGAACTGATCGGAAGTGATCAGAACTGAAATTTCAGAACTGATCGAAACTGAAATTTCAGTGATCGGAACTGATCAGAACTGAAATTTCAGAACTGATCAGAACAGAAATTTCAGAACTGATTGAAAGTCATCGGAACTGAAATTTCAGAACTGATCGGAAGTGATCAGAACTGAAATTTCAGAATTGATCGGAACTGAAATTTCAGTGATCGGAACTGATCAGAACTGAAATTTCAGAACTGATCGGAACTGAAATTTCAGAACTGATCCAAAGTCATCGGAACTGAAATTTCAGAACTGATCGGAATTGATCGGAACTGAAATTTCAGAACTGATTGGAACTGAAATTTCAGAACTGATCGGAACTGAAATTTCAGTGATCGGAACTGATCAGAATTGAAATTATACTGAACAAAACATATCTATAATTATGGGGGAGGGAAAAAAAATCATACTACAAAATTCTAGTGAGCAAAAAGTTAACTCACTCCTGATCAACTTAAACAGTTTAAAGTTTATTTATACCAAAATCAGAGAAAAAATAGCAGAAGTCCATCACTGAAGGATGATAAATTCTGTCGAAAGCAGATAATATATGAAATTGGTTTTGAGGAAAGTTCTTAACTTCTGGAAGGTTTAGATGATAAGTAAATAGCAATACCATACAAAAACTGAAAGTTCTGAAGAGGAACAAGGATTTCATTTCCTAAAACGGAATATATGTTGATTTATATCAGTAATATGAATTTTGAAACACATTCATTGGATATAAAGTCCAAATAGGTTTTAAACAAAATGGATAAAAACCAATATGGACCCTGCCATCGTTAGGGTCTGCAAGGGTCACAATCCAAATTAAACTAGCAGAGAATTATTTCGAAATTGGATTTTCAGTCAGTAATAAATGGAGAAAATATTTGTTATCCTGATTAAGTTCAGATGTTTCTCATGGCACTGAAATTTCAGAACTAATCGGAATTGATCAAACTACTTTAGTCGATTCTTATGATTTCAATCATTATTCTAAGGCAACTAATTGAGATGGTGAAGGGGTCACAACGGTCACAGCACAACTAATCAGAACTGAAATTTCAGAACTGATCGGAACTGTTCAGAACTGATCATAACTGAAATTTCAGAACTGATCAGAACTGATCGGAACTGATCAGAACTGAAATTTCAGAACTGATCGGAACTAATCAGAATTGATCAGAACTGAAATTTCAGAACTGATCGGAACTAATCATAACTGATCAGAACTGAAATTTCAAAAATGATCGGAACTGAAATTTCAAAACTGATCGGAACTGATCAAAACTAATCGGAACTGATCAGAACTGTAATTTCAGCTCAAAAGTATATACAAGTAACTGAAAAAAAAAAAAAAAACTATACTTGGTTACTTAGAACAACACTTACAATAGCATTGGCTATTTGCTGGGTTTCGGCATTCTTCGGGTCTATAGCCCACGATCCATCTGCATTACGAGTTTGACGGGCCAAAATCCAATAAAGAGACTGATTTTTAAGCTTTTTACTCATTACACAGCTTGTTGTGGACTCTGTGGTGCTTGAGATTGAAGATTCTGCTGGAATTCTATTGGTCTTACTCCAATTAACTCGAGCCCTCTCATAACTCTTGGAGCCTAGACGGTGGCGATGCTTATTATTCTTTGCATTTTCCTTGCCTTTTTCACTCAGAGCCTATTACAAAATGGAAAGCTATTGTAAGTAGTATTGTAGTTGAAATAAAGTATATATGTGAAAAATACTTTCATAATATCTTACACACCTTAAATTCATCCGTATTACAATATGTCTCAAACTCTTTCCACTGCTCTTCTGTGATGTAACCTTCATAAAGCTCCCAGGGCTTAATGTTTGCACTTGGTGAGTCAGGCGAAGGTGCAGTTTCCTTAGTAATGAATCGTGAAACTAACCAAGACTTGTGCTTCCTAAATCTAGCACCAACAGCTTCGTGGAACTTCTTCTCTTTACTACCCTTGGGATCATCAATGTGGAACTTCCGCTACAAAATTAGAGAATGTTAATATTCATAATTATTTATAAGTATCGTTAAATTTAGAGCAATAAACCATATTTATATCGTAATTACCTTACTCTCCTCCCACAAGTTTTGCTTTTGAACTTTATCATACTTCGGATATCCCTTCACATTAATGTTAACTCTTTGAGCACAATTACCAATTTGCTTCCCATAAGCAGATTCCCACTTTCCAATAGGCATGTCAAACTCATCAAATTCGAGGAACATGGGTGTAATTGTTTGGACTGATTTGGACGGGCCTCGTCCCTTTTTTGTAGAAGATTTTACTTGGGAAGTGGAGGCATCCATGTCACCAGATTGTTCCTGTCCATCATGATCATCTCTGTTTTCTTCCATTGTAGTATGCCTACACCTACACAAAGAATGAAATTAACAAGAATAGAATCAAAATCATAACAATAAAATCATATTAACGTAAATACTATACAATAAAGAAATTAATGATTTAGATATATACCAATTTAATAAATTCAATATTAATTGCAAAAAAAATACTATTGTTAAAGGAATACAATAACACAAACCTTGGTTTTAGGTATAGGAACCACTAACCCTTCCTCACGATCATACTCTACATCACCAACAATATCTTCCCCTTCTTGTAGAGGTTGCACTCCCATTGTTATAGGCGGGATGTCATCAAATTGGTCATACTCTTCTTCATCCACAACATCTTCCACACCCACAATTTTTCTCTTGCCTTCAACTACAACACGCCATTGCGGATCTATATTATCCTTGATGTAGAATACTTGTTTCGATTGTGAGGCTAATACAAAAGGCTCTTCACCATCAGTATAACGACTAGAGTCAACCAAGGTGAATCCAAATAACTCATCGGTTTTCATACCACGACGGTTATCAGCCCATGTGCAACGAAATAAAGGAATTGTGAAATCAACATAATCCAACTCCCAGATTTCTTGAATGACACCGTAATATGCCTGTGTAGCTTCAACTGGCCTTGTATCCCTAGAACTTGAGTATTCAGTAGAAGATGCAACCACGAAAACACCACTATTTTGTTGCACACTTTTTTCATCTTGACGACAAGTGGAAAAAGTAAATCCATTGATATCGTAACCCTCATAAGTATACACAAGTGGTTGTGGACCTCGTGAAAGCCACTTGATCGTTTCAGAAACATTCTCATCTCTACTCAATTCAAGCTTCACTTGGCCTTCAAACCACTCAACAAAGTGGCGATTATGCTCCTGCATCAACGCATAGGAGCTGATCCTGGGATTGTGAATTTTCAACTCACGAAGATGTTTTTCAATATATGGATGAACTGCAGATAGGTTTTGTAGCACAAATCGGTTGGCTTTCTTATATCAATCAAGTGGAGGTTTAACCAATTTTCGACCTACTGTACCCTTTCCTTGAAGTCTTCCCTCGTGACGAGAAGTCGGAATCCCAATTTCTTTAGCCTTAGCTAAAAACACTGAACAATAGTTCCCTGCTTCCTCTGCTATGAACCCTTTCACGATGCTCCCTTCAGGATTTGCTCTGTTCTTTGCCTTATCTGCCAAAGTACCCATTTGCCTCTCATAAGGGTACATCCAACGCATAAATACAGGACCGCACTCCTTTATCTCACGAGGCAAGTGCATAACAAGGTGAGTCATTATGTCAAAAAAGGAAGGAGGAAAATACATCTCGAATTTGCATAATGTTTCAACAATATCATATTCCATATCGTCGAGTGTTTTTGGATCTATCACCTTACTGCAAATTGCATTGAAAAACAAGCAAAGCTTCACAATAGCATGCCTAACATGTTTTGGCAAAAGGCCTCGGAGTGCAATTGGCATGAACACTTGCATCATCACATGACAATCATGGGACTTCATACCAACAACTTTCCTATCAGTAGTAGAAACAAAACGCCTTAAGTTCGACGAATACCCTGTCGGCACCTTGATTCCTTTCAAACACTCACAAAAGATCCTTTTTTCTTCTCTAGACAATGTATAACACGCATGGGGCAAAAATGCTTTTTTCGTTGCTTCATTTTCCTCAGCCCATAACTTAGGTCGAATTTTGGCTTCCTTCATGTCTCTACGCACATTAACACCATCCTTTGTCTTTCCTTTGATATTCAACAAAGTCCCAATTAGTGCCTCACAAACATTTTTTTCAATGTGCATAACATCAAGACAATGTCGAACCGACAAGTGCTTCCAATAAGGCAGATCCCACAACTTAGACAATGTCAATGGCTCACGACTCACTCCCTTCTTAACATGCCCGTCGAATTGTTGTCTCATCTTCCTGTATGGGTGATTTCGACGAAGTGATCGTCTGGTATGCATGTACACATTCTTCCCCCAATGCTTCAAGCGTGTAATTTGCATGTCATCCTCACAAATAGGGCATGGTTTTTGTCCTCTGACTTTGTACCCTGACAAATTTCCATATGCAGGAAAGTCATTAATAGTACAAAACACCATGGCTCTTAATCTGAAATTTGTACCCGAAAGAGCATCAAATGTCACAACACCTTCATTCCACAACAGTTTTAAATCGTCAATAAGGGGCTCCAAATAAACATCTATCTCATGGCCAGGTTGTTTAGGACCTGGGATTAGAAGTGATAACATGATGTACTTGCGCTTCATGCACAACCAAGGAGGTAGATTATATATTGACAGAAGAACAGGTCATGTACTATGTTGACTACTAAGAGTGCTAAATGGATTCATCCCATCCGTACTTAATGCCAGTCTTATGTTCCTCGGCTCCTTCTCGAATTCCGGAAATGTCTTGTCAATGTGTTTCCATTGCAACGAATCAGCTGGGTGTCTGATCAACCCATCCTTCTTCCTCTCATTTTCATGCCAAACCAACTTCTTTGCTTCATCCTTAATTGAGAGCAGGCGCTTCAACCTTGGTATTATAGGAAGATACCATACTACCTTAGCTGGTGGCCACTTCAAGGGATCCTTATTTAAGCCCTCTCGTTTGTATCGTGACACACCACACTTTGGGCAAGCATCCAATTTTTCATTCTCCTTTCGATATAGCACACAATCATTAGGACATGCATGGATCTTGGTGTACTCTAAACCCAATGGACACATCAACTTCTTCGGATAGTAAGTCGACTTAGGAATGTCATTTCCTTCTGGAAACATATCAGAGAGGGTTTCCAACAACAAAGTGAAACTAGTGTTGGTCCACCCGCTCTTTGCTTTCAAGTTATATAAAGTTAAAATCCCAAAAAGCTTGGAATACTTAGAACAACCAGGATACAACGGTGTCTCAGCTGCTTTCGACACATTCTCATATATATGAGAATCTTCATTAACATGATCGCCTAACCCGTCTATCATCTCTTCTATCCTGTCTTCCTCAACATCATCATTAAAACCCACTTCATTATCATCAAAACCATTCGGCTCTCTCTCATCAGCTTCATTGTCATTAATAGAAGAATTATCCGCGGGAGGAAATTTTTCACCATGCCAATACCAAACACTGTAGTCTGGCATAAACCCACGAATAATCAAATGGTCCTCTATTTTCTTAATGTCTTCCCACCTCTTCACATTGTTACAATCACGACAAGGGCAGAAAATAGGTCTTGCTTTGGTTAGCCTTTGTTCAACGAGTGTACTCCATTGGTGTTGCACTGCGATTCTACAAAACTCTTTGACCCCGGCTAAGTATTCAGGTGTGGTTCGAGAACCACTATACATCCAACGACGGTCCATTTCTAAAAATGTATGATTAAAACCCTAGAAACAAATTATATTCAACATCACATATCAACACATTCCAAATGCATGATTCCAAAGGTCCTTATCGCTCCAACCTAACCCATCCTTGGAAGTGTATTCTCACTAGCAAATGGTTGACCATTTTTCGGCCCTAAGGAAATTTCGGCAGCATTTCCCTATGGTTCTCAAAGTACACGATGTAATTAATTTCTTAATTACATATGTACCCCGAGAACACATTAGGGAATGCTAACACAAAATTACCTTTACTTCCGAAAAACAAGCAACCATTTACATCCTAAGTGAGAATACAATTCCAAGAACAGTCCCAAACGGGGACTATTCAAGATTTACTCCTACTGAGTAAATCTTGAACGGGTATCTAGGCATATGAAAATATAATGCATAATAAATATTAACACATTTGAATTGGCAGAAAATTGGAAGAAAATTAAACAAAAATCATAAGACAGAAACTCTCAATGCAATGTACTAATTAAACAAAAAAAACAAGCTACAAAACAATTAATTACTCATACCAAATTGTCAGATTTAAGCCGAATCAAAACACCATCTTGAAATGAGGACGGAGCTGCTTTAATGGAGTTGAGGGAGCTAAGGACCGAGCTGCTCCTGAAACATCAGATTCAAGTCACTCCCATTTCCCACCAAAATCAAAATATCAAATTAAATAGAAGTAAGTTTCCATTTCCAAACAAATGGCCAGGAATATCACTGTAGTAAGACTTTTAAACTTAGGGTCAGATAACAATTTTGTAAAGGTTTTTATTTTGATAACATTCAAAAGTTATTTGAAATATGAACTTTTAAACTTTTGTTCCTCTTATAGTGATTAAAAGAGTTAATATTTTCTCCATTAAATTTTGTGTTCAACGGATGTTTAAGAATACATATATATATAGAGGGAAGTTCTATCAACTTGAGCTACCCCTCACTCTCGGATGTTTAACGATATTAATGTATGTATATCATATCAAATAATTATTGGGTAACTTTTAATCAATTTTAGAGTAACATTAAATTGAACAACTAACATTATAATGTAAGACATGAGATAAGTTTTATGTTGATAATACAAATACCTTTTCATCGTATTGTGATTGGTTTTTTTACTCATTTTAAAGGATTAACCTTATTGATAAACTATATAGTGAGATAGTTTCATGAGAAATGAGTAATTTAAATATCATAATAAGTAACAACTTATTATTATTATTTTATTGACAAAAAGATACTATCACAGAAATGGGGGAATGAGTATCGAACCCCCAACCACTTGAGGGCATCCCTCAATCTCTTATGTCCTCTACTTGTTCATTTCAATGTGGAAGTGAAAAGACTGAAAACATGGATAACCATAGGTTGACTACTTGAGCTACAAGCAAACTTAAATCTATACTAATTTTGCCAGTTGTATTGTACTAGTCAAATAAGCCAACCTTCCATATAAAACTATAAACATGCAATCTAGTGAATCTACATTACATTCCTAATCTAAAATCAGTTGAATAAACAAAATAATTAGCAATTTTATAAAGAAAATCTGATTGTCTGACTTGTTTTTGGAGTTTTTGGCGTAGTCATTTATATCTTCAAATGCATGCTTGCCCTGACACATCAATGATAAAGGTCAGTAGGAAAGGCAGGAATGCACAAAGTGCTATATAAGACATAGCAGTTAGTCGGCAAGAAGCAAACACAGATATTTCAGCAACTTAACACCATTTTAATTTGAGGATAAAACACAAGGGGAAAATTGGTGACAACAATGCCATAGCTCAACACCTAGCTCAATAAAGCGATTTTTTGCCAACTCTATGATTGTACAAAACAAGGTCTTGCAGTCACATAATGCAATAAAAGTGTTTCCATCACGATATGTCTAAGCAATGTCAATTCAATTCCGAAATCCTAAAGATGCAACATATTGATCCAAGTAACAATTAGTTCAAAAACATAAGTTCCTTTCTGTAAAAACACACACATACTCATAAGCACTACAAAGGCTGGCATTATTCCCCAATATTTTTTATATAAGCCCACCATTGAAGGAAATATCTTTTATTATTATTTATTTTTTTTCAAAACTTCCTTTCCACTTGTGCACCTCAATAATTGTTGAATCAATATAGTAGGCAGCCTCATCCTTGACTTGGTTGCAATTTCCACTATATAATTTTTCATATAAACTGAATTTATCATAGAAAATGTAGCATTACAGCATATATTCTCAGATAGCAGGTAACTTTCTCCAAAAACAAGTCAGAAAATCTGATTGCTAAATATACAAAAACTATAATTTAGAGCTAAAACAACTGAACACTTAACCTAGAAAACAAGCTAAATATACAATAGTTTTCAGCACACAGCTTATAAAAGGCCGACATGCCGAATGCACAAAAACATATGTATTATCCAATATACTACATGCAAGTATCACTTAAAGTTGAAGCGGAAAATAAAATCTGAGAAAGAAAATAAGATCACTAATCTGTGAAAGGCAATCATATCGTATCCACACTAAAGTGAATCCACAAGTTGTGCTCATCTGCTCACAAATTCTTGCAGCCATTACAAGCAAGGGATAACAGTGAGGAAAATGTAATGAACTAACAATGAGAAATAGGAACAGCAAGCAATCACGCTATACAATTGCAAAGAGAGACCAAGGCCGCAATTTAATTAGACCACAAAATATACAACTACCTCTTGATCAAAGCGAGAATCTTTTTGTGCCCAGTGGTAATCACATCCAAAGCTTATCATGCGCAGGGCAACTGCAAATAAACGGATTCACGATGTAAGGGGGGATCCAGAAAGATAGTAATAATTTGGGGAAAAAAATCAATCAATTAATTCATACTTAGCTCAAAATTCAAAGGCTTTTAAACTAAAACATAATAAAACCCAAAACAAATGGAAAATAGTAAAATCAATCAATTAATTTGGGGAAAAAAAAAGATAAAACCTATAATTCAGTAATTGCAATTAAGCAAACTGAAACAAGGGTTACGAAATTGGGGGAGGACAGAGAAAGAGTACGCTTTAATGGAGAACTATGAGCGCTTCAATGGAGAACTCAGACAGCGCTTCAATGGAGAAATCATACAGCACTTCAATGGAGAACTCGGAGTGCGCTTCACTAATGGAGAACTCGGAGTGCGCTTCAATGGAGAACTCGGAGTGTGCTTCAATGGAGAACTCGGAGTGCGCTTCAATGGAGAACTCGGAGTGCGCTTCAATAATGGAGAACTCGGAGTGCGCTTCAATAATGGAGAACTCAAAGTGCGCTTCAATGGAGGAGAAGAGTGAGAATGAGAGGAGCAAAACGCGCGGGAGCTGCTTCAATATTGGAGAGAGAAAGAGGAATTTTTTTGACAGAGGGAGTGAGAAAGGGGAAAGTGAAAATTTAGGGCTTACTTTAAAACTTTATTCGTAACGGACACCCTATGTTAGTTACAAATAACAAGGTCAAAATTTTGTTGACTTTTCTATTTGTAACGGCAATATTTGTTGGTTACGATTAGTTACTTAATCGTAACGGGCAGAATAATGCCTGTTACAAATAACAACTTATTCGTAACGGGCACCAATATGTCCGTTACGAATAACAACTTTTTCGTAACGGGCACCAATTTGTCCGTTACGAATAACCCTTTTCCTGCCCATTTCACAACTTTTTTGTAACGGACATTGAATTTGCCCGTTACGAACGACTTAATTGTAACGGAAAATCATATGTCCGTTACGAATAGCTTGTTACAAATAAGATTTTTTCCACTAGTGTATTTTAATCCAGCCAGGTTGTACTATGGGGACCATACCTTATGGTAGTCTCAAGGGGTGCAGCAGGGTGATCCCCTTGGTCCTTTGCTTTTTTCTTTGGTTTTACAACCCCTGGTGTGTAAAATCAGAGAGACTTTTAATGTATGTCTTCAGGCTTGGTATTTAGATGACGGCACGATTATTGGTGACACTTTGGTGGTGGGGCAAGTTCTGCAGTTGATTATGGAGGAAGGACCTCGTTCTGGGTTATGTCTTAATGTGGAAAAAACTGAAGTTTTCTGGCCTACAGAAGACCCTCGAAGCAGGCTGGTGGGTGTCTTTCCACCTAATATTGCTCGACCTTTGCGTGGTGTTAGGTTGCTTGGAGGTCCCGCTAGTTCCGATTCTGGTTTTAGTGGTGAGCTTGTGATGTAGAGGGTGACCAAGACCATTGCCCTTATGGATAAGGTCGCTATGCTCGATGATCCTCAGTGTGAGCTGTTGTTACTTAGGGCATGTACTGGAGTTTCAAAACTCTACTTTGCATTACGTACTTGTCCTCCTAGTACTTTTGAGGTGGCTCGGCGCACTTTTGATACTGCTCTTCGATCTTCCTTGGAGCGTATTATTATTGCTTCGGGGCCTGGGTTTGGTGATTGGCAGTGGCGACTTGCCACCTTACCATTTGCGTTTGGAGGGCTTGGTGTTTATTCTGCAGGTGATGTTCGTCACTATGCTTTTCTTGCTTCTCGGTTACAGTCAGCTGGGTTGCAGACACAACTTCTTCGGCATGCTGGCATTGTTGGTCTTGGACGAGCCTTTGAGGGTGCGTTTAGTCTGTTTAATGGAAAAGTGGAGTCTGACATTTTGAGTAATCCTAGTGAGGTCGCTGCCCCTAAACTCATGAAGAAATTGGCAGATATATATTTCACAAAGGTTACCGCTTCTACAGAATCTGCTTATTCTTTAACTCCTCGACAATCAGCATTATGGGAATCACAGCAGGGTGATCACACCTCTGTTTGGCTTCGGGCGGTTCCTATTTCAGGGTTGGGTCAGACGATGAACGCCAAGACTTATCGCTGTGTGTTTTCCTATCGGTTGGGTGTTCCATTGTTCTTTATCTCGACGTTGTGCTCTGCTTGTTCGAGGGTTTTTGCTGGAGATATTTTTGGTGATCACGCGGTGTCTTGTGCTGGTATTGTGGGTATTAAACATCGGCATAATGTTGTTCGGGATACCCTTGTTGATGTTTGCTATCGTTCTGGGATTTCAGCGAGAAAAGAGGTTGATATTGGGTTGGCCGGAGGGAACGACGAAGCCCTCAGACCCGCGGATGTGTTACTTTATTCATGGGATCGTGGTCGCGATGTCTGTGTTGATTTGACAGGGTCTTCTCCTTTGACACAGTCAGGGCTATCTAACTTCATTCCTGGGCGGGTTGTGGCTGATACAGCTTATCGGAAGCGGGTTAAGTATGAAGCTCGATGTCAGGCGATTGGATATGGTTTCATTCCCTTCTCCTTTTCTTTGCTTGGGGAATTAGAGAAAGAGGCTATTGCGTTTCTGAAGCGGATTCAGAGGTTCTCGACGAAGCAAGACATTGGGGCTCGTGCTGCAGCTCATATCTTCACTAGGGTAGGATTTGCAATAGCTAGGGGAGTGGGGGCCCAGATTGTATCTCGGCTTCCTACTAATTTATTGTAGGTTGTATGACTTTTGTTTTTGAGATATAATAATAATAATAATAATAATAATAATAATAATAATAATAATAATAATAATAATAATAATAATAATAATAATAATAATAATAATAATAATAATAAAAATAAAATAAAATAAAAAAGTAAGCAAATACTAGAGTAAATAAAAGAGTAAATCTAATATATATGTATATGTATATATATATATATATATATATATAGGGGAGTTTTTTCCCGAGTATTTAGAGAGCCACGTAGGATCTAATTTTCTTAGTGTGCCATGTAGGATTATAAATTTTAGTAGTAACCAATTAAATAGAAGATTATTAAAATCTTTTATAATTAAATAATTCAAATGTCACGTAAGCAAAATTGGCGAATGAGATTTTCCAATTTAAATTAATTAAATATAAAATATTATCTTTTGATATTAGGAATTTTATCAAAATATATAACAAATTTTAGCACATAAATATATGTATAAAAAAAATTATTTTTAAAAATTCAAACAAATCGTGCATCGCACGGGCTTCATCTAGTATTTTATAAAATGAACTTATGCTTTCCTCGATAGAAGAGAGATGGACTCAATATTTTAAAATGGCTAGATGAAGTGGGCTGGCTTACAATGTCGAGTGGGTTGGCCCGGCACAAATCATTACAAACAGTGAGATGATCACAATTTCGCATAATAAATTATGGACATTTCATATAAATATTAATACTTCCTATTATAAGCTTTAGCAAAAGTACATCTTAATATAGTATTACAAAAAAAATATATATATATAAAAAAAAAAAAAAAAAAAAAAAAAAAAAAAAAAAAAAAAACTAGAGCATACTTCATGTACTTAACTTCATTCACGAGTTGAAGACGTGTATGAAGACTCGGAAACAACCTCGGAATAGTCTTCCTTCCGATGGAAGTTGCGGTGGCAGCCGCATGCAGCGCAAACGAGGGCACGACCAGTGCTTTCGCCACCACTCGATATGAACTCACGGCATCCATCTACGGCATACCCACCAATGTTAGCCGCATGGTTCTTTTGGCACTCTCTATAATTTGTACTCCTAGTTTGAAATGTGTTATCAGCTGATCTCCTCATCAAAACAACTTTCTTATTTCTCATTTATAAATTCAAAAAGGGAGCAAACCGTACAAATAAAATGTTCTAATCAATTGTCAATACAATTGTTGGAAATGCATGTATCAAAATTTTATGTTTTGACAAAAGGTGTAAACCAAACTTCCTTATTTATAGTGTGCATGTAGTCCCATTTTGGAGTATGAATAGTATTTATTAAGAGAATCACATGGCCAATTTTCACCCCTACATTTTATTCTCGTATATCACTTTCGTCTTAAATTGATACTCGTTTTCATCTTGTAATTAATTTTTACACTTCTCTATATCCGGCTAATATATTTTGAACCATCCGCCTAATATTATTTTTACTCTTTTTAGCTATGAAATATGAATATGACATTATTAATTATGGTCCATTTGTTTCCCATAGTCCTACTAAAGAGTTAGGGTACCATCTTTTTCTACCTTAATAATAAAAATTTAACAATTAATTATTCTCATCAATATGATGAATTTGATAATTTACGCATTGCAATCTGAAAATTTTACTATAGTTCTTCCAGAATTGAATACTACACGCGTATATTATGTGGCATGACTTGATTGGATGTACTTTGCCATGTTATTTTTGACTTTTCAAAGCATATTTTAATTAAAATTAATTTTTTAACTTATGAAATTCTTTTATATTATCAAAATTTATATTAAATAATATCTGAAATTCTTTTTCTAATTCCTTATTTATTTAATGTTCAATGTTAGGTTCGATCTATCATGTCATTCATCAATCCCTATTGCAATTTTCTTCTTTTTTTTTTTTTTTTCGGTTTTTGAATATTAGGTCTTTCTTCTTAAAAAATCTCAACAACAATCAATTTTTTATGTATTTGTTAATAAAGAACTACCAGCATAGGTGTTTGTCAAAATCTCAGTGGTCGGCGGCATAGTTATTTAGGCAGAATGATTGGTGTTTTTTCTATTGTGTAATCGAAGAAAACTTCGGTTCCTTTTTTCTTTTCGATTCTTAATTTAATCCGTAAAAACTATAATAGGTACAAATAAAAAGCACATTATGAGATGGTTATAGTGTCCTAGTTATTTTGTAATTTATTTCTTTCATATGGAGTACAAAGTATATTTTTTAAATTTTATTGTGATACAATTTGGAATATCAATTGCAGGACAATTAAACTAATTTAGAAATGATATTTGCATATTTTGAGTCAAAACAAATTTATAAATCTAATGGTTTAACACTAACCAAAATAGACTGTTTAAAGCAATTGTCGGCCATTAATTTAAAGTACAGGTAATATACTTCTGTAGTTCTGTTTGATTGTAATTGTGATGGAATGGTACAACAAATTGAGCGTTCAACCACCGATTATTATTTAGTGTCTAGTAATGTTAGTATATTAGTAAATAAAGGAAACCATAAAAAGTTAAAAGAACTTATTTTTGCTGGCCTAAAATGGGGATTGCCTTAATTTTTTGGGAATTACCAACTAAGAACAGTATGGACTATATCATAGTGGCCCATTTATAACTTGCATTCTAAAATTGTTATTACAAACTACCTTTGTTCCATAAATTTGCTATTCGCTATTTTCTCGCAAGTTTTTATTTTTTTACTTAATACTACCTCCGATTTTTTTAGTTGCATTTTGGGGTATTATTTGTGAGATATAAAATATTTCAAAATAACAACTAATAAAAATTGAAGGTAGTACTTCGTATGTGTCTGATTATTATGGAAGTTATTTTGTAAGTGTAAATAAAGGTTACTTAGCTTGATCAGTGTTATAAAGGTTATTCGTCTGTGTCATAGGAGTTACTCAGTTATTATTAAAGAGAATACTCAGTCAGTGTTATAAGAAGTACTTTATTCTTTTCTAAGTGGTTATATAATATACTCAATCATACACAAAACGCGCTGAAATAAGAGGCAAATAAAATGCGTTCTTAATATTAAAGTAAATTTAGAAGGGTTGTAAATGTAAAATGTGATACTAAATTTACGAGTGATTAAATAATCTCTAATTAGTCAAGTCTTTATTTAGAACTGATTAAATCGATACACTTGAAAAAAAAAAAAGACGGAACCAAGAATAAAATTGGCAAAAACTGAGTGCTGTTGGAATCTACCTATGACAGACAAACAACGTAGGATGTAGTGGACACTAACTAATTGCAAAAGACTTAATTAGGAAGGGTAGATCGATCTACAGAATTCATTGGCTGCTTAAATGGCCTACATAAATTCACTTAGCACGTGTACTTTTGTGGATAGTAATACTTCTTCATACAAGTTTCTAATGTTGCCACCGTTATTCGCTCTAAATAAGGTAACCCAACTCTTTTCACTTTGCTCTACTCAAATTGTTTAAATTTAAGTCCCATAATTAATTGGAGATTGACAAATTTAGAGTATGTACACCTAAGGTCTAAGTTAAGTCAAATTAGGACATCATATAAAATTATATTCCGAACATAGCTTGACATATTACATGTAAGTAAAATTGTATTAATCGGTAAAACTATCTTTAAATTTTAGGGGTGACCTTACTAAGTTGCATTGAAAAGTATATAAGACATCAAATCAAATTATTTTAATCGATGTTATTTTGATAAATTTCACTAGCCAACACAAATCTATGATGAAGAAGAATATGATTTTAAAGGTCCGGTTTACTTCATCTTATTTTTAAGGAACTGAAATTATTTTTACTGATTCTCTATTATATTTCTTCTTTAGAGTTACTGATTTTTACTAAACTGAATTTACTAAATTAAACTTAATATTACTGTTCTCTATTATATATATTTTTTTTAGAGTTACTGATTTTTATTCGACTAAAATATTTTATTTTTGTAAGGTGAACTGAATAGGGACTAAGCTTGACAAGTTCCATTATGAAACCAATTGGTAATAAGTAAAGTAATCTACCAATCATATATGTTAGTCCTTTTTATTTAGTTACTTCAATATGTGGAGCAAATAGTACCAACTCACATATGAGTTACTCCATGTGATCAACCCATTTGGCATTTTAGCTATTTGATTGTAAGCTTATTTGTTTTAAAATTAAGGAAAAAAGATCAATCGGATTGGGCCAACCTGAAGAAAATAAACGTATCATTTCATGACAACCAAGAACAAAGCAAGAAGAGTTCATCAAACAATCCAAAAGAAGCTATGTAAAAAAACGCTAGTGTTCTATGCAATTATGCATCATAGTTTAAAAGGCAAACCTTATAACAAAAACTATGGAATAATTCCGAGTTTGACATGAACCAGAATATGGCCACCTAATTTAGTTTACAGATTACACCCATGCATAATGTTTCAGTTTTGAGGCTGAAATAATGTGCTAATAATCAACCGTCCAAATGACAATATTATGATGATTTGCCAAATATATAAGCGCATGTAATGCCTACTTATGCATGTGCTAATCGTACTTCTTAATGATCAATAAAATCGTTATATTCATCCTCTCTTTAATTTGTTTCTTCTTCACAAAAGAGTAATGTTTTTCTTCATGTGAGTAGGTCAAATATTAGGATCTTCACTATGAAAATTAGTTTATAGATAAAGGTTAGAGTTAGCCACACAATTTTCTATATTGAGGAATAAAGTATATTCTAATGTTGTTTCTAAGTGTTCTTTAGCATCTTCTTCTTTTAAATTTAAGCAAATTAAATATAAAACAACAGTTGATAATCCTTCGATCCAATAAACGATATTGATAGTCGTAATAAGTACCTTACATTGTAAAATACAATACTAATTATATGACATTGATGAATTCCTGATAGATCGAGGTAGAATAACATACATATGGGATTAAATATATAAATGTTTGCACATTGATTTAATACTTCAAGAATGACATGCATATCGGATCAAATACATAGGTTTGATGTATTGTGTGTACTTTAAGAATGCTACGTACAAGTGTAAGTGTAAGTGTATGTGTACATAATATACTCATGTTTTGTAAAGTAATATCAAGAACCCTTCGGTATTGTCATTATAAATGGCTTATTTTACATGATACTATATCATATTTAGTCATTTTCTTCAAAAAATAAAAAATAATAAAAACAAGAAAAAAAATTTGTCATTACTCTTGAGTCATAATTTTTGCCTTTTCGTCATATATCCTCTTTTCTAAATATATACTTCCTCCGTTCTATTAATATTGCAACAATGGACTTTTTGCACTATTCATCACTCTTGTTTGACCATATAATATGAGTTATACGTTAAGCAAAATATAGTCAAGTGGGATCTTGTTGGATTCGTCTCATATAATACTTTCACAATATCAATTTTTTATAATTTTTACTCTTACACAATTATAGATATATAGCATATAAAATGTGTTTTAGGATGCGTAATTTTCTCCTTGTTGCAATATTAACAGAACGGAGGAAGTAATTGTTTGAGCGCGATTTTAAGTTGAATTAAATTTTGATTTAAATGATGATAATTTATGTTTTACGTTTACGCCTGCAAATTGAAAGAGAGATAATTTTGCATAATTTAGATCAAGATGTGAATCTCGTTAGAGAAACACAGCAACAATATAATATATGTGAATAATGTTCTTGAAGGAGAAATCATAGGCGACAAACGCTTGATCATGATGATGCATTAGGATTGTCAATTAGAAAGGGAAGGCATTCTCAATCATCATGCTACGATGATAAAGTATATTAAAAAAACGAAACTGCAAAGTTTTTGTTAACTTTAAGTATTTAACCACAGACTTCCTCTGTTTTTTAATTACAACAATTAGACTTTTACATTATCTTGTTCATTTGCTTATTCACCTTGATTACTACTACATATATTAATGTTTTTTTCTTCTCATTTCTTCAATTATTAATCACATATATTTCATAAATGAATTGATCTTGACAACATTGGTTATCATGTGAAATACCACCGACCAACAAAAGTTCTAATTTTTTTTTTTTTTTTTTTTTTTTTTTTTTTTTTTGACAGCAGATAAAAAGGGACTTAATCCCCACATTTGCTAATACTAAGACAGTGAAGTAAAGGAATAAACTTTTGAATACTGTTGAGCAAATCCCTGGTATAATATGCCTCTGCTAAGTCTCCCTGCACCCATTTAGCCAGCCTGAGGCCCAGAGCAAAAAAATTTAAGTGCCACTGCCACTTATCCAAAGCCATTTTGATTCCTTCCAGCATCGAACCAACCATGTTGCTCATTCTATCATTAGCATGCTGCGAAGCCTCTCCTTGGTACACAGTGCCATCAGTACAGGTAAGCTCCCAGAGCCATAGGTTGTTGGTGTTCCTGTATCTTGCTTTCCTTAATCCAAGGGTGGCATTCCTGCAATCGCGGCTCCCTGCAATTAGCTGCACAATATCGTAATGGCCAATCAGCTTGTTATTCACAACACTATCTTCAAAGCCTGGGGGGCAAACCTGATCAGAGCAAAGAGATTCAGCACACACTTCAGAATGGTTAGAGATCCTGTAAGCTTTCACTTTTTTGTTCCATGCTTTTAATAGTAGACAAAGCATTCTGTTTGTTTTTCTTGAAAATTAGGTCGTTCCTTGCCTTCCAAATGCTTTCTAGACCTGCAATAAAAAGAGAATAACTCTCTCCCAATCCTCTCTTGCTGTCACATAACAATCTTTGCCAATTATAGACCCAATTAGATATAGGAATGTTATCTTGGTAATTAACATTGAGCCCCAAGGAGCAACCCTTCCACACGTGGCTAGCAAAAGTACAGTCTCGAAAAAGGTGTTCAAGAGTTTCCAAGCTAGACTTCTCATTCTCTTCCTCATTGAAACATAACACACAGTGATGATCAGAGCCAAGTCCTCTTCTCTTTCTTTCACTCCCTGTAGGAAGGGCGCCTTTTAGGATTTTCCATATAAAAGTCTTTTGCCTAGGATTTCTAGGAGAACTCCATAAAAGCTTCCAGTTGACGTTGCTTTCTTCATAGTGTTGATCATGTAACTGGTTCCCATTGAACAGGAACCTGTATCCACTCCTTACAGAGTAACAGCCCTGCCTATCACCATTCCAGACTATCAAATCTTCATGACGAGGCTCCATTAGGTGGATGGAAGTGATTTTCTCAACTGTGTCTTCATTAAAAAGTTGATTACATTCATCCAAATTCCACTCTCCATTACAATTAAGAAGAGAAATTATAGTTGCATTAGTTGAAGCAGTATGACCATTCCAACCAGGCACCTTGCCAAAGATCCAAGGGTGGTGAATTTTAGTTTTGCACCCATCCCCTACAGACCACGAGCAGCCATGTTGCAACATTTGTAAGCCCCATTTGATGCCCATCCAATCCCACGAGCAAGAACTCCTGTTATTCCATCTATTCTCAAAAAGGGTTGTCCTGTCAATCCCATATTTAACACTAAAAACCTTACTTACCAGGGAGTCCGTATCCATAATTATACGCCAACCTTGTTTTGCTAATAGAGCTTGGTTGAAAAACCGAGCATCTAGGATACCAAGACCCCCATTCTTCTTAGGTGATGTGAGGTGCTTCCAGCTCTTCCAATAAACCCCTTTACAATCCTTATTTCCCATCCACCAGAATTTAGCAATGATACTATTTATTTTCTTGAGAATCCCCATAGGGCATTTGAAGACGGAAAGGACATAAGTCCCTAGACTGGAAAGGACAGATTTAATGAGAGTTAGCCTTCCTACAGGGGACAGAAAAAGAGAGTTCCAAGCATTTAAGCGTTCTTTCACTCTGTCAACCATGAAGCCGAAGATTTCCCTTTATGAAGTTCCAAAATCAGCCGGGATACCCAAATAAATTCCAAAATTATTGCTTCTACTAATGCCTAAAATATTGCTAAAATTGATGATATTCTCCTCCCTTGAATTTGGGCTAGCAAGAAGCACTGATTTGCTTTGGCTAATAACCTGACCAGAAGCCTTGCAGTAAATATCAAGGACATTTTTTTAGAGCTCTCACAAAAGTTCTAAATCAAAATGCCAAGAATGTCTTAGATCTACAAACACAAAAAATGTGATTATTTTAACGCATTTTTAGTAAAGCGTGAGTAAAGTACAATAGTTATTCCCAAAAGTACAATAAAAACTAACTTTTAACATTAGCAAACCCTATCAGAAATTCAGATTTAGACATCAGCCAAAAAAAAATTGCCTCACTCCAAATCTAAAGCCTAACTTCAGATTAATTAGGAGTAGGAATATAGTTTTAGTTTTAAACTACATGCATGTGCAAATAATTTAAGGATCATCGAAATGACCCTCTTGTATAAAATAAATAAATAAATAAATAAAACTAATATTGTGGTCGACAAATTGAGTTAGAAACTTTAATGATCAATCAAAGCAACCTAAATTAAATAGTATCCACATGCTAATTACCAATCAATCAATTGAATATGTTCATCAATAATATGTGATTGAAAATGATTGAAGAATTCTCACGTAAGAATATTGCATGCACTTTAGTTGTAGCATTTTATTGCATTCTTTTCTAAAATAATACTGTATTACTGTCTCACTATCGTGCAATTCACATTTCGTGGAGTTCAAGCTAATCGCAAAATATTTTTTAAAAAATATTGTAAACATATCATATATTGGCGTAATATCAATTTATCATATTATTCGTTAGTATTTGAAGTAGTAATTAATTTTGCCCTAGCTTCACTTGACGATGAGCTATATATATATATTATGTATCAATATTATTGATGCATAGTAATACATTTTATTAAAAAGCAAGCTTGAAAACTTGGAGGGGTCAAGTGAGATTGATATCATTCCAAGAGAATAATATAGTAATATCCAATAGCAATCAGCATCCCATCACTACCCTAATCAGATTTATTAATCTACTCCGTATAACAAATAGTTTTCACTTAACTGCACACTACATTCATATAATAATAATAATAATAATAATAATAATAATAATAATAATAATAATGTCAGATAATGTAAACTCCTTGATTAGAGTGATTTCCATTGATCAATATTTATAGGGTTACAATGAGAAACCTAATCATATTAGGTAACTGTAAGATATGTACAGATATCAAAGATAATCTTATACAAAATATATCCTAAACCTAAGATGAGAATATTATATGGATATTATCTATCACACCCCCGCAGTCGGAGCGGGAGAAAATCGAATGCTCGGACTGGATCTGAATCACGCATCGAGCGGTAAGGATAGTATGGTAACCCATGATCAAAAGGGAAGTATGTAGTAGACATGTGTCGGTGATGACGATGAGAAGCAATAGCCACGACCTACATAGAGTAGAGGTAAGCACTGCTAGGCCGGAGGAGAAGGAGAAGAGCCGCACACAGACTTGGGCTAAGTTGCAGATCCAGAGAAGAAGAAGCTAAGGGATCAAACCATCATCGGGAAGAAGACACTACACTAATACGTGAAATCACAGTTGAAGAAAAACAAATAAAATTGCGCAAGAAAAAGATTAAATCCCACCGCTTGAAATTAATCAATTCTCAAAAGAGAAATCTAGGTAGCAAGAATCAATACTCCACAAATATTCCAAGTGCTGCAACAGTAAGAGGAGCCAACTTGATAGCAAAAGAGATTTGCAAAAGTTGACCTTATTCTGGTATACCACCACCAAAACAAAATCTATGTGATTATGTGTAGAAAAACCAATGGGGCAATGTAAGAATCATTGTTGGTCATGAGGAGGTGGAAATAGAGTGCATGCGACACATGGAGTAGGTTGGCAGGTATGGTTACTGCCAGTAGTGGGAGGCGGTAGTGTATGCGATTGCCACCAATGATGGAGGCGGCTTTCGCGGTTGCTACTATCGGTGGGAGGCGCAAGGCTACATAAAGATTCTAAAAAAAACTTTGAGAAAAGAAAAAAGAATCTATAAGTGTGTGTTTGCAGAAGCATAAAAAATTTGTGTATATCCCGCCGGTGGGTTTAATTTTCTAACCCACCGGCAGGGTAAGAATTTTTGTATATGATCCCAAGATCTCACCTAAGCTGTGATACCATGTCACATAATGTAAACTCTTTGATTATAGTGATTTCCATTGATCAATATTAAATTTATAGGGTTACAATGAGAAACCTAATCATATTAGGTAACTATAAGATATGTATAGACATCAAAGATAATCTTATACAAAATATATCCTTAACCTAAGATGAGAATATTCTATGGATATTCTCTATCAAATACTAATAATAATAATAAGCTTGAAATCTTTGAGGGGTAAATTGATCACTAGTTCACTACCCTACTCAGATTTATTAATCTACACACCCCGGATAACAAAAGGTTTTCACTCAATTGCATAATTGTATGGTACAGCATACTCCTGGATTTTAACCATCAGATTTAACTTTTGGCTGATGGTCTTTTTATATAATATCAAGAGCGATCATGACAAAAAGAATTTTTGATTGAAATTTATCTCTTGACTGAGTTGATCCTTTATTATGATTTCAAGAGCTAGCATGACAAGAAAGCCACGAATTCAAATCAATATACATATTAATCTACTCCGTATAACAAAACGTTTTCACTTAACTGCACACTATAGTCATATGATTAACATAAATAAATTAAAAATTAAAAAAAAAAAAAAAAGCTTGAAATCTTTGAGGGGGTCAAGAAAGAATGATGTTATTCGAAGAGAATATAGTAATATCTCAGTAGTAATCTACATCCATCGTTCACTACCCTACTCAGATTTTAATCTACACACCCAGGATTACAAAAGGTTTTCTCTCAATTGCTTAATTCTATGGTAAAGTATACTCTTGGATTTTAAACATCAGATTTAACTTCTGGCTGATGATTTGATCTTTTGATATAATATCAAGAGCAAGCATGAAAAAAAGATTTTTTGACTGAATTGATCCTTTAACATAGTTTCAAGAGGTAGCATGACAAGAAAGTCACGAATTCAAATTCGTATACATATTACTACTAATATTATCGAAATTGTATAAATTTTATGAAAGAGGGAGTGCATGTCACCTTTCATGACTAACTTATAATGATTGGTTGAGAAGGAACATGGCATAGTTTTATTTTCTAAATAGTCCAATAAATTTGTGGCCAAACTCTATTATTTTGTTGATGCGATCAAACTTTTTTAGTGTCTTTTCATATGATTATATAATACCCAAAGTTGCATGTGAGCAATTATTGGTTTTTGTTGATAAGATTTTTCCTATAATAAATAAAAAACGAAGTGTAGGCACTAAAATAAGGTGAATGAAATGGAGCAGTTCATATTTAATTGTTTGCTAGTCAACCATAATTTCACAAAAAGACGAGGGAGATTTGGATCACACAATCTTATGATATTTAGATGGTGCTTGAATCTAATTCCGAACATGTTTGAATCATTATAAGTCTTGTACCTTATCTTTTTTTTTTTTTTTTTTTTTTGAACGGTTGTACCTTATCTAATTGTACTCTACGTACTATGCTATTTATACATAATCCAATATACTTTCCTATCCTTTTACATGTGAAGTGTCTTTATAATCATTTCATATTTATACAAATTAATTAAAAAATTATGTAAAAAAAAATAACAATAATTAGGATAGTATTTTCTTTATATAGAAACTATACTTATCAATATTAATAAATTATTGATATTACTATAATTTTTTTTATTCAATATTGATATTACTATATATAAATGAATGAAATATAACTAAAATTTGCTCATAGTGCCCTAGTCAAAACGCTAGCAAATACAGTATATGATCGGATGCATTGCACAAAGTCAATTAAAATTATAACATAATCCATTGAGTGGTTAATTTTCTTGTAACTATAAATCTATGATGAGAATTAATAGAAGAGAATTGACCATCAAGAAACTAATTTACATCATCTATAATTATAACCAATTGACTCTTTCACAAAATATTAAAGAGTAATATATATTTTTTTATAGCCTTAAAGAGTACATTTTTACCTTCAATAAAAATGGGAGTAATATTATTTTCAATGACCAAATTTGAAGTAACCCTTTATGAAGCTTTATTTTCCCAATTAAAGGTGTAGCAGAACCAAGATTGTAGGAACAACTCACACCATGTATAATTGCCAAGGTGATTATTCATGTTAACAACCCCTAAGTTATTGCTCTTATCCTATGCGTAAAATATTGTGTGAATTTGTTTCAAAGTAAGTCCACTCTTTCTTCCCCAAACAAATGAAATTCTTTTACAACATGTACAAAACTTATATTAAGACAATTTCTAGAACTAAGATGTTCAAGAGCTTTAATAATATATCTGATATTTTATATTAGTGTCACGGAGAGTCTAAAATTAAAAATATCTTTCTTTTGATACTACGTACTTTATTTAGTTGGTCCAAGAGCAATAAAGATCAAGTAAAAGAAATAAATTAAAGTCAAAATCAGTGTCACTATAACAATTAAAAAAAAAAAACAACCGATAAAGAATGAGTTGGAGAAAGATAAATAATAAATAAATAAAATTGTATTAAACTTTGATTAAAGTTATAAAAGTCAAATAAACAAGCTAAGAAGTAAAAAGGAGAATATTGAAATATCAGATATTATCATAAAAAGACAAGAAATGGTAACGTGACGTATCCGCCATTGATCTTCTTCAATTCATGCTCGATCTATATCCGAATATTCTTGCATGCATCATTATTACTAATCTTAAATATAAATTAGTACATAAAATCACTACAATTAGTACTTGCGTCTTCTCCACAAACAAGTACGGTATCATATACTTTATCCTTAAACATTTTTATGAAAAGTCATCGTATAAAATATACATGCTTAAGGTCCCGTTGATGAATTTGCCGAGGAGGACTCGGAATCAACCCCGGAATCGACTTCCCGACGATGGAAGTTCCGGTGACAACCACATGCAGCACACACAAGAGCGCGATTAGTACCTTCATTTCCACTAGGCATGAACTCTCTACATCCATCTATTGCATAACCTCCGGCGTAAGCAGCATGATTTCGTTGACACTCCCTATAGTTTACGCTGGCCTTGACTTGAGAGGCGGTCGAGTAATCTATTGAGCCCCTCCTAGGTTCTGACCTTGACACCGCGGTTGCTCGAGTTTTGCCCATTTTATTTGTGAATGAAAAGGAGTCCAAGACACTCTAACAGTGCAAATGAATAGATGAAATGGAACGAAAGTGTCGGAGAAATATAAAGAATTTTAATGTTAGGTAATTTAAACCTAACCTGGATTTTTGTGGACTAGGAAGCTTTGACATTATTACATTGTAAGAGTTCAAAATTATAAGTTTTTATGAAAAGAAGTTTTAAATTAAAGTGTTAAATTCCATACTTGAAACGTAATCTTGTAGCTAGGTTTAATTGCTTGACTAGTTGAGTAATTTTTCATACCTTGTTTGAAATTATTTAGCACATTCAACTTGATATTATTCACAAAACTTATTTTGACTAGTTTTTTTAAAAAAAAAAAAATTGTGACAAAATACTTAATAAAAATCGAGTTTTGTGAAAAACTTCTTAATATAAAAAATGTTGTAAGAAACTACCAGATAAAAAATGTTGTAAATGACTACCTTTTATTGAATTTCCATCGTTGACTCACTTCTCCGGCATTGACCACTCATATATTTCTCATGTGATTTCAAATTTACCAAATTCATACCGACTGTCACAGTTCGATAGTTCTGACACCAGATCGTGCGGTGCGCTCATGTCCATTATGCGACAAGGACACAAGTCTCGAGCAGAACACGGTACGTGAGCACACAGCACCACAAACCAAAGATATTTCAAGGAAGCACACGTCAACAACGAGTGCAGATCGAGTCGAGACTTGTGACGGCTGATACTTCGAAGCGGGCACAAACGGCAGGACCGACGACGCGGAGGTGTCTTTCGAGGGTCTCTTGGTTTGGAGGGGGATTCTTCTAAACATGGCAAGCACAACATCTATAATGGCTTAATCAACACACAAGTCTTAAAGCAAGATGCAACGGGGTAGGGAGCGACTTTTAAACACCAAGTTGATGCTCAATTATCCCAATTTCATCCTTTAATCCCTCAATTTTTCCCTCCCTTGCATTATTTTTGACAATATGCAATAATCTTGTGTTTTTTTAGGGGGGCTAATTTTTGAGTTTGCAAGAGGAATTTTTACAATAGAATTGATTTTAAATTTTGTTGGTTGATGCGCTATTGTTGTTGGCGTAACATGGTTACAATGGTGGTTGGTATGGACATTCCTTGTGGCTTGATAGGGTGCGCTGGTGTTATTATTGGTGACGTCAAGAGGTAGAGATGGAGTGTGGTGGTGCAATGATGACATGTAAATCAGTACATGTGTTGTGAGGAAGGGAGTTAATTATGTTTTTATTGTGTTAGGAACTACAAGGAGTGAGGGCTTGTGTTGGATTCGATGGGGTGGAGTGATAGGCGTGTCGCGTACCTAACAAAAATAAACCTAACCAGACCACTACTATGTAGAAGGGCAAGCAAGGGTCGGATCCCAAGAGACTATAGTTCAACTAATTAAATAGAATCAAGCAATAACTAAGCAAGTAACCAAATAAAATAAGTGATAATCAATAACTAAAGAACTAATAAAAACTATCAATTCTAAATAATATGACAATTCAATGCTAAAAACATCCAAGATCAAGCATCACCACGAATACAATTAATGCAATAGTCGTTCTACCCTAACATATAATTCAATTGATTAATGAGGAAAAGTAATCCATGAATAATACCAATGGTCTCTCCTGAGTTATCAATGGCTTCTCTAATCACAATCAAGCCTACTTCTGTGGAATCATGTAAATTAAATACTTTGAGAACATTACTCTAACTTCCTAATCATTCATTCAACTACTCCCGTGATGAACTTCAAACCCTTAATTGATTTATTCAAATCCGTCAAAACCCAACTCCCGTTGCGATTAAAACAAAGGATTAATAACAATACCAAGCAATTATCCCTAATCTAGTATTGGCATAAGCATAATCAATTAAGCACATCAATTACAATAATTATTAGAGAATTTAAAGAAGTAATTCATGCATCAATTATATTCAGGTTCTGCTAGATCTTGGAATAACGAAACTACTCACACATATTAACCAAAGAAAAAACAATATTAAATGAAGAAAATATGATAAATAAGTAATTAAAAGTAAATGAAGAAATAAAGATGAATACCAATTGCTTGAATGAAGAAAAGTACCAATTGTTGATGAACAAGGATTAAAACTTGAAAGTGCAATGTAATCTAGATCTAGAGAGAATATTAGGGTTCTAAAAGTGTTTAAAAGCTTCCAAGATAATAACTAAGTGTTTTAGTCGGGTTTTACAAAGGGTATTTATATCCCTTAATTAAGAAATCTCGAAAAAAAAAAATAAGAAAACGGGCTTCGCGAAACCGTGCCCGGTCAGACCGGGCAAAGCCGCCCAGTCGGGCGCGATAGACAAACTCGCTTAATGTATCTTCACGTAGCCTCCTCGCACAATACATTGTCCGCCCGGTGTGCCACACTACTACAAAAATAGGCTTTATAGAACGCTTTTGGACAGTTCGTCTGCTAACCGATGTGTAAAGTTTATAAAACGGGCAAATGAGGCGTTTTGTATCCCTTGTCATAGAGAACGGTCAACAGACATAACCGTTCTCTATTCCCTTCCTAAAATCTAAATATGAAGAAGGAAAAGACAACGGTTGCTTAACTTGACAGTTTTATTTTGTTATACAAAACAAAACAGAACGGTTTTATTAGTTAACCGTTCTCTTTTTTTTTTTTTTTTTTTAATAGACTTAATTGAATGATGATAATTTGCAAATTTCCCAGGTTAAGCAGCCTAAATGAAGTCTTTTTTTTTTCTTTTGAAACAAACATCAAAATTTTAAATTAAAACTAATTTGAACAAATGGTAATTTTGAATTTTCCGACCCAAGTAGTCAGAATTATAATACAAATACAAAATAATAGAACTATTGATAATTTAACAACGAAAAATAAACGATACAATATCAACAATCATAGAAATAGTCTATACCAATACAACATAACAACGAAATTGATGATAGATTATACAATTCCAAAAAAAAAATAAAAATAAATAAGAGATGATTTTTTTTGTGAATATTTATAAACAGCTTTCTCCTCTGCCGTCCTCTGATAAATCTGCGTTAAAAAAATCATGCAATTATAATCAATAAGAGTAACACCATGAATTGACAAACTCTAATTTTTTTTGAGAAATTATATTGTCAACATCAACCCATACCAAAAACCTTGATTAAGAAGAATCAAGCAAAATCAAGAATCAGGATCGGAAAGATCCATTACTCTCATCATTCGCTGTTGATAAGTTTTTTACCAAAGATTCAACCGTCGAACTGGCTTCTTTCAATTCTACATTCTCGTTGCTGTTACATCGATGGGAATCGTCTTCTCCATTATATTAATTCAGCGCTATTCATCGATTCCTCCCTTAATGCCTTTTTGAATCTGCCATCGCTGCTGCGATTATCAAGATTCAAAACCCTAACACAACATAAAATTGTCGATTAAAAAAAAGTACGGAAATTATTTTCAATTTTTGTGAAGGATTTCAATCAAAAAGACTTAATTGGATATATTTTGGCACAACAGAATAAAAATTAAAACCTCAATCAAATCAAATAAAATCAAATAACTTCAAGGATGTAGCAATTTAATTAAGGTGTTAAAATTTTCAATCAATTTAAAATCAGAATCAAACCTTTATAGCTTTTAAGCTCTTGATCTCGGGTCGTACAAGCCCTTATTTTCCATTTCCTTAAAAAGTAACAAAAATGGGAACAAAACATTTCAGATTTGAAAATTGAAACGATGAGAAATTGCATGTTGTAGACACCTAAAAATGTCTCCCCAAAACCAAACCCGTTGATGAACACCTTTCACCGCCATTATTGGTCGAGTTAAGTATTTAATCTTTGAAGTGCTTAAATCCATGTTATATCCAACATATTTCATGAACCAATCCAATTTCTAGCTCATTTCCCTAAACCATAACCTATTTTCCACTTTTCGTGTCCACATCGCAAAACTGAGAGAAACTGATTTTATGGCTATAAAATTTTGATCCAATTATTATTTTGTTGTATAGGCCTTTAAAAAAGCTTTCCAACCATATATCATAAGCCCAATTCCGAGCTATAGCGAAAAAGATATGAGCAAAACACTAAACTCGGCCTAAAACCGACACTCTTCCACTAAAACGACCATATCTTAAAATTTACATAAAATTTTGACTTGATTTTAATTGGGTTATAAAGTAGACTTGATAAGATTTCCAATGATATATTATATGCTTTATTCCGAGTTACGGATCAAAAGTTATGATTATTTTAAAAACGGGTAAAAAACTGAAATTACCGCGCAGCGGCAAAAATGCCGCGACGCGGCAAAAGCTGACGTGTCACGGGACTTATTCCCGTGACACGGTGCCCATTTTTGTAATTTTTCTCAATTTTACCCCGTGTCACGGGATTTTGCACCGTGTCACGGTGCAATTTCCCGTGTCACGGTGCCCATTCCGTGACACGGGAATATTCCGTGTAATTTCCGCGTAGTTTTTACACCGTGACACGGCATACTGCACTGTGCCACGGTGGACAATGTCGTGTCACGGCATTTCTTCCCGTGTCACGATGCACATCCCGTGCCACGGGATTGCTCCGTGTTTTCTCCGCGTAATCCCTAAACGCGTTTTCACTTCCCGTAACCTAAATATTTCCCGTGTCACGCAAATTTGTACCGTGTCACGGGAAAGTTTCCCGTCTGACGGTGGGATTTCCCGTGTCACGGTACACTTTGCCGTGTCGCGGGATACTTTTTTTAGGGTTTTTATCATTTTAGGGTTCCGTGTGCTCCCTCAGCACATTTTCTCTATAAATACCCCCTCATTTCTGATGTACGGGGCACCAATAATCATTCTCTCCCACCTTACACCAAAAATCATTCTCTTCTCCCTCTTTAACCTAATTTCTAGCCTCCTTATTCTTCCATAACAATTCCCCTAAGCACTCCAAGGAGTCTATACTTAACCCGAGGTTCCGTCCTTAAACCAAGGCGTGAAAGGTACAAATAACTGAGGGTTTGGACCAAATCAACTCTACTTTTTATTTAATTTAATTTAATTTAATTTCTATTTAATTTATATTTTTTTTGAAGTTACTAACAGTTTATTCATGATGTAGCAATTTAAAGGAACGCGCAGAATGTGAGTAATTAATTAATTTAATTACTCTTATTTTATTTTTAATATTTTTAGTATCATTATTAGGGTTGTTATTATTTATATTTGATTTGACTAACGCTATTATTGTTAAATTGCTTCCAATGTTAATGTTTATTTTATTATATTTATTGATCACCATATTGCATGTTAAAGGGAATATGTAATTGAAAATCATGCCTAATAAGATAATTTGGACGACCGGTTTAGGTTCCTTTTTAATCTTGTTATTAATTGAAGTGATCACCAATATTTTAGAATAATGTGTGCATTAATATTCAACCAATTTAGCTAAATAATAGTTTGGAGCAAATTGAATATTCTGTTTGTATGCCTTTGAGATCGCAAGAATACTTTTCACTATAAGAATCGAGTAGAGGCCAATACGGGCGAATGTGACTCCATGACTCACTTCATACCATCATCCCCGATCCTCCTTTCGTGATTCCGAACCATATGGAGTTAGTAATCTCATGGATTATGAATGAGGTGTAACCTTCACGGGTCAATCGTTGTTGCCTATCGGTATCCCTTATCGTGGTTGCCTTTTATGATCCGTGAACGGTTTACAAGTTCCTTAAAAACTTGTTGGCGGCTCCCTACTTTATTTGTCCCTAATCGTGCTGTGTCAATTCCCACTTCCTATGAGTGCCAAGCATATTCACCACATGCTTTTAACGTAGGCGCACTTCGAGCGACGCCTACACATGTATTTTCTAGTTTTGGAGGAGAAAGATTGATAACATTACATAAAGTTAAATTTCGGTGTGAAGAAGAACAAAAGGCAACCATTTGTTGAAAGATGAACGTGGATGTAATTTTAGGGTTGACGACGCATAGCGGTTGTTACGAAACACCGTTCTATATATATTTACATTTTTTTATTTAATAATTTTTTATTAGCATGAGAAAATACAGAACAGTTGGGTAGTGACCGTTCTATTTTGTATAACATATAAAACGGTTGGGTAGTGACCGCCCTATATTCTTTAACATATAAAACGGTTGTCTGAGAAAACCGTTCTATTTAGTTATATAGAACGCTTGTCTCTGTAACCCATTTCATATCATGCGTTTCTTATTCCACTTTTTGTACTAGTGCCAGGGCAATGTCGCCCGGTCCGGGCGGATGGAAGTTGAACTCTTCACTTCTTTCTCGTGACTTCTCTTCTTTCCTTCTTCGCATTGGCTGCCAGGGCAATGTTTCCCTCTAGGGCAGACACGGGTAAAAATCTCCTCCATCTTGATAAGCTCTCATAGCTATCCAAAATAAATCCAAATCATCCGAAAATCTTCATGTGCCTACAAAATCGATTAAATAGACCAAGCCACACTAGAGAAGAGAATATTAGCAAGAAATAGCTCCGTAGAGCTCAAAAACCATACGGAAATAACTATAAAATGAGGGTAAAACATGGTATAGAACGTTTACATTAAATTCCCCCAAGCTAACTTCTTGCTTGCCCTCAAGCAAGACAATTAATGACTAGCAACAACCAAATAAACATATTTAACCCCATAATACATTTGAAAATACCATATTCAAAATCGAAATCGGACACACAGGCATCTTAGCCAACCAATCACCTCATTCAGACTATCAATCAACCTGAATGGCCATCAAACAGAGTTAACCATGTACACATAAGGAATCGATGACTAGAATATCTCACTTAGTGGTCACTCCGCACAATTTTATGCGGCGAGCTAAACATGAGCCCGATCTCTCTCCATCCCCACTAATAATGATAACCCCCCATTTGCACAACACTCGCGTGTTTAAAGGGTAATAATGTCGCTCAACCTAGTCAAAAGTCGACTCGAAATGTGATACATACTCCAGCATTTTGACAAAAGACTCGTTTCACATGAACACAATACTATGCACGAAGGCCAGAAGGTCTTTTTTTAAGTTTGTAATGTAGGTCGGGTGAAAATGGGTAGGAAAAATTTGGAAAATGTAGGTAAATATAGTCCCTCAAGGAAGCCATAAAAAATGAACAATACACATCAAAATCCCATCGAACTAATTCACAAGAATACACACTCCAAACATAACTTGATTTAAGAGCAACTACCACCTTATTCACCTTACATAACAATTCATCACACTATTCTTATTTTTTAAACTCTTTTATTTATCCATCAAGAAGCTGAAATTTTTTTCTTTTTTTTTCTATAATTTTTTTATTTTTTATTTTTAATAACAAACTATAAGAGCTTCAAAAAAAGATCATATAGCAAAAATTCAAAAACATTCAAGCTTCAGATTAATCTTCTCCAAAACATCATCACAAACCATAAGAGAACACCAAGATATAGATGGCTCCCCCAAGCTAGACTTGGGATAAGTTACTAATTGGGGCTGAAAGGTTAATTTTGTGACTTAGATGAAGAACATGGACAAGGCTACAACATGGGTAAGCAAGAAGGGAACAGACGTTTCTAAATTCATCTAGATGCTACCTAACATAAATGGCCTTCGTCCTCCTCATCGTGCATGTGCAATGTATCATGACACACTACTAAGAGTCTCAAGAAAAAACTAAGATCAATGTCACAGCAGGAACTAACACACATGAATAAGTAATAAAGGCTCAAGCCTCATAGTTCACACAGTTAAGCTCCAGATTCGTACACAGTTGAGCAAAGTTGACTTCCATTAGGCCAAGACAATCCAAAATTAGGTCATGATCATTTAATCTGCATTGCAAGTCTTTCAATCAAAATCAAGCCAAAAACCTTTTAATCATCTAGGATAGGGGCACAGGGAAGTAGTTTACTAGTTGTTCATCGCCATGATTTACACGTATTTTTTGAAATTTTTTTTTCAAAGCAATAAACTAAACTACCCAAAGAAATTAAATCTATCTAGCAAGACATAAGAGAAAAAGAGAACGTACCAAAGAAGAAGCTATATACATCCTCCCCCAAGTTACACTCGGCAATGACCTCATTGCAACGAGGGGTAGGTATTGCACTACTCGAGAAGCTCAGTGAAGGTTCTCATCATCGCTAACATCATCATCAGCTTCTCCATTTCCACCAGCACAGGTCCCGTCATCGGGGAGGACATACCAAGATGGGTGCTGACCATCCCTGGGAATGTGACCTTGCCTGCGGAAAAAGTCATAAATAGGATACATACATAGGCGAAGGTCAGTCTCCATGGTCTGAAGACAAGAGGATAGGCCCTGCTGGGATAACTCAAGACCACGGATACCGGCCATGATGGCGTCATGATCGTAGGGGGTAGAAGAAGAAGAATCTCCCGCATTCGATCGCCTAGAGTAGGTCAAGTTGGTCATGACCGGGGAAATGGGAGGTATTGGTTGTCCCGGGGTCTCCAATAGATAAGAAGGTTGGTTAGGGTGGATCCTATTGAGCTCGAGTGCAGGTAAAAAGATAGAACGAGAGGTTTTACCTATGAGCCATCGAATACTATTCGATTCTATGGAAATCCAACTTGCAGAGATGAAGCATTGTTGATCCAAAAGGGTAGGACCTGCATTACCACCGCATGGTAAGTCATGGCAATGAGAAATAATATGGTTTACCTCACCTTCCGGGACACATCTTCTAATCATTGCATCCACACATAATTTGTATAAGAATGGATCCTCCCAAAAATGTCTCCTTGCCTCGTAAAACAATTTCTTCTTTTGTTGAGATGAGTAGCCATGAGGCAATGTACCCGTGGACAAGAAATTAGCTAAATCAGCATACCAAGGTGATTCAATTTGAGAAAGTGCTAATAAATGTTCATCAGGGAAAGAATCATCAATGGAGAGGTCATCTCCATCCCCCTTATCGAGAAGGAGGCGAGAAAGATGGTCTGCAACGACATTCTCAGTCCCTTTTGTGTCCCTTATCTCGATGTCATAATCTTGCAACAGAAGGACCCATCGAATCAACCGCGGCTTGACGTGACTCTTAGTCATCAAATATTTCAATGCAGCGTGATATGTGTGAATTATCACCTTCGAACCAGCAAGGTATGAGTGAAACTTCTCTATTGCATGAAACACTGCTAGCATCTCTTTTTCAGTTGTAGCATAATTCATTTGAGCAGAATCAAGAGTTTTACTAGAGTAATAAATAGCGTAAAGTTTTTTATCCTTCTGTTGCCCCAAAACGGCCCCTATCGCATAGTCACTAGCATCACATATAATCTCAAATGATAGGGTCCAATCCGGGGGTTGCATAATGGGAGCTGAGATCAATGCTTCCTTCAACCTGTTAAAAGCCTCAAGACAAGCATCAGTAAATACAAATGGGGCATCCTTGGCCAAAAGCTCAGTTAGAGGTCTAGCGATTTTCGAAAAATCTTTAATAAATCGCCTATAAAATCCTGCATGACCAAGAAAACTTCGAATTCCTTTTACAGAATTAGGAGGGGGTAGTCGCTCAATGACCTCTATCTTTACTTTATCAACCTCAATACCCTTATTTGACACCACATGGCCTAGAACAACTCCTTGTTGTACCATAAAATGGCATTTTCCCTATTCAAAATTAAATTGACTTATTTACATTTATGGAGCACCTTTTCCAAATTTTCAAGATATACATCAAAAGATGTTCCATAGACAGAGAAGTCATCCATAAAAACTTCCATTGAATTTTCAATAAGACCTGAGAAAATTGCCATCATACAACGTTGAAACGTGGCTGGAGCATTACCTAATCCAAATGGAATTCTTCGATAGGCGAAGGTGCCATAGGGACATGTGAAAGTAGTCTTTTCCTAATCACATGGACGGATGGGAATTTGAAAGAAACTAGAGTATCCGTCCAAGTAGTAGAAAAAGGAATGCTTAGACAAACGTTCAAGCATCTAATCAATAAATAGAAGGGAAAAATGATCCTTCTGGGTGGCCTTGTTCAACCTCCTGTAATCAATACACATTTGCCAACCTGTAACAGTTCTAGTGGCGATTGGCTCACCCTTGTCATTCTTGACAATGGTCATACCTCCTTTCTTTGGAACTACTTGTACAGAACTAACCCACTTACTATCTGAAATAGGGTAAATTATTCCCGCAGCAAGCAATTTAAGAACCTCTTTTTTAACTACCTCCATCATATTTGGATTAAGTCGTCTTTAAGGTTCTATGGAGGAGTTATGATCGTCCTCATGAATTATCTTATGCATACAGAATGAGGGATTAATACCCTTAATATCATCAATGGTGTACCCAATAACACTTTTGTATTTTCTCAAAATAGTGAGCAGTTGCTCTATTTTTGTGTCATTAAGCTCGGCATTAACAATAACAGGATATGTATTATTATGACCAAGATATGCATATTTAAGAGTAGAGGGAAGGGATTTCAACTCTACCTCGGGAGGCGTAGTAGTCTCCCCAACACTTGATACACTAAGGACTTCCTTCACTAGAGCGGTGGTTGGATTTGCTTTTCCTTTCTCAAGTAGCCGCATGTACTCCCTTGTTTCCCAATCTTCCTCATTGGCATTTCCCACCAATACTGTTTTAAGTGCATCATCTGTCTTGATCAAGGGAAGTTGCTCACGTTCTAAGTCATCAAGGACATCCACTTGGAAAATAGTCTCTCCCATGGAAGGAGTTCCCATAGCATTCAAGAGTGAATATTCCATTTTCTCGTCTCCCTCCTCAAAAGTGATTCTTCCATTCTTCATGTCAATGATTGCACCTGCAGTGGCTAAGAATGGTCTACCAAGTATAATAGGGACATGTGCATCCTCCTCCATTTCCATCACAACAAAATCGCATGGGATAAAGAATTTTCCCACATGAAGAGGAACATCTTCAAGTATACCCAAGGGAAATTTCACCGACCTATCCGCAAGTTGTAGAGACATGTGCATGCGTAGGCTTTAATTCACCCATTTGAAGTTTCTTGCAAATAGAGAGCGGCGTGAGACTCACACTTGCACCAAGATCACATAATGCCTTGTTGATCTCTATATCCCCAAGCTTCACTGGAATTGAGTAGCTACCCGGATCACCTAATTTCTTAGGAAGTGTATTTTGCAAAAGAGCTCTACACTCTGCATTAAACGCAACAGTAGCATTCTCCTCTAGCTTCTTCTTCTTAGAGAGCATATCCTTCAGAAATTTTGCATAAGATGGCATCTTGGATATTGCATTTAAGAATGGAATGTTGATGTGAAGTGTAATCCCCCGTATTTTTAAATATTTTATAAATGAAAATTTATTTTATTTATAATATTTATTTGTTATTTTTCATAATTTAATTTCAAAAGTTTCAAATTATTAATCTGGGTCGAAATTTAGTTGAACAAGTTATTTTATGCACCTTTATTCTACAATTTATGTCCAATCACACAAGTCTAACCCATTTGTTTACTTAATCGACCCATTATTTTTATGAGGCCCAATCTTCTTGTTTACCCTACAATTCTCTCCTATAAATACCCCATGAATCCCCAAAAAATTTCCCACACAAAAAGGTTAGTCTTATTTTCTTTCTCCTTAGTTTTATTAATTTGTGTAATTATAATGATTGATTTATGGGTTTTGATTTTATTGTTTGAAATTAATTTAATTAGTATCAAATTGTATTTTGATGATTAAACTTTATAATTTCAGATTTTATAAGTGTCATAATTTTCAGATTTTGTAAATTTTATAACCTAGGGTTTTTAATTATTGAAAATCATGATTTTAGGGTTTTTATGAACAATTGATTTAGGGCTTTTATAGTAATGATGTTTTGAAATTTTGGTGATTATAAGTACTAATTAGTTTAACTTAATTCCAGATTGTTTTGAACACTTAAGTTCGTGTTTTAATTTTAAGATTTCTGTTCATTAATATTAATCCCGTTTTAATCCCTCTCGTGGCCAGATTCAGCCTCTAAATATGATTTTCGGGCAGTTTTTGATTTTAACGAAGTTTTTTTATACTTAAAATATTATCCTTGAATTTGATTAATAAAATTAATTATGTTTAAAGTTAATTAAGCATAAATATATTTTTTTTATTGAAGTTTTAAGTGCTGGAAATAGTTCCTAAGTACTACTTTTGATGTTTTATAAAGAGGGTTTAATCACCCATTAAAAAGGGAGATTATTAGAGGTTTTTAAATAGTTTTAAGATTTTTATTAAACTTTAAACTTGCTGTAATTTCATGTATAAGAGTGTATTTTAAGGTTTTTATGAAGAAAATTTAAAGAACTATATATAAGCCTTTAATTTTAACTAAAGGGAGGGTTTTAAAGTGTTGTTTGATTTGGATTTTGAAGGTTTTAAAGTAAGTTAGTGTTGCTGTAAATTTGATTGATTGGGTATTGATTGAGATGTTATTGTTTGGCTTAGGAGAGGAGTTTATTGAAGGTGATTTCTAGTTTTTAAGTGGCCAACCGAATTGTTTACACAAGGTACGTACAAGTTACGAAACCTTTCTTGTAGGTGCATGTTTAAGGACGGATCGAGAACTTTGTATCATGTATAGGGATGACTGAGTTAGATTGTTTGGCTATACATTGTGAATTTCATATGATGTGCACTATTTTATATTGCAAGTATTATTTGTGCTCTAATTATGCAAGGTGCGCTTAGAGGCAAAGGTATGCAATTGGTGTAAAGATTAATTTATTACTCATTCATGATTATGCAACCAGGAGTAAAGGAAGAATTCAAGTCTTATAAGACGAGGTTAAGGTTTTGGGGTGCCTTATGCACTCAAGGTGTTTATACACCGAGGTAGTTAAAGGAATAAATAATAAGTGTTTCTTGTCACTAATAAATCAAGAATTGAAATTGGAAAGTTGTTTTACTTGATTGAATTGATATTGGATTGATTGTATTGTTTGCATATGAGTCATCACCAAGTCTAAACCTGTAAATCACGTAAAGTGCAAGATGGATGAGCAATAAAACTCTGGATTGGTGCACTTCTGGAGTAATGACAATCAAGGGTTGGGGTACACGGGGAATTAGCCGTGTACTTTTATCGAGGTCGTCTGATCTACGAGTCTCCTATTTCAAATATTTTTTTAAAACTAGGAGTTAGGTGAGATCTCATACTAACTACGGTCACGGAGTTGCGCCCGTGGTCGTTGGATGTTTATTGATGTTTCCGAAAGGAGACATGGGGTTATTCTTTTATTGATGTTTCAAATGGGACATGGGTTGGACAACCTTGTCTATTGCTAAATCCAATGAAATAAATACATGAGTTAGTTAATATTAACTAGTGAAGTCTTAATAAATTTTATAGTTGAGTCATGTGTCGAGTCTATAAACTAATGAAGCGTGATGATTGACTATTAGTAGCATGTTAGGGATTTCTTTTATGTTTTGCAGCTTGTATGTACTCAGCTTTGCTGATTGCGTGCTTTGTGTGTCTTTCTTTGGTCATGGCCTTCGTCTTTCAATGACCCTGTGCCGATCCAATTTTTACACTTGTAATATTGGGGAGCAGATTAACCACATGTTCTTACATACGCAGCATTCGCATCAGGGTTGTGGGATTTTGAGTAGAGAGTTGGTTATTATTCGCAGTTTATTTCTTTTCATAAGTTTGAATTTATTTAAACTATGGTTTTATTTATTTACTACTTTTGTGGGGTTTTGAATAAGGGCCTTAATGGTTCCAAGTTGTAAGATTTAATTTGGTTTTGGTTTTGAAACTTATTTATAACCTAGTTAGTTTTTCCGCTGCTATTTTCTGATAAAGCCTTAACATTTGAACACATGGCGGTAGCACGCCAGTAATTCTCTTGAATATTGTTCAGGGTGCTCACAGGTTTAAAGAGAGAATTATTGGGGTGTTACAAAGTGTATACCCGTATATTTTAAGATTTTACAAATTATAAAATTAGAGTTGTATACTTTAAATTTCATTTTCTTATCTTATTTGGTAGTATTTATATCCTTTAACCATACATTATTATTTTATAAAAAAAAAAAAAAAAATGCCGTCATTTTTTTCTTTTGCCAATGCGTGAAACCAAACAAGATTTGATATTTTCTTCATAAAAAAATAAATTCATTCTCATGATCATATCTAATAATGTTTTATGATGTGATCAATAGAGAAGCCTATCTACTATATTAGGTTTGTAAAACTCAAAGCATACGAGATTCGTACATTAATGTCACCCGACCTTGTGCTATTTTGTCTAGAGGTAATCACACGAAACTTTGACATGTTTGATATTTCATATTATTATGTGTGATATGATTTATTATTTGCACTCTGTATTATTATTATTATGTGTAAATTTTATAATTGTAATTCATGTGATCAAGTTCGTATATGTATATGATTTATTATTGGTATTATATGATTTGATTAGATATGAGTATCGTTACCCTAAAAAAAAAAGATATGAGTATCGTATTACTTTTATTGTTTATTATTGATTATTGATTATGTTTTATTCTAGGGTTCTAATGTTGTTTTTATAGGGAGTATTGTTTTATTGAGGTTTTAGGGTTATTAATGCAGAGTATTATTTTTGGGTTGTGAGTTAATTATTTTTGGGTGCTAGTACTATTTTTCCCTAAGAGTTGAGATGTTCGTTTTTGAATCGAATTGTTGTATTATTTGGGAACTTGTGCCATTGTGGAGTTATTATTATTAAATTGTGAATTATTATTTGATCTATGTATGAGATCAAAAGGTTGAGAATTATTATTTTGTTCTTGGTTTGAGGCTCGACGTTATATACCTTAGTCTTTGGCATGTTGGTAAGAGGATGATAATCATGAGTTAAGAATGAGGTACAATCTTTATTATTCTTTTTCTATGGTCCCCTACAGTGGGAATTGATCTGTATGTGGTCTGGTTTAAGGTGTTTTCTGGTTATTGAGAGTATTCAAGTTTTTATACTTGTTGGTTTTATTCGAATTGCCCATGTCCAAGGCTAGGTATAGAACAACGAGCATGGCACACTTATGGGATATATTGAGTAAAGGTTCGTATTATTATTCGAGGTTGAATCGATGAAGGTTATTTTCAGAGTACAATGTGTAATGTAGTTTCGAACTACATTGTTTAATTGATCTAGTAATTTTAATTATTATATTATTCTTTGTATTCTGATATGTGATGATTACTCAGCTTCTTGCTGACGTGTGTGTTATTTTGTTCTATTACTTGTGTTTGCGGCCATTTTTTTTTCTTATGGTGGCCCTGCAATGATCTATTTTGGAATTTGTCCTTAATGGTGAGCAGTCAAGTTTGTATAAGTAGGTTTGATCAAGTGATCGTAGCTAAAGGGAGCTCAAGTGATCGATTAGTATGCTATAACGAGTTCATAAAGTTGTAAATAGCTAACCTAGATTTATTGGGATTTGTAAGCCTTAACACTTGACAGGTTATTGAGTGTGGCGGTAATACCTTCGATTTAGGAGTATGCTTCCGCAATTTTATTTAAAGGTTGTTTATTTTTCCTTTAATTCTTATTTATTTTCAGTTAGTAAATCGGGGGTGTTACATGAAGCTTCTTCAAAATATCAAGAAATTTTCCATACTTCTTCTCTAACTTAGCTTGAGCCAACCTTTGTGGGAAAGGAACTTGTGGCACATATGGAATAAGTGGTGGTGGAGTTGATGCCTTTGGCTCTTCCTCAATCACAGTACCATCGACCACCTTCTCTTTTAGTACTACCTCATCAACAACCTCCTTTGATGGCTCCCACATGGGAGGATCTTAATTCCAACTGCTTTCCACTCCTCAAAGTCACAGAATTCATATGCCCCTTCGGTGGTTGCTATGTTTGACCTGGAAAAGCGCCTGGAGTCTTCAAAGATTGGGCAACTTGATGAGCAAGTTGACTTATTTGATTTTCCATGAGCTTGTTCTGAGCTTGTAGTTGTTGGATGTTGTTGTTTGTTGTGGTAACGAAGTTCTCTATCATTAACTCAAGGTTGGATTTTTGTGGAGGTGGTTGCATAGGTTGTTGGACTAGAGGTGGTCTTGCTTGGAACCAGGTGGTGCATTATAATTGTTGTTTCAAGGTGGTAGTGGAGGTGGATTTTGTTGAGCTTGGGTATTCTTGTAAGAGAAATTTGGATGATGTTTCCAACCTTCATTATATGTGTTTGAATGAGGATCATATGGCCTTTTGGGATTTGAAGTGTAGAATGCATTGGCTTCCTCAATCGACATCTCATGTGAATTTTGTGGACAATCAGGGGCAATGTAACCTTGTACATTACACATTTGACAAGTTTCAGCAGATGAGCTAGAAGATGTCGCTTGGAACTTGTCAAACTTGCTTGTCAATGTCTGCATAGAACTAGTTAAAAGGATTAGAGCATCAACATCATGCATACCTCCCTTTTTAACACTATGTCATCCTCCTGGATGGTAATTATCATTTGCCGCATCTTTTGAATTAGATCCTTTGCCTCAGTTGGGTTCTTAGTCAGAAGAGAACCCCCAGATGCAACATAAATATAGATTCGGAACTCATGAGTTAAACCATTGTAAAAGGTTTGGATCAACATCCATTCGGGAATACCATGGTGAGGGCACTGTCTCTGCAATCGCTTGAACCTCCTCCATGCTTCATATAAAGACTCATCATCTGACTGCCCAAAAGTGGATAGCTCATTTCTCAACCTTGCAGTCTTTTCCTGTCCCAAGAACTTGACTAGAAAAGCTTTCACCAGTTTGTCCCATGTGTCAAAAGAGCCAGTACCTTCATCTCTTAACCATTCCTTTGCTTTATCCCGTAATGAGAAAGGGAAAAGGCGAAGTCTAATAGCATCATCTATAACACCATTTATTTTCATAGTATTGCACTTCTCCAAGAAACTATCAATGTGACTGACACGACACTCGTGAGGTGTGCCTGCAAATGAATCATTAGAGATGAATTGAATGAAATGTGGCTTCAATTCAAAGTTTTGATTTCTCCCGTTGTGGTATCAGGAATGCCATACTCCAAAACAGACTTTGTTCCTGGATCGACCATGTTTCTAAAGTTTTGATTTCTCCTTCTTCTTCTACCTCCTCGTCTCCTTGCAGTTGCTTCAATTTCAGAATCAAGTGGAATTAAATCGTCTGACCCTGAACGTCGAGTTTGCATGCAACAAAGAACTAAAAGAAAAGAAATCAAGAACACAAGAGACAATAGCCGAAGAACCATATAAAGCTTAGTAAAAACAAATCACAAATAACTAGTATAAAACTGTTAGTCCCCGGCAACGGCGCCAAAATTTGATAGGCGTGTCGCGTAACTAACAAAAATAAACCTAACCAGACCACTACTATGTAGACAGGCGAGCAAGGGTCGGATCCTAAGAGACTATAGTTCAACTAATTAAATAGAATCAAGCAATAACTAAGCAAGTAACCAAATAATATAAGTCAAAATCAATAACTAAAGAACTAATTAAAACGATCAATTCTAAACAATATGACAATTCAATGCTAAAAACATCCAAGATCAAGCATCACCACGAATACAATTAATGCAATAGTCGTTCTACCCTTAACATATAATTCAATTGATTAATGAGGAAAAGTAATCCATGAATAATACCAATGGTCTCTCCTGAGTTATCAATGGCTTCTTTAATCACAATCAAGCCTACTTCCGTGGAATCATGTAAATTAAAGACTTTGAGCACATTACTCTAACTTCCTAATCATTCATTCAACTACTCCCGTGATGAACTTCAAACCCTTAATTGATTTATTCAAATCCGTCAAAACCCAACTCCCGTTGCGATTAAAACAAAGGATTAATAACAATACCAAGCAATTATCCCTAATCTAGTATTGGCATAAGCATAATCAATTAAGCACATCAATTACAATAATTATTAGAGAATTTAAAGAAGTAATTCATGCATCAATTATATTCGGGTTTTGCTAGATCTTGGAATAAAGAAACTACTCACACATATTAACCAAAGCAAAAACAATATTAAATGAAGAAAACATGATTAATAAGTAATTAAAAGTAAATGAAGAAATAAAGATGAATACCAATTGCTTGAATGAAGAAAAGTACCAATTGTTGATGAACAAGGATTAAAAACTTGAAAGTGCAATGTAATCTAGATCTTCCTCTGCTCCAATAGAGGTAGAGTAACTTACCATTAGTATATGTTACCTCTATTTGTTAATTTGTTATACATATATATATTACTTCTATTTTATATATATATATATATATATATATATATATATATATATATATATATATATATATATATATATATACACACACACACACACACACACACACACACACACATTATAATATGGTGGGTCATCAATCGTACAATATTCATTTGTTGCCCCGTAGTACACTGCTACTAGCCTTCCATTCTCATCTACAAATCCAGCCCCCGACGACCCTTTAGCTCTATCTAACGTATGCTTTAAGATATAAGGAATATTTAAGTCATATGCATGCCCGGGCAAATTCATATAACACACCTTTCCATTAGTGTGTAATTTTCGAATAGCAACATAACCATGAGAGCTCATAAAAATACTCATATGTGGCCTTAATTGAAAAGAAATTTCTACACTGGGTTTAGTGGAGCTACACTTACAATAGAGGATGTCTATTTCTTTTGCAGCATCCTCTCGCAGATATAAAACCCAACCATCCAGAATATCCCCATCATTAAAATACAATGTAAAGGACATATTTTGAGTGAAAGATTCGCTAACATTGTGTCCGCACGTTAGAACTACCGTGTAGACACCATCACTGTAAATTACCATACCCGTGTCGAATGCATAAACATCAACGTTTGTAGTTTGCTTAGATTCAACAACAACAATCTTATTATCCACTTCATTCCAAAATAAAGGATCCATTTATACAACCTACAATTTTTATTTTTTTTTTTTTAAAAAAAAAAAAACATGAAAAATCAATAAAATTCGAATATCCAAAAACACAAAAATTTCAACAATACTAACTTGTATTTTTCACATTTCTTCTAAATAATGTATGATGTTAAAAAAAGTGGATTATCTAGTTAGTGTATTATTGCAAGTAATAATGGTAAGATAGAGAACTACACAAGTGCAAAAACAGAGACAAAAATGCAAAAAAAAAAAAAAAAAAAAAAAAAAAAAAAAAAAAAAAAAAAAAAAAAATTAAAACGCAAAAAAACAGAGACAAGAGAGAAATATTTTTTTTTTAAAAAAAAAGAAAAAGGAAAAAAAACGAGAACTACACAAATGTGTAAAACAATCTATCTTTATCTTCCTTTGGGTTTTCAAGACAAGAAAGAGGAAAAAAATATGGTGCAATGTAAAGACAATGTATTAAGAAATACATGAAAAATGAAGAGTTTCATTACCTAGATATATCTATATGTACATTGTATATATATATTTGTAAACCATAAAAATTCAAATCTGCAATATACAATTATAGAGGAAGAAAATATACAAAAATAATTATTTCATTGATAATTTGTGGGTAGGTAAAAACTCTCGTAGATCTCTTGATTCCTCTCTCCAAAGGGATAGGATATATTGATATTTGTTTATAGTACGAGGCCTTGTTGGCTTAATCCATACTATGTACCTACAATGTTTGGTAGTAGGGAGGAGATGGGGTCTTTGTAACTTATTCCATTTGAGCCTCCTTAAACCTATAAACGACGACCATGAGGAGATGGGGTCTTTGCGACTTTATCCATCGGAGCCTCCTTAAACCCTAGATACGACCCTCTTTATATATAGTGTCGTAGATTAGTAATTAAGATAAGTATTAAATATTCTACGAGATCTTGAAGATAATATCTTATACTTTTTTATATTATCTCCTTATTTACATATATCTGGCACTTAATAATTAACAAAATTTCAGTGTCAACAATATATATATATATATATATATATATATATATATATATATATATATATATATATATATATATATATATATATATATATATATATATATATATATATAATTTCTCACTTTAAATTAAATAAATATAAATTATTATCTGTTGATATCAGGAATTTTATCAAAATATATAACAAATTTTAGCACATAAATATATGTATAAAAAAAATTATTTCAAAAAATTCAAACAAACTGTGCATCGCACGGGTTTCATCTAATATAAATGTCTATTTGATTCTCCTCTTGATTTTTCACTTCTCATAATTTATCTAAAATTAACAGAACTTATCTAAACTCACCTAAATTATCTAAATTTTTCTAATTTAATAGTGTATTGTGTATTACAATAATGCTCCTTTTATTTTATACTAGATAAAAGTCTTGAGATGCACGGTTTATTTGAATTTTTTTAAATAATTGTTTTATTTGTGCTAAATTTAGTTATATATTTAGACAAAATTCCTAATATCAAAAGATAATATTTTATATTTAATTAATTAAAACTTAAAAAACTCATTTGCCAATTTTACTTGAATTATCTAATTCTAAAAGAAATTATTAATATTTAATTTAATTGGCTACCAATAAAATTTATAATCCTACATGCCGGGTGTAGACACCTAAAAATATCTACCCAAAACCAAACCCGATGATGAACAACCTTTCACCGCCATTATTGGTCGGTTTGAGTAAATCTTGGAGTTCTTAAACTAACCCAATTCCATCCTAGTCCATTTCCCCAAACCATAACTTATTTTCCTCTTTTCGTGCCTTTAAACCCAAAATAATTCATTTCGTGTCCCTTAAAATCATTCATTTTGCGTCCTTTTTATTAAAGTGTTTAGACCAATTTATTTTAATCCATACACTAGACGAAAATATGAATTGGCCACCGGTTCAAAACCCCCCTATGCCACCGGTTTTGAACCGGTGGCCATTTGGGGGTGGCAATAATCTTATTAAAAAGCCACCGGTTCAAAACCGGTGGCAAAAACAAATATTGCCACCGGTTAACCGGTGGCAATAATGCTTCCCGCAATTTGTTTTTAATGGTATTAACAAGTATTGCCACCGGTTAACCGGTGGAAATAATGCCCATAAAAAACAATTTTTTTTTTTTTTTTTTTTTTTTTTTTTTTTTTTTTTTTTTGCATTTATTTCACTTATATTGTAGTAGAAACTATATATATATATATGTAAAATACATAAAAACACATATATATTCATCAGTATCTAATAATTGTACACTTTTTAAGAGTGAAAAAACTAAATTAATAACTACAACTAAATTACTCATACAACAATTCCAATTTAAAAGAACTAAATTAATCAAATTACACAAAACTAAAATTCCAACATTTAAATCAAAAAAAAAAATTACAATAAAAAACCAAAAAAAAATTACAACATTAAAATTAAAAAACAACCCATATAACACCTAAATCAATAATCCTGCATCTTTATTCTTCGATTTAACATCTACATCTAAATCAATATACCTGCATCAAACAAAAAAAAATCGATTAAATAAAATAAGCTGCGATAAAAAAAAAACCAGAACAGTATGCATGGTACCCATAAATCGATTTAAATCGGTTAAATAAACCCAGAAAAAACACATAAAAATATAAACAAAACCCAGAAATTAAACAAAACCCCAGAAAAATAACCCAGAAAACTAAAACCCAGAAAAAAAATTAAACAAAATTCCCAGAAATTAGTCAAAACCCGAGAATTAAATCGAACTAAAAAAAATCGAATTGATTTTCAAAACGAGAATGAAAAACAAAATGAGAATTAAATCGAACTCAAAAAAACAAATTGATTTTCACGAACTTCAAAAAAAAAAAGAAAAAAAAGCCCAGAATTAAATCGAATAGAACCCAGAAGGAGATCGACTTAGAATCGATTAAAATCAATTAAAAATCGAATTAAAATCGAATTAAAATCGATGAAAACACTCAAAAAATCCAAAATCGACTAATTAACCTAGGAAAATCAATAACTAGTAATGAAACAAAAACCCGGAAGAAAACCCAGAAAAAAAAAATTAAACAAAAATAAAAACAAAATCCCAGAAATAAGTTAAAAAACCGAGGAATAAAAAACCAAGAAATTGATTCACGAACTCAAAAAAACAAAAACCCAGAATTAATTGATTAAAATCGATTAAAAACCAAATTAAAATCGATTAAGAAACTCAAACAATTCCAAAAACGATTAATTAAACCCAGAAAATCAATCAATTAAACCCAACAAAATCCGATTAATTAACCAAGAAAAATCGATTAATTAAACACAAACCTCGTGCATGTCTTCGTGGTGCATGTCTTCGTGGTTTATTGTTGCGGTGGTGGTCTTGGTGATGGTGGAAATGAAAGAGAAGGAGACGAGGAGATCGAAGGAGAAGAGGGAGAAGGAGACGAAGGAGAAGAGCAAGAGAAGGAGATGAGAAGGAGGAGATCAAAGAAAAGGAGATGAGAACAGAGAAGATGAATTGAAAGAGAAAGAAGAGAGGGGAGAGCAGGAGAGGGGAGAGCAGGAGAGAGAAAGAGCGGCTGAGAGGGTAATGCGAGGTAGGGTTTAGGGTTTATAAGGGGGGCGCTTTTTTTAATTGATTATTGCCACGGGTTCAAACCGGTGGCCTTTACCATTTATGCCACCGGTTTGGTTTGAACCGGTGGCAATGTGAATTAGCCTATCCCGCCCATTTTTTAAGCCACCGGTTTTCAAAAATCGGTGGCCATAGAGCGGTGCCTTTTTGTATTTTTCTACTAGTGATAATCTGGGTCCAATGATTGAATTTTGGATGGTTTTTGAAAAGAGCTTTCCAACGATATATTATTAAGCCCAAATTCCAGTTATAATGAATAAGTTATGGTCAAAATACTAAACTAAGTCTAAATCGAACATAAGCCCACCTTAGCTACGATCCAATGATCATGTGGAGGGTCCAAAGGATTTAATCCCATTCCTAAACCAATTAGGATTAATTGGAAGCTTCTATAAATTTCTACAAGATCTTAATTATACTTTATGAAAAGATAAGATTAAAGAGTTTGAAATTGAATGAAACTTCGATTTATTAAAGTCCTAATTCTATTCGAATTGAAAGACGTTCAAAGATAGTCAGATATGATTTTCATGCCTCATAGTTTTTATCTAAATCTTAAATGATTGGATAGCTCTTGAAATTATCTTTTCAATGATATATTATAATATTAATTCCAAGATATAACGAAAAAGATATAAAAGAAATACGAAACTCTATCCAACACTAACACCGTCCCACTATTTCGGCCATATCTTTTATTCTACAAACTATTTTAATCCGAATCTAATTAGGTTAGAAAGTAGACTTCAAGAGCTTTTCACAACATATTATTTATTTTATTCCGATTTATGGATCAAAAGATATGATAAAAAACAAAAATAATAAAAATTGTTGCCTATTGCAAGAGTTTTATTCCAATTCGAATTCGGATCTTTTCTTAATTCTTTGACCCTTCTTTTTTCTTTATAAATAGAAGTCATCTCACCCCTTTTTCAATCGTCAACAATCTTGATCACAAAATCATTCTCTTCTCCCTCTTTAGCCTAAACACTAGCCTCCCTATTCTTCCATAATACATCCTCTAAGCACTCCAAGGAGTCCATACAATACCCGAATTTCTATACTTAAACAAGGCACGAAAGGTATAATTAACTGAGGGTTTGGACCAAATCAATTCTACCTATTATTTATTGAAGTTACTAACAATTTATTCATGATGCAGCAATTCAAGGAAACGCGGAAAGTGAGTAATTAATCACTTAATTACTCTTATTTTTATTCTTGTTTCTAGTATCATGCTTTTTATTATGGTTAAATTGCTTCCAATATTAATGTTAATTTTATTGTTATTTATGTAATTGAAAATCACGACTAATAAGATAATTTGGACAACCGGCTCAGGTTCCTTTTTAATCTTGTTGTTTAATTAAGTGATCACAAATATTTTAGAATTATATGTTGCATTAATATTCAACCAATTTAGCATAATAATAGTTTAGAGCGAATTGAATCTTTGTTCGTATGCCTTTGAGATCGAAGGAATCACTTTTCACTATAAGAATCGAGTAGAGGCCAATACGGGTGAATGTGACTCCATGCCTCACTTCGTACCATCATCCTCGATCCTCCTTTCATGGTTTTGAACCATATGGAGTTAGTAATCTCATGGATTATGAATGGGATGTAACCTTCACGGGTCAATCGTTGTTGCCTTTTGTTGTCCCTTTATTGTGGTTGTCTTTTATGATTCGTGAACGGTTTACAAGTTCCTTAAAAACTTGTTGGCGGCTCCCTACTTTCCTTGTCCTTAATCGTTGTCCCTAATCGTATACGTCAATTCCCACTACCTATGAGTGCCAATCATATTCATAACATGCTTTTACTTAGGCGCGCTTCGAATGACGCCTATAGCGGGCTAAGAAAATTACATCTTTAAAATTTCGGGAAAAAACTCCTCTTTATATATATACTAGTACGTGTCTTGGGCATTTTCCGGATACCCATTTTAGAGAGTTTACTAATTTATGGGCATGTTTTGTACTATTAAAATTAATGCTATAAGGCCATGTTTATAATTATAATTACGTGGTTATTTATATAGGAAAATATATTCTATTGTTAATTGTATATTAGTATTGATTATAATATATGGTGTGTTGCTATAATTATAATTCTATTGTCAATAAAAAGATAAAAAAAAAATTTCAAAATTATTATAAAGTATTTTATGTATACTTTTTTATCCTAAATAAATTTATCCAATTTAATCTAATGTGACTTCTCATCTAATCACAATAATATTAATATGTCTCCTACGTGACTCGAAACTTGGCGAAAAACTGGAATTTCAAATGTCGTTGTCTCGTGGCCTGGCTGCAAGATCGCCTATATGTGTGTGTGTGTGTGTGTGTGTGTGTGTGTGTATATATATATATCAAGGACTATTATTATCAATTTAAAATAACAAGTATTTAACATAATGTTATAAATTTATTATGTATATGAAGTACTTCTTTCATTCTCTCTCTATGTGTGCATTTTTTTTCTTTTTGATTTGATATGCTCTTTTTATATTACCAGGATAGCTAACGCGCACAATTTGTGCTCCATAGCTAACCATATTCGAAAGTTCTTTCAGATTGACCTTAAATCACAAATTTTGTTGTTGATATGTAAACAACTATGTTTAGGCCGGGGTCAAAGCAACTAACATTAATGATAGAAAATAAGTAAATAAACATTTTTCGAGGGTATAATTGTCCAAACACTGTTCATTAAAAAAAAACTTATATTTCCTCCGCTACGTATTATCTGCAACAATTTCAAAAAATGGATGTTACATACTATGTGCAACAAACTAAAACTTTCCTCTTTTAGTAAGTTTTTTTATGCATAATTACCAATTTACCCTTATTTAGCTTTAATAAACACATCAAATCACATGTTATTAATTTATTAATCTAAATTAGTTAATCCATTATTCAAGCCTAACCCACATTCTCTCTCCTCTCACAACCACATCTACCACTAACACCACCACCACGTTGTCTCTCTCCTCCCTCTCAGCCACCACCACCACCACCACTTTTCTCTCTTTTCTTTTGGATCTCACACCCACCACACCACAACCACGCACCACTCTATTTGATCGCCGCCACTTTTCCCAGGAAGTTCACCGCCATTTTCTCCTCCCCTCAACAGAGCCGCCACTTTCTCCTCCCCGCGTCAAAGTCGCTGCCACCTTTTCTACCCTTCTCAAAGTCGCTCAGAGAAAAGGATCGTGCGTGGTGGGTAATTGATTAGGAAAAAGGAGAATTTGAGTAAGCTTGAAATCTCAGATCTAAAGCAAATTTGGTGAAAGATGGATCGATTGTGAAAGATCGTAGTGGGTAAGATAGGTGAGGGTGGTGGTGGGGTTTCACGATTTCGCTCATCAGGTGGTGGGTTTTCGCAATTTCGCTCAAGTGGTGTGGTTCCGCGATTTCGATCGGGTGGTGGATTTTGCAATTTCGTGGTTGATGCGAGTTGTCTGGAGTGGGTTTTGGGTGGTTAAAGTGATGAGACGGGATGGGGTGGTGGAGTGATGGTGGTGAGATGGTGACTACGAGATGAGGTGGTGGTGGTCTTGGGGTGTGGGTAGATGTGGGTGGTGGGCGTGGTGGATGTTGCTGCTGGTGGGTGGTAGTGGTGGTTGATTAATTTTCCCCCTTTATCTCTCCTACCCTTAATCACAAAGTCTTTACTTTGTTAATCACCTATTTAATCACCTATTAACAAATTGAGTCTTGGAAAACGTGCAACAAGGTTTGTTGCACATAATGTGTAACGGAGGAAGTACATTTTGTAGGCGTCGTTCGAAGCGCGCCTACCTAAGCATGTGATTAATATGCTTGACACTCATAGGAAGTGGTGTAGGGAATGTTTCAAGCCATCCCACACTTGAGCCCCACTGTGATGATACACTTAAGCATGGTCGCGTCCAAAGGGAAGGAAGCTAGAGCAAAAGAGTCGTCAACAAGTTTTAGGAACTTGTAAACTGTTCACAGGGTGAAGGTTACACCACTTAACGATCCAAGAGATCATTAACTCCAATAGGTGCATGACACGGGCCAATGTTTTTTCTGTTTTGCGAAGTAACACCTTAACCCGGTTTCACGGCTTTGACCCTCATGTGAGAGTCATGTGCTCAACCTCTCCCTCCTCAAAACCACCAACACCATTGCCTAACCAATCCCTGCCGTCGACACCACCACTAGAACCACATCTTAGCCGCCGACACCACCACTCATCAACGTATCTGCTATCACCGCCTACCCAAATCACTCTAAACCCACCGAAAGAATCCCTTTTCTTTCTTTAATTTTTTTATCCTTTTCCCCCTCCAATTAGACTTTCTTTGTCATCTATTCTTCAAGCAACCCTTGAATATTTTCAATTGAAGGGGAAAACTCCATTATTTTGCTCAAAATTGCTGCAAAGAACAACCTCAATTAATCTAATTTTGAGGTAGGTAAGTTGTTAAAGTTGATAAAATTGATTCTTTTGTTGTTAATTTTGTCTAATTGGGGAAAAAAAGAGGGGGGGGGGGGGGGGAGGGGGCTGCTACCTATCCTTTAATTTGTTCTCCACTCTATTGGTTGTTGGGGGGAGGGTACACTTTTCCAGGTGAATTTGGGTGGTTTTTGGTGGGACGTGGGTGGTTTTGGAGGCGAGTGAGAATTTTTGCGGGCGGGTTTAAAGTGATTTGGGTGGACGGTGACGGCAGCTATGTTGATGGGTGGTGATGTCGGCGGTTGAGAGGTGCTTCTAGTGGTGGCTAGGTGGTGATGTCGGCGGCTGGGGTTAGCTATGCTAGTGGTTGGCTAGGTGAGGGTCAACACCGGAAAACAGGGTTAATGCCCTGAAACCGGCCTAGGTGTTATCTTGTAAAAAAAAAAATCTGTTTTAAGTGTGCTTTTACAAGAAAATTTTTATAAGGTGTTTTTTCACAAAAAGATTGTTATAAAAGGTGGTTTCTTACAATTTTCCTAAATATTTTAAGAAGAAGACATATAATCATAAGCTTTATTGTTTTATTTTAAAAACCATTTAGCATTGAATGTTTGGTTCATCAAATTAGAATGGATTTGTATGGAACCTCACACTAGAGAAGTATATATTCTAAAACTCATACTACTCCAAAATTGTTTGGTTTCATTGTTGGAATGAATTCTATACTTCATTAACAGAATGGGTTGTGAATTTTAAGGACAGAGGTGGATATGGGATTCCATAGGTATTGGGGGGGGGGGTTTAGAATCCCTTGAGTATATGAAATTCTATTACTAAAAAACTCAACCAAACAAAAAAGTTGATGGAATATATTCTAACTCCATTCTAATCCACTGTAAATGATCCAACCAAACGACCCCTACTAATGGTGGAACGAAAACTATGCGTTTATTATTCATTCCATAGATAACGTGGTCAAAAATATATATTAAATGTTCTTAAGGCCTGTTCTCATACAATTATTTTCAGTTAAGTTCATTTCAGCTCTAATAAGTTCAGTTTAGTTCAATTCAGCTCCTAATTTCCTTCCCTTATAAAATATTCATTTCAGTTCAGTTCAGTTCAGTTTAGCTCTAATAAGTTCATTTGAGTTCAGCTCATTTCAGTCAATAAGAACAGACCCTTAATATTTCAACCGAGATACTAACTTGCACATTGAAGATTGGCATAAGAGGTTGCAATGTGATGGTTTTGTTTTGTTTTGTTTTTTTTAATATAATTTTTAATAATTTGATTTTTTTATTTTGATTTTTTACAAAAATAAATCCCCGCCACTCACCACCCCGTTAGCCCTCAACCCTCTTTTCGGCCACCATCGTTACCAAATCGTCCAACAATTACTGGTGATCGTTCACCATCAACCTCATTATCTCTCCTCTTTGAACCCACTAAATAACACCCGCCACCTCGACCTTCCCAACACCATGCTTACAACAACAAACACCTTAGCCTCACTCTTCACCTCACCTTGCAGCTATTGCAACAACAATCACCCCCACACGCACCTCACTTCACCTTCACTCATCATCTATGCCCCACTGTAACAAGCACCCCCTACCCAATACCCTCGATACAAACCTAGCAAAACTATAGACAGTAAACCAGTGCCCACATATCTCCCCCTTTTTGCCTAGAAATGAGGTTGTGAGATGATTAGGATGGTTGGGGGGAGGGGCTGACGAGTTGGAAGGAATTTTATTTAATTTTTTTTAAAGATTAAAAATTAAAATCTACTAAAAAAAAGTAAATTGTGAATACTAAAATTAGAAGTTCTAACCAATCAATTTTAGACTTATATCACATTTTTATTGTTAAATAGGTTACCAATTTGAGAAACCCCCCCTCCCCCCCCCCTTTCCCTCCCCTCCCCTCCCCTAGCATTTCTCACTCACTCTCTTTACTCTTTTATTTGCTTTATTTAGATTCTTTATGCTTTCTTTTCCCTTATAGTATCATCCTATTAATTACTTCCTCCGTTCTTTATTACTTGACCTGTATTCCTTTTTGGGAAGTTTCTTTTTACTTGTCATGTTTCCTTTTTTTGACAAATTTAACACTACACTTTTACTTATTTGCCCTCACAATTTCAACATAATTGAAACCACTATCCCTTTGTTACCTTACCCCCTCCTTTCTCACCTTAGTCGGACATTCACTCAACCCCTTAGTTCTTCATAGTTAACCACCATATCCTCTCTCCCTCCTCCAAGTTAACCATGGCAGATTGGCAGCCACCCATCTCCACCACCCTAACCATATTTTTGAAACACCACCGCAACATCAATTATCACCCTTATATCCCTCTTCACCATCGATGGTCTCCACACTCCTCTCCTTACCTCCACGTCTTTACCCACCGTCGCACCGTCACCGCCTTAATTTGTATAAAGGCTTAAAATTCACCAAAATCGAAACCACGGTGGTCGAATTTAGCCAGCAATTCTAGATCTGAGACCACCGTAGCCAAATTTGACCACCAAGCTTTCAATTTCTGAAAAATCTGCTCAAGGACGGTGGTGGTTGTTGGAGTGGTCGAATTCGGTGGTATTTTCTCTATCCTCATTTATTAATTCTATGGTAGTAATTGTTGCGGTGGTGGTCGAATTGAAAAAACGGTGGTTGTTGCGTTGTGGTGGAGGATGTATACTTGTAGTGGAGGTTGTTGTGGAGGTTGTAATGGTGAGATGTGTGACAGTGACGGGAAAGGTAAGAGTAATGGGTTAGTGAGCAGGGGTAATGGGTAAGGGTAATATAGTCTTTTAGCTTTCTTTTCAATTTTTCCTTGATAATTGTGCCTAAATGGAGTAGGTCAAGTAATAAAAAACAGAGGAAGTAGTTGTTAATCTCTTTGTTCATTTTAAATAAATGGAGTAGTTACTTAGCTAGGATATGGTTGAAGCCCTAACCAATTAAGTCATAAGTTGATTAAATTTAGGTACTTGCATGTTTAATGTGGGTTGATTATTGATTACTCATGAGTTGGCTAATTGCATGTGTGTTTTGGTGGCCGCTTTATGCTTATGTATTTGCTCTAATACTTACATTGAGAAATGGAGTTTGGTTGTGAACCTTCTCTTGTGCTATTAAATGAAATACCTATAGCTAGGTTACGATTTATTTGTTTCAACGACGTGGTTGCATTAGTTGTGGTAATTAAGCGAGAAATCCTTATTATTTGTGCTTAATTATTTATCAAAAGATCGAAAGATAAATCAAGTTAGAAACCCTCATCCAATTGTTGAAATTTTGTTTACCTATCTTGGTAGTTAAATTTGGTTTAGGAAATTCAAAGTTTTGTGCCTTCGAGAGAAGTCAATATTGAATTCACATTCTATCGCCCATAGTATGTTCGTATTTTGCCCAATTTGTTGATTCATTGGCTTGGTAGGTGTCCAATCCTGTCTCCCCTCTTTCCCTTTGTAATCTCTTTAGTCTAAATTAGTTTATTCACAAACTTTTTATTCTAATCCTTGATTCGACCTAGCTTATTACGATTAACACTTATCGATGATTTCCTTTAATCCCTGTGGAAGAATGACCCCTTACTTACCATTATGCTTAGCTTAGTGGTTAGTTAGGTAGTTTGACTCTAAGGTGTTCGTCCAACGACCAAATTTCCCTTTCGTTAAATATAAATTAAATTTTCACCCAAAACCAGCTTAGCTACATTACAACTTCTATAATTAAGTGATACATTTAATAAATAAATAACTAAAACCAAGGGGGAGGCCAAGGCCCACCCTAGCTCCCCTTGGTTCCGCCCTTGATTTTTTTTTTTTTTGGAAGACCGGTCAATAGTCATATTATTTCCAATAATTTTTCTTTCTTTTTTAATCGATTTTTTTTTTTATTTTCATGGGCGATAACGTAGTTTTGTAATTACCTTACCTAATTGTAGAGAATAATTTCAAGCCTTTAAAATCCCACTAGCTTGAACCCCACTGTGATCATACACTAAAGTACGGTGGCGTCCAAAGGGAAAGAAGATAGAGCAAAAGAGTCGCCAACAAGTTTTAGGAACTTGTAAACTGTTCACAGGGTGAAGGTTACACCCCTTAACGATCCAGGAGATCGTCAACTCCATAAGGTCTTGAACCAAACAGGGTTCGGGGATGAAGGTACAAATCCAACCTAAAAGAAATTGAACCTACCCTAGTAATAGGTCTCTACTTTATTCTGATCGTATTCATGTGCGCTTTCTAACTAACATGCAATCAATAGGTTTACCCTAAACCTGTTTATCTATGTTGGTTGAATATTAATGCACAAATAAATCTATTATTGGTGATCACTTGAATTATAATCAAATTAACCCTAAACAAGATTATTAAATATCTTATTAAGCGTGATGACAAGTACCAAATTCCCTTTAAACATGCATAAAGGATGTGATCAAGCAATAAATAAAATAAAGCAACATGATAAATAATAATCATAATAAATAAAATAATCATCAAAATAATAATAATAATAATAATAATAATAATAATAATAATAATAATAATAATAATAATAATAATAATAATAATAATAATAATAATAATAATAATAATAATAATAATAATAATAATATTCATGATCATCATAACAATTATAATCATAATCATGTTCATGTTAACATTAAAGCATAACAATAGCAAGATCCTAGGCATGATACTAACAAGATTAATAACAAATCCTAGCATGTCACTAAGCAATAAAAATCAAATCTTTAGCCCTAACATGATACTAACAATCGTAAATATTAGGAAGAACATAGAAAACATCATAACAATCATATTTAATATTAAAATTACCCTAGACATGATACTAGGAATATCACAAGAACAATGTAAACATGATTTCTACATCATAATATCAATAAATCAATTAAAGTACTTACTTTGATACCTCGTACCTCTTTCTAATAACAAAATACACACGTTAGTAACTTCAAGGAAAATAATAAATAACAATTAAATTAAATAATTGAAAGAGAGATTTGGGACCAAACCATCAGAAATTAAACCTTTCACGTCTAAGGTGAAGGCAACTTCGAATATGGCTAGGTGTTTCTAGATCTTGTGAATGCGGAATTTTGTATGAAAAGCAAAGGAAAGAATTGAATGTTTAAGAGAGATGAATGATTTAGAGAATGCTAAAGAATTAATGATTGTTGATAAAAACTTGCGAATGAGGAGAATTCGTGAATGAATGTAGATGATGATAATTGGTTAATGATTAGTGAGAATAAGTGAATGAAAACGGAGTTTTTAATATGATATTTATAGAGAAAATCAGCCAAAAAAGATAATTTAACAAAACAGAGTCTGACGCTCAGGAAACAGAGCTGGCGCCAACCCTGGCTAGCTGGCGCCAAGCACCAGCACTAGCGCCAGGCGCCAGGCCTGGTTCCAGGCGCCAAGGCCTGGGGTTAGGCGCTAAGCCTGATACCAACACGTTTTCGAAAATCCGATAAGTTTACCGTACTGGAGGATAAAATAATATAATTTCCTCGAAAATGTTATTTGATTTTGATTAAAACTCTGAAAAGTCAACAAAAGTCAATTTATCAATGCTAATTGAATTAGGAATGAAAAGAACCTTCTAGAAGAATCTAGAAGACTAAAACCATTCCTAATTGCATTAGGAATGATAAATCATATTAGGCCCTCCCCTAGATCATTGGGCCGTACATAAAGCTCAAACCGGGCCCAGTTTAGTAAATTGGCCATAACTTCCTCAATATTCATCGGAATTGGGCTTATAATATGTCGTTGGAAAGGTCTTTGCAAGCCCCATCCAACTACACTACTATTGGTCCCATATCATGGACCAACCAAACTGGATTGGCTGTTTTCTTAAAATAAGTTTTCAAAAACAGAGAGAAGAGAAAAGAAATAAAAACTTTCCGCAACACTAGACCTTTCCACACTTTCGTTTCATTCGATTATGATTCGACGTGAAAGGTACTCATCACTGGGTTTGGTTTTGGGGAGACACAAATGGGTGTCTACACTAATACTCCTCCGTTCATTAATATTTATTTTTGAAAAGATCGTAAATTTTACTTATTTACTCAAGGATAGAGAAATAACTACGGAAAACTGAGGTGGTAATACTAGTAAACACTGAATTTATTTTTTACACCCGGGTGCACTGGGCACCCAACTATCCAAAGGTTAGTTTTTGTTCTTCATTTGATGATTAAATAAATAAAAAAAAAAACATCAACAAAATGAAACCAAAATACTCATGGGTGCACCGTGCACACAAGTGTGTATAACAATCTCTCGGTAAGCACGCTAGTTAAGTGTATTGGATCGGGCTTATGTTAGGTGATTTCAAATGTTCATCTCAGTTCTCCACCACACTTGGATCACTTTTTGAATCAAATCGATTCGATTCAAGAATTGGTAGTGATTTGCTACTGGTCAGGCTATGATCAAGACTCTTGCTTCTATGGATTATCGGGTAAGTTCAAATCTTTCCTACTCAAATACAGTTAGGGGACGTTTGGTTTTTTCTAGGAGAATGGAAATAAATTAAACAACGGGAAAGGAGAAAATATAATGCAACTCCTTTTGATTTACGATGTTTGTTTTAAACAAGAAAAGAAATCACAACCACCAAAAACCCATCCAAATACCAATCTACTTCTCTTTCCTCTTACTCTATGGAAATCGAACCACCAAGCCACGACACTTCACCACCCCCCCCCCACACACATACACACATCGACCCCTGCCGCCCTCCCCTTTCCCCAAACCATCTTCTCCTTCTCGAATCCCCCTTCCCCTCCCCAAAACCTTGGAACCTCAACCCCCCCTCCTTCTCGAATCCCCCTTCCTCCTTCCCCCTTCCCCTCCCCAAAACCTTGGAACCCCAACCCCCCCCCCCCCCCTTCTTGAATAAAACCCTTATGCTAGGATTTCAAGGGTGGGGGGAGGGGAAGTTTGGGGTTTTTTTAGAGATGGGGGGAGGGTTCATTAGGTTTTTTCGATGGGGGATGGGGGGAGGGGGATTTAGGAAGGAGAAGGTGGTTCATTGGGAAGGGCAAGGGTGGGGGGGGGGGGAGTTGTTGTAGGGGTGGGGGGAGGTAGCTGGGTGGTTTAGTGGTGGGGATATGGATAAGGTAGATGGGTGTGGTGGTATGGTGGTGAAGATAGTGGTTAAGGAAAGGGAATGAAAAATCTTAATGGGGTAGGGAATCAACTTGGAAGACTTTGGGGGAATAGGGAGGGGTAAAGGGAATGAGAAAAAAGGCCAAACAAACAACATCAAAGGGAACAAGGATAGTTGATTCTCTTACCCTTTGATCAATATGCCCAACCAACCAACCAAATGTCCTCTTAATCTTTATTGAAATGTTATGCCTCTTAATCTTTATTGACAATGTTATTTAACATTACATTGTCAATAAAAGGGAAGATACTACATTGCCAAGTTGTGTTCACCGGAGGAAGGTACAATCACTTCAAACCAATATATTTCTATATGTTCAGAAGAATAAAAAAACTTCAGCATTAACAAGAGTTGAGTATAAAACTGGGTACTATCTTTTTGTATTTTTCACTTTTTGGGTACTCTATGTTTTTTTTTTCACCTTTTAGGTACTCAAGTTAAGAAATCGGTGACTTAACCCAACATAAACCCACCGGAAAAAAACATTGTACCTTAGCTAATTAAATGCAGAAAAAACTCAGTCCCTTCATTGAATCATATGACAATTATGAGGGGACTCGGTTTTTGCATTAAAACCTTTATAATGTTGCGTTCATATAATAAAATTATTTCTCTTAAGTTTAAAGATCAAAATTCATACGGAGTACTAATTAACATGGATAATCGCTACTCACACCAAATAACGGGTGGTTCAATTGGTATAAAACATTGCACAGAAGCAGTAACTCCATGTCTCTTGTAACACTCATCTTTACAAGGAGCATCAAGTACTTTATCATGATCGCAAACAGTACTGTAATCCATGGGAAATATTCCACACATTCTTTTCCTTCCACCATAATCATGTTCATGCTTGCTTTCTCTATACAAAATAATAATTTAATTAGTTTAAACTAAGTAACAATCAACGTTATTAAAGTCAGAATTCTATTTTTAATCGAAAGGGGCTTTCAGAATCGAAAGCTAACATGCATAATCAAGACATCAATATATATATGCATAATTCAACCAAATTGAGCCACTTATCTGTAAGACTACCAAATACTGAATTTTCACTTTCAGAAATAGAAGTTCTAAATAAACCAGCCAAGAACAAGTCTTTGAAGTATGCAGGTATCCATGAGTGTCGTATCTCGTACATAGAAGAGAACCACTCGTTTTTTGTGAGCTCAAACTCATTAACAACTTGTGTCCAACTATGCTCAAATTCCTCTGGAGTCTCTTATTGCCACACACATGATTTAAATTTATCTTGAAAATCCTCGTTACTATTAAGACTTCCACCTACCTTCTCAGAAACTTTTTTAAAAATATGCCACATGCAAATTCGATGAGAAGAGGTATCAAATATATTTTTTATTGCAGCTTTCATTGCTGGATCTTGATCGGTGATTATGCATCTAGGTTTATGACCACCCATTGCTTCTAAGAACTTCTCAAACAACCAAGTAAAGGATTCAGTTTTCTCATCACACAAAAATGCAGCACCAAATGTAATGCATTGTCAATGATGATTTCTTCCGGTAAATGGAGCAAATATCATTGAGTATTTATTTGTTCCATATGTCGTATCAAAAGAGACAATATCACCGAAAGTGACATAATTTTTTCTCCCAATGCCATCAGCCCAGAAAAAATACTTTAACCGATGTTCATCATCTACCTCATATGCAAAATAATAAGAAGGATCAAGTTCTTTTTTTCTTTCAAAATTCTCTTTAAACATCTGTGCATCATAATCACTGATCATAATTTTAAGTCCTGTTTGATAATTTTGAAGGTCTTTTTGCGTACATCCAACTTTATCATATCCTCCAACTTGATGTTTAATCAACTGATATGCTTTGGCAGGTCCTATATTGGCTCGACTACATGTGAATAAAACAGCCTTATGCATAGAATTAACCTTTCTTGCCGATCTCAAAAGGTGTCTCTTTGTAGGAGTTGCGAGTGCATGGGTATGGTGCTCAACAAACTCCTTAATCTCATATTTACCCTCTTCCGTTCGCTTGATTTTGATTTTGGCACCACACCCTTCTCTTGTTTCTTTCAACCTTTTAGATTTACCCCCATTCATAGATTGATTTGTAGATTGATTATAACCTTCTTTAGAACACAAAAAATATTTCCATATAACAAAACCAGTCTTCTTATCTTTCACCTCCGTCGAAGACCTAACGCTAAAACCAATATTATGTGCATACCGTTTGTAAAATTCTGCTCATTCATCTAAGTTATTAAATATCATTCCTAGTGATGGCCTGACATTATCCATTGCCTTGATTGCCTTCATAAGGGGTAACAATAAACATGTATATAAGTAAAAGATATTATAATTGATGATGTAATTAAAAAATACATTAATGGTGTGCTATTGTTAGATACTACAGAGTATGAAATTTTAAGCATTTTTTATTAATGAAATAAAAATTGAATGTATGTACCTATTCCATATAAACACACAAAGACAATAATCAATCAAAGAAAACCCCACAATCATGTACTATCTAGTTAACCACTTGATTTGATATTAATAAAAAAAAATGCAAACAAACGAACAAGAATTATTCAAGCCAACAATTATCAAGTCTAGGTATTATTAAAAAAAAAAAAAAAAACAAATACCAGTCCATACCTCAATTGTGATTGAAATTGTTGGTCAAAGCAGCAAGATAATACTATTGTAAAGGTGCAATTTTTGTCGTTTTTGCCGATCACATAATTTTTTGGTCAATTGATCAATTAAAGGAGAATGAAGAGCTTATTGAAAAAAAAGAACTGAAATAGAAACGTGGGAGGGGGATGAAAGAGAAGGGTGAATTTTTAATGTTCTAATCTGAGTCGTTGGTGGTTAATAAAATCTAAGGGTGAAGATTTCTTTTCTCATTTCTTATTTCTCATTCTAGCAAATCCCTATATATATATATATATATATATATATATATATATATATATAACTAAATAACTTTGTGAACTTATAATGTTTTCGTTATTTAAGAAAAATACGTAAAACCGGGAAATATTGTAATTCGAATCATAAGGTCATATTACTCATATATGAATAATTAAATCATACTCCATAAGATTCAATGATTTGAATTGTGATTTCAATAATACATTAATGCAAAATAATAGGGGACTTAGTTTTTTTCGTTTCCCATGGTCTTTTTTAAGTGGGTCCTACGTGTTAACCAAGGTACTCAGTTTTTAACTCATCTTTGGTTAACTTTTGGCTAGAAAATGCCTTTGAGTACCTAAAAGGTGAAAAAAAAAACATAGAGTATCCAAAAGGTGAAAAATCTAAAAAGATAGTACCTACTTTTATACTTAACTCGCACTAACAAAGGGTTGAAACTAAGTTTTAACTTTAGAACATTACATTCATCACTGACCAAAACGATGAAACGAGGTGAGAAATCTTAATTCATCTTGAACAAAAAGTACAAAGCCACATAATTAACTCTCGACATAAATATGCAACAAAGATTGTTGAGTGGCCTTTAGAAGCCTTAAGGGCAGTAAATTCGCACAAACACTGTAATATGAATCGGAAGCCTCGAGGCCAGTATGTTTGCTCAGAAATCTGTTTTAGACAGAATCGGATACAACCTTGAAGTTTCTTCATAGGAAAAACAAGTCGCGGTGGCAACCACATACAATGCAAACAAGGGTGAGATCAGCTCCATTTTTATCACTCGGCAATAACTTTCTGCATCCATTTACTGCATACTCTTTAGTGTTAGAAGCAAGTTATGTTTTGACGGTCCATATCAATCAAACACCAAACTAGAAAGGCATAATCAGTTGAGTTGCTGACTACCAACATCAACATCATTTGTGTATTATCTTATCTTCCAACCAAGAGGCGAAAACTCAACGAAAGCAGTTTGAGTGTTTGACGAAATGGCACAACAGAACTGGAAAAATGCTCTCTGGTGCTTTGTGCCTAAACCATTAAACTTACTGTTTCACCTCATATTGCTTCATGGACTAATTAAGTACTTTCTAAATTCTGAATATTCCAACAAACCCTCCAACTAAAGGATTTTAAATATCGAGATTTAAATCCTAGAAAGATAATGCGGTGTACAGGAGTTTTACAAATCCCATCTTTTCTGGCCAACTGATCGTAGAGGGTAATTCCTAATTGTAAGATAAAGTAATTGGCTTACTCAATACCTTAGATATTGTAGATCCGCTTTACCCTAATCCTTAAACAAATGATTTTATGTAAATACTGATGAGTCGGTAGTGTAGGCTAACCCACCGGATTTAATGAAGTTTCCAAACATCGTACAGATTATTCCTGAATCTATATATAGATTTATCACAGATGACAGATGATTCCTGAATCTACATCAGAATTATCACAGAAAACTATATCACCCATGGCATCTTATAACACAAACAAGAGAAGGATTTTTAAAATATATCATCTGCTGTTTGCTGGACCAATGTCTCCGGAAAAATTATTTCCACAAAGATATTACTATCTAGGGAAAGGACTGTCAAAAATTGAATGTTAAAATATCTAATGGACTTATTGCTGCGGAAACTGGCAGACACTCAAACATTACATGCAATTAGTCACATAACCAAGGAAAAATCTTGCAGTAAAAGTCAAGCCTAGTTTCAAAATGTGCTTTTTGACACACACACACAAAAAAAAAAAAAAAAAAAAAACAAAAAATGGCAAGAGAGAAAATAAATTATCTCAATTTCTGCCTGTAGAATCCCTCACCTTAATGATCCAGAATACTGTGAATCATGAAGTATTTAATAATTATGTTGTTGCCAAGCAAAGGCTTATAATCATGGAGCGGTAGTAAACATTAAACATGGTTAGAAATATTACCTTTGCATTCAGTAATGCCTAGATTAATGCTTATCTTTCTCCCAGCAGCTTGAATGGACACGGCCTTATATCCTGCAGTCAATAAATATATGCCTCATTTAAGAGAAAAAATAGCAGAAAGGTTCTCATTCCAGTGTAATATGTATGGAAATGCCAACATGAAACTTGGTACAATAGGTGCACATGTTAATGGAACTAAGTTCATTAAGTAACCCACCTGGTGGTTTAGAGCTTAGTTCGGTAGGTTCTGCAAAATGCCTGCACGATCATTCTCTTCTTATGCACACTTTTTGCCAATTTCTTCTCACTGTATCTGTTTTATTAATCATAAACATGTGACATGTAACTGGAGCTGGGATAACTCAAGACTCAACAATATGGACAATTTCACCAAGATCCTTGTACTATCATAACTGTACCAGAACTAGAAAACCATAGAGAGTGACAGTATCAAGCTAAAAAGGTGAGTGCAAATTGCTAGGACAAGTTCAGAAATCAAAATACCGTGTTTGTAGAACTGTTTGACCTTCCATTGCCCAATAAAACCAACAGAACTTGCAGCTTCCAAATCATACAACTCCAACCAAAAGTCACACAAATTTCCAATCATGACACAGTAATAGCCATCATCTACCATAGCATTCAAGTAAATCACTCACGAAGCAAGCACATGTATAAAAATGCATATACATTGAGAAAACAGAAAAGGGCATGCTTGCAATGGATTGCTGAAGTACATGCCCTGGAATAGCACATGTATCAAAAGGCATATATTTAAGCAAGCACCTGCATTGGAAGTTGTAATCCATAGTAATGAATGATATCAAGATTGGATGCAGTAGTTCATGAAACTGAAATCAAGATGTCTTCAACTCGAAGACTTAATTTGGACAGAGGCTGATCAATCTGTAAAATGATTCCCTTTAAGTCTTTATCAATACAAAATCTTGTATATATATTAATACAGACTAATCCAAAGGTTGCCTGAAACACCACACCTTGATAGAACCAAAAAAAACTGGTTTCGAAAGATGTGAAAGCTAAACAACACTATAGTAGAACACAACTTTCAAGCATGTCTTATATACAGAATTGACAAGGGAGCACCAAAAGCATGAGTTGTTTTTTTTCCCCTTTGCTTCTTCCTCAATCCGAACTACAACAAAACTGAATTACACCAAACACGAACAAATTTCAATACGGACAAGCCTTTCTGCAAACATTGAGACCAAGAACAAAAAATATTCATAATCTCATAGTAAGAGGAGGGAAACAGAACAGATAGCAATAACAGGAAACTCCTGATAAGATAAAAATGAGCATCATACAAACAATAAGCACTATAACAAAATCAAATATCATGAGCATTAAAAGTAAATTACGAAAGATAGTTCTATTACCACTGTAAGCATGACCAACTGTATGTATGTAGTTCTTACAACTTATTAGCATCAACTTTATTTAAAAACAAACACTTCTGTGCTATTCAACTTTTCTATTGAGTATATTCATGAAATCAAAAGAGTACAAACACATTCTATTTCTTGATCTTTCGAGCCTTCCTCGGGCCGGGAACTTCCATCCTACCAACAGAACATCCACACCTAGCACGAAACACAAGAACAGCCCTTCCATTTGGGGGTGCAATCTTCTTAAGCTCGGTTTCCAATTCGCGATGATGATCACGGGGCAATTCAAACAAACCCCTCTTAACACCATCCTTTGCTATCGAATTCGAGCTCTTTACACATTCCTCAGTCTCAAGCTGTATGTCAAATTCAGCAGCCTTCCAAAGACCACGACAACCCGAATTCCCACACTTTCGAGTTGTGCACATCACAATCCCCCAAGCAGCCATTCCTACGCACACCATACTAAGCGCCAATGACCCATAAATAACAGGATTCTCATATATCTCATCTTTCAGAATTGAACAAACTAAAGCACCAATCTCAGCAACTTTCATATATGTAAAACTAACATATGGAAACAGCAAAAACCCTATTGCCCCAATTGCAGAAATCAACATAATCACATCAAGAACAGCAAAACGAGATTCACAACAACTTGAAGAAATCTGATGATTAGATGAATTGGGTATTTTTCGATTCTTCGAAAGCTGATTACTTTGCTTTGATTTCATGTATGTATCAGTAAGACTCATTGAAACTGTCATCGTACTAGATTGATCAACAGAAGAATTTTGATATACCATCTGAAGAACTCAATCCAATTCAATTCAATTCAACCCCAGATGATCAAATTCTCACAGAAACTAAAATTAATCAGAAACACAGTAGTTCATCCCCAAATTAAATCAAAACCCATCAAATTAAACTCAAAATCAGATCAAAAACTGATAGAACAAGTGATGATTGGGTCAAGTGCATCTGAATCAATCGAGAAAAATTGAACCTTGAATTACCCACGATTGATATAATACAGATAAATTGGTAACTCAATCTATAATCAACCAACTAAAAATTCAATCAAGATGATCAATTTATCGGATTGGATACTGTAGAAGGCTTATTTGAGGGGGTTTTCAAAGGAAGAAGGAAGAGAAATGAGACGACAAATAAAGGGGTGAAATGAGGAGTAATGGTGATCACATCTATGTGTAAGTTTAATCGATTTTTATATTTATTTTTTTGGTGTGTGATTGCGAAAGAGTCATACATACTGATACACGCCAAGTCGCCAAGTGCATATTGGCCTATAATTTGACGATGATGATGTTACCATTTTAGCCCATTAACGCGTATGTGGTCTTACTAAATACGAGCTAGTACTGAAAAAAGTCCACAATATATCCCTCCATTTCATATTTTTACTTCTTATCGGATTGCTTATAAATCAACACCTTCTATTTTAATTTAAGCATCTCAATTTGACTAGCACATTTAACAATTTACAACTTTAACTAACAATAATTTTAAGATGAAATTGGCCAGAACTAGTGGCATATCCAGCAATTTAAAAGTGTGGGTTCGGAATCATTACAAAATAAGATATTACCCCCCCCCCCCCACGGGGTCTTATTTAATTGCAATGTTAGGGAGTTTACGCTTGCCAATACAAATTCTATAACCTAAATATCTTAGATTACATTTTTGTAAAAATTACAGAAAGTTGATATCATTAAAGCATTTTTCTAGATAAATTGAATCTAACAAGATATCATTTAGCTGTAAATAATTTTCCCAACATGAGAATTACAACTAAAAACAATAAAAAAGAGTGTGTGGAAATATTGTAAAATTACAAATGTTGCAAGTAAAAAAGAATGTAGGTTACATGGAAATCGAACCTTTGTCCTAGAAGCAAAAAGGAAGAAAAAAAAATTAAAAGGCTAAGAAAAGAGAAATAAAGGGGGAAAAATTAAATAGGCTATAAAAAACAAAGTAGAAGAGGAAAAAAAAATTAAATAAGCTAAAAAAAGAGAAGCAAATGAGAAAAAAGAGGGAAAAATTTAAAAGGCTTAAAATAAGAGGTTATCGAGAATTGAACCGATGACCAGTAATCCTAATGTGCTCATTTATATTCAGCCCAAAACCACTCTGCTATTTTCCCATTTACATTAATTGCATATATTCCCTCCGTCCCTTATTGATAGTCCCTTATGGCCAATTTAAGTCTCAAAATGATAGTCACATTTGCTTTTTTTCAAGTAGCATTAATATTAATTTTTTTTACCAAAATTTCCTCCAATTTGCAACAATATTTGTGCAAATTTTAACTTTTCCATGTAAATTTTGTTGAGTTCGTATCCGCACGCAAATTTTCATGCGGATGGCTTGGCAGATATGTATTACTTATTGGCTGATATATTTCATGTGTTGGCTGATATGGTTTTTGTGTTGTCTAATACATTCCTTTTGTTGGCTAATATTAGACATCATTTGGATTATATGTTTCTTTAGTTGGCTGATATTGTAATACCCCGGAAATTCCCTTAATTTAAATTACTCTTTTTGTTCTATTTAAAACTATTTTAAAGGAATAACCAAAACATTACCGCCACCATGATAACGGCTAAGATTATTTTTCAAAGTCACACATCGGAAGTCTAAATTAAAAACCAACTTTTAAAATAATACTTGAGTTCGCAACCTCCAAACAAAATAAAAATATTTAAATCACAAGTTGGAACCATTCCAAACAGGGCTCTTTCAAAAATTCAACTTTAAATAACACATAAAGGTTAGTCCATAATAATTAATTCAAAACATAAAACTAGGAAAGCATAACAAGTAACTCTCGGCAATCGTGAGGAAATACAACAATGTATTGTTTACTCGAAAAAACACTCCTTCTCTCTAAAAACAAGAAAAAACAGAGCCCCTCTCAAACCTCCCCTGTCGCCGCCGGCCGGAGCACCAGTGCTCAACCAAGGTCGTCGGCGAGCATTTCTTGACGACTTCGGTGACTATTTATCCGTGGTTCCTCCTACCTAACCCAAACATTCCAATTTTCTGGAAAAAAAAAGTTAGGGTTAAGGTTTCGGATTTCGATTTTTGGGGAAATTTTTTCAATCTTCTACCTCTCCCATATCAAAGGACTAGCGATTGGTTGTAATATTGCTGTTAATTTGGGTGGTGTAGGTGCAGCGGCGCATCTATCGGGGTTCTGCCAGAGTTTCTTTGTAATGGGTTTTATGGTATGTCTTGTTTTGGTTATGGAGAAGCTTGTTTTCTCTTTGTTTATCAGTTTGTACCTTAGTTTCTAGTTATTTGGTGTTTAAAGCTTGTCTTAGTTTAAAGTTATTATGGATAAGTTTGAACTTAGGGGGATTTTGTGTATTGCTCATATTGAAGAAGATGATATCTCTTCACATAAACTAGAACTTTTAGTTGGAAAGTTGGAGAATCCTTTTGGTATTTTGGAATTTGTCAGGAGTTTGAAAGATGAAGGTAATGCTTTCTACAAACAGTGTAATGTAGGATTAGTGCTTGCTAAATACTCTCTTGCACTCAAGCTTTTATCTTTTGTTACGGTGGGTAATGATGAAGATAAATCAGTTTTTTTGAGCCTAGTTGTGTCTCTTAATCTGAACTTAGGTGCTTGTTATGTCAAAGAGGAAAACTTTGACAAGGTGGGTCAGTTGTGTTCTGCAGTTTTGTGTTATGATACTACTAATGTGAAAGCTTACTTTAGAAGGGAGGTGGCAGCTTTAGGGCTTAATAAACCCGAATTAGCTTTCATGGATCTCGCACAAGCAAGTAGGATTGATCCCACCAACAGAGAGTTTCAACAAAAACTCAATGAGGTGACCTCTTTATTGGGTTGGTCTCCGGATTTTGTTAATGAGGCACTTGCAGTTACAAGAGAGGATAAAATGTTTAGAGATTATGCTAAAATTGGGAAAGAAGAAGAAAAGAGGAAGTTAGGGAAAAAAGGGAAAAGAAAGGAAAGAGATGGTAGTGGAGATGGTTGTGTTCGTAGGTGTATTGGTGTAAAAGATGTCACCAAAAAGGAAAAGGATGTTGATGGAAAATCTTTGAATTCGGAGGAGGGTAAAGCTAACCATATTGATCAAGATCGAAGGCCCAACATTATTGATAACAATTCTGATTTGAAGTCAAGTTCAGAAACAAAAAAACCCAAATCTTACAGGGTCAAGTTATCGGTTTTGTAACCGAAAACGTATTGATTCCTATTTGCATCTCACTCCAACAATGTATGGAGCGATTACTAAGAGACGGACACTACACTACTATTGCTCTTCCAAGAAGGATTTTATTAGCATCTGAGTACTCGATCATCCAAAGAAAATGGATTGTGTTGAAACTCAAGAAGTTTTTACACCAATGGAGATTAGTCACCCCCCTGTGAAAGGGCATGATAGGTGTGAAGCAACTCCAAATTTGGCACGAGAAGATTCGACCATAGGTATGGTTGATCAAGTGCCATCATCATGTGAAAGTACGTAGGTGCCCCTTCCAGATGCTCCAGTCTACTCCTCGGTGAAGTCTGCTGCAAGCCCTAACAATTCCTCTTCTCAAAATTTGAAGCTTTTGGTTTCTTCTTATCGTTCTAGAGCTAGAAGGCAAAGTCATTCTCTAAGAAGTTTAACTTCCTCTGTTTTTACTAACCCTTTGTTTTGCAGGATGAGTGGCTCAAAAAGGAAAGCGTCTTATCCCACTGAACTTGTATGGCTTCCGAATAGAAAGTTGTTATATGTTCTACCCCTAATGTTCTAGTGTGTACTTTAGTTTATGATTAATTTAGGGTTTTGCTGTTGTCAAAAAAAAAAAAAAAAAAAAACAACTCTCGGCAATCATTCCCATCATGCTCTTCATGCTTCAAGTACCCGTCACTTTCCCTTTATTTCAACCCTCTACTCACCATATAAATGGGTCATAGTAAGGCCAACCAAAGGAAAGCCAAACACAAATACAAAAGTACGAATCAGTAAAAGCTGAGTACATATGCACCACACTAACATGAATATCCTATCAATATGAATAGTAATAAAACATGCTTGTCATATATTCACAGTCAACTTACCTTTGACTCATAACTAGAAATATTAATTAATTAATTAATAGATTTGGATTACGCATCGAACGGGTTCTTTCCTAAAAAATATAGCTCATTAAACATGGAGCTTCCAACCAGGGAGCTACCCAAATTGGCACTTACTATGTCACACCTTGGTGACGAAATTCTAGCACATAAATAAGAGAATGTACAGCGTCCTGTATCCCTATAGAAGCTATGGTTAAATATAAATCCCCATAACTCCCCCCATATATTCATACTCAAGGTATATACGTTCCAAGAGTTTTAGTGTTTATCCTCTTACACTTTACGTAATTTATCAATTTAACATGTGAAGACTCCAACCAATCAATCAAGAATAAACATAAAAATAATCAACACATACTTCCAACTAATTCTTGAATTAATTAGTGAGTACATACTATTTATTTTTAATTAAGGTTCCTTGCCTAGTTTTGTGCACAAATTTGCAAAATTACTACCTTGGTGCATAAAATGCACTAATAAACTTTCTTGACTCAATCTTAACTTAATTGAGTGAGCAAATAAATAAACTAACTTCCTTGACTCAACACCAATAATAAATGATGGGTGAGAATAAAATTCATGAATCATGTTCAATAAGTATAATTATAGCTCTTCTAAACATACAGAAGCCTTGCTTATTAATTTCATGCTTCCTTGATAATTAAAAATAAAACATACTTCCATGATTCACATATATTCAACTCGTATCATGCTTCAAATATCATATTCACATGCTTGCATAATAATTCATGTTCTACCAACATCAATTCCAATCATATAATTAACAAATCATGTTACTAATTCATCACTTCAATCACAATTCACATTCCTAGCATGATACTACGCATACACAAATATTCTTGTGCACATACGTACCTTGAATAATGCCTAAACTCGGCCACACTTTCTAGAAATCACCTAGCTTGAAACTTCCTATAATTAAAAATACATAACTATAATTAATCCACTATTCTCACAAATTTCCAGCAACTGTAATACTATTTAAACCATACTAATTAACCCCTTTTAATGACATAAAAATCATAAAACCTTTTCTTTAAGTGGGTACTTTAAATCCTTTCAAAAAGACTTGATCTTTATGAGATAAATAAAATTCTAGCATACTTGTTTAGTATAAAACATCACTTTTAGACTAGGAAATCATATATAAATCATTAAAACTTTTTTCTCTTTTATGGGTAATCAAACCCTAACTCAATAATTAAATAGTGTGTGTAATTAAATTCCATAATTAAATTGAAGGCTTTCAAATCATCAAAAACATGATTAGACCATGAATTAATCAATAACAACAACCTAGCCTTAATCCCTAACCAATTATGCAAAATCCCTAATTTCTAGGGTTTATATTTTAAGGTTTTTAATTAAATAAAAATCTGAAATTTATATCAATAAATTAGCAACATCAAAATCCCAAAATCAACACCAAAACATAATAAAAATCATTCCTTTACAACAATAAATCTATAGAATTAATTTTAGGATTAAAGAAGTTTTTTTTATATACACAAAGAGAAAGAGGAGAAAGGAGGAGAGACGCCGATCGACGTTGCTGCCGCCGCCAGTGGTGTGGCCGTGCGTGAGGAGGGAGAAGGAGAGATAGGAGAGTGCGTGGGATTTTAGGGAAAAGGAAGAGGAAAAGAAAGAAAAATAAAGGGAAAAGAAGAGAGTAAAAATAAAGAGAAAACCTTTGAATTTGTGAAGTCTGACAATTATGAACTTGTATAAAAAAATCTTGAGTTTTTAAAGTATTTATACTCTCCTTTTAAAAATAAAACTCATATTTACAAATTTTCCATACTAATTCCTACTCCTTTACAAATTCTTCCTTTCGGCCAACTTATTGGGCCCCTAAATTCCCAATAAATTGGTCCACCCTTTTAAATAGTATTGACCCAATTAAAAAAATACTTTTGTTGCCTCAATTCATGATCCATTTTATTTATACACACTTAAAATTTATTTAAATAAATAATTTCTTTTTAAAATGAAATAAATTATTTTAATAAACAAAATACATAAAATAATTAATTTATATTTATAAAAATATAATAAAAATACGAAGTATTACAAATATATCTATTTTTTTGGCTAATATGTATATTTTAATTGTTGGTTTATATGTTTCATTTTATTGGCTTACCTGTTGCTTTTGTTTGTTGATTTCATCCTTTGGTTAGCTGATATGCTTCTTTTGTTGGATGATACGTTCTGTCTCTTAGCTGATAAGTGCCTTATATTGGCTTATACATTACTCTTGTTGCCTGATATGTATCTTTTGTTGGTTGATATGTTCCTTTTGTTGGATGATACGTTTTTATCAATGTCTGATATATCCATAAGATTAACTTATATCAAACACGTATTGACTTATACATTGATTTGTTTGGCTTAGATGTATCATTAATTATTATTTTTTTACTCCATTTTCATTTCTCCACTCACACAACTCCCCTGCTGCCCCAAAGAAAAACTCAACTCACGCAACTCCAGCGAAGCCACCAACCAAACCACACACCCACCACCAGCAACTACCCACCATCTTCCACCGCAACTCCCATGTTGCCCTAAAACAGAGCAGCAAAGGCAGCCACCAGCCTCGCCACCTCAGCCACCAGCAACTACCCACCTTCCACCGCAACTACCCAGCCATTAGGAACGAACATCGCCATCACAAATAGCAACAAAACCCATCCCACCCCGAAAACAACCAACTTAATCCCGAAATAACCCATCTCGCCACCACAAATCGCCACAAAACCCATCCTTCCCCGAAAACAACTAGCCTACTCTCAAAACAACCCCTTTGCCACTATAAATCGCCACAAAACCGCCACCAAATCGCCACAAAATCCTCATAAAATCACCTCCATTTGATCCGATGGGAGCTTGAGCTATGGCGGAGACCACGAGGAGGGGGAAGATTGTTGCGATGATTGCTCCTGCCATTGTTGATTTGATGAAAAAGATGATTAAATTGAAGTTTCTAGAAATTCTTCAGTGATGGTGCTGTTAGATAGGTTAGAGTGTGGAGGAATAATGGGCTTCTTATTCTTAATGGGTTGCCCGCACGAACTCTTGGGTGCGGACGTAGTTTGTGAATTTTGTTTTTCAATGTACTTTTATTACTTTATCTCTTTACTTTTTTCCATACCCAATGTAAATTTATATTTTCAATGTACTTTTACTACTTAATAATAAAGTTTTTAATTCTCATGATTGTTTCCCATAAGGGAATATCAATAAGGGACGGAGGGAGTATTCGTTTTTCAGCTTTTACCAACAATTCTTTTTTTCAAAAAATCAGTGGGTTCAATGAACCCACTTGAACCCATCATGGATCCGTCACTGGCCGTAACACCTTGAAGTATGGTTTTGCTGCACTAAGCACCCCAAACTTAGCATAGCAGCCAAAACACCACCAACTATGGTGTTAGGTACAACGCGTGTCCTAAATGAAAATTTCCGGCCACTTACTTCATCGAAGGAGGTGAATCTTCACTCTGTAGAATAGTTTAATGGTGAAAAGTTCTCATCCACTTGGCACGCGCGGATTCACCTCCTCTGATGAATCTCAAGTTCATTGAGAATTGTTGCTAGACGAAAACTTGCATTTTGGTAATTTCTTCACTTTTGCTCTTCTACTTTGATTATCTCTGATTGTATATACTTGGTGGTGGGTTTTTGAACCTTTGTAGACTAAAATGAATTTATTTTACCCTTAATTAAGATAGATTCGTCAAACAGTCCCGTTGATTTTACTTTTCACATTAAAACAATTTTCCACGTATAATTTGTGTGTGTTCTTTGTAATTTAATGCTCCTATTGTAGGAGTTTATAGGTACAAATGCGGAAAACATGAATCATATTCATACAACACCTAATCCCAAGATTTTGCATAACACATAAAGAATTAGAATTAATACCTTTGAAGCGTGATTCCACGTGCGATCGAACAAGAACAAGGGAGATAAAGAGCCTCAAGCGTGATTCCTCTACTTGGTCCACAGGCACAGATTAAGTCCTCCACTAATGCTAGTTAGTCGCAATCGAACACTTCAATTGACCTTTTATGGAGTAGAACGAGCAACTAACAAATCACGAACCACCACAAAGGGAGGGGATAGGTGTGTGGTAAAGAGAGAGAGAGAGAGGTTTTGGATTACTGGTTGCTTGGTGCACAATTAACTATTAATTGTGTTGTCACATACAACCATAGGCATGGACTTTATTTATAGATCTCATCTCTAAATAAGAGTCCATGACAAAGCCCAAATCCTAACTCTAATCTAACTATACAAGCCCAATCCAATTCATGATTGGTTACTTGTTCATGAGGCCCATAAACGGGCCTCTAACTTGCTTAACCCAATACCTTTGTTGTGCGACCTCATAGGATCCATTCTAGTGGGCTTTGGGCTATTTGACTAGTCCAAAGATCAATGATCATAGTCTAGCAACAAATAATGATGACCCAAAAGAACGAACTTATTATCTCCATAATAGTGATCCTTGATATATCTAGTAATTGCACTTATCGAAGACAGAACTCCTTCAATCTCCCACTTGTCTGAGAAAAGTGCACAATATTCAAATTCCTTAAGTCAATGTGTGTCGATTAGATAATATGATTTATGATTGCATCTCATGTCGTGATCATATTAATCTACAAATCTTTTCTTGAGAAACTGAGTTAGAATTACAAAACAAATGATTACTTTGTAATCCATTTGAGTACGGCCATACATTTTCTAAATTCTCCCTTCTTAAGGGGCCAAGACACATTCCTAATTAAATAGGTAGACTCAATCCAATCTTGTGGCAACCAAGGCTCCCACTCAAATCATGAGGTAACCAGGAAACACCCTTTATAATCTCCAGTTACGGGAAGATGTTTGAATGTACACAGTTACATCAATCATTGAATGAAATCAATGTTCCACTCATGTCAAAGGAATCCACTAATATATCCGGAAGCTCTATACTTGAGCTTCAAAGTAGGTGTATAGTTCGATCATGCATCATTCATGCATACCCATGTGATTGACCTAGCTTCACTACGCTCCTATAGCCCAAGAAACAGCGCTATCCAATCAATCTTACATGCTAGTCCATTTAATGAGATCAGTTATGTCCACTTTAATGACTCTAGACTAGGAACTGGAATAATGTATGGATTTTGTTCATTTGTGGGGTTTCATTCACCAGGTTATTTAAATAAATTAACCTGACGAGCCATCAATCCATAATTATTTTGGACATTTTATTTAATCTTGAAACCACGATTAAATAAGATTGAAACTTTGTTTCAATTGATAAACATAATTCTACAAATGAATGTACTACACATGTAACTTGTTTTTCTTCAAAAACAAATACAACTTCTAATTACATCATTTGACTCAATCCAGTTTCATTAGCATGTTTCTCATGCTTTGGAAATGGAAGGGGTTTACTAAGTAGAGTTCATGAGACATTCTCATAAACATGAAATTTTCAATATCTAAATCTTATAATCATTTTCATCTCCATACACTAAGAATTTTCCTTCGTCCTTTCGCAAGGAACTTATGAATTTCTAATTTGCATTCCAACGTTACATTGGATTTCGATTTGAAATCTATCATCACTTGTCTTTAAAACACGTGAATCAAATAGATGAGTATAGTCCATGATATGTATGATGCATCCTTGGCAAACTGCATAAGGAGCATCACTCAAAACATTAATTTCATAAACCTTTTTCAAAGCATTGAATCATTAAACAATGTGCCATGTTATATAGGATTGAAACTCTTTCAATATAATGTTGAACCTCATAAGAATCTTATCAATATAAGCTTCTTAACCAAACTCAAACATCGTTCGAGACCTATCTCTATAGATCTTGAATCCCAAAAGTACTCATCATCCTCTTCAAGGTTTTTCATACAAAATGCATTATCCATCACTTGATTCTTCAAGCAATGAATAATTTGCTCTTTATACTAGACCAAGAAGACTTCATAGCTCCCACTAAACATATTGTATACATGACATCTTCATTTTGTGAGAACATCAAACAATTTTGATTAACTCACAAAATTAAGAACATCAACTCCCTGATGCTAACTTCAGTCCATTAAGGATCTTTCATGCATCCCTAGGATAATTGTTTTTCAAACTTTTGATTGTATCATATACAAATCTTCTTTCATGAACAATTTCAATAAAGCGTTTTGAAATCTATCTACCAAATCTTATGAGGTAGAAATCACTAAAATATCTTTAATAGATCTTTGTAACATGACTAATGTAAAGTTTTCATCGTAGTCATAGTCATACTATGAATTAGTTGAATCCTTTAACAAGTCTTTGCTTTGTTTAGAAAACACTTTTCTCTCTTGTCCGTTTTGCTTATAATGGGTCTCACCCAATTAGGCAAATTATTCAAGTGTCATACACTTGCTTACAGACTTAGATACTATTTTAGATTTCGTGGTTTTTAAACCACTTGGAGTTGTAACTTGTCAAATCATCTTTGTTACTTGCATAATCATCATGTTCCAAAATGAATGTTTTAGAACTCTTAATCAATATGAAATCATATTTCTTTGACTAATTTTACATATGCTAGTCATCATTGTGGGTTTTATGCAACAATTGAAACTCATACAACAACTTTGTTTAGCTTCAATGAGAAACGACAATAGAGGATGTGCACTTGGAATGTACTACCTTCGACACATGGTTATTATTCCCATTAAACTTAATGAGACCACGCGTTGTCATTTGTAACATGAGGTGAGTCATGCTCATATTGTTGCTTTGATTCGATTACTTCTCAAATTTCTTTAAGATTTTCGAAATCATTTTTCTTTAACTCTTTCAAGGCTCGCAAACTTTTCGAGATTCTTGTACTCCCACTTGCCTTTTGAGGAGGCATATTTAGCATAGGATGAACCAATCATGGTTTGAACCACGTTTGTTTGTTTCTTTTCTCAAACTATTTCGAGATTTATACTACTCCCACTTAACCTTTTGGAACAATTTCCATAAGGGCACCTACTTGAGCAACAAACCTTTTGTGCTAAGTATGATTTGTTTAGTAGTACCCCGTGCTCTGTATAGGAATTTATCGTGCATTAAACGATTTAATACAACTTTTATTCGTTGCTTTGTATAAAGACTTTATAAGAACTCTTCTTATCCATATCATATATGGAGTCTTTGCTACATTTTATTTGACATATATAGTTTGTTTAGTTTTGTAGCTTATTTTAAAAGTATATCCCTTGAACAATGGTTGGAAGATAGGTAATTGGCATCCATTATCAAAATATATCTCATATAGATTGATAGCTCCCTTCATAAACACTTCACAAGGTTTTCTTTCGGACTTTATCGTAAAACGATTTCATAACTCTTGGATGTTCATCATCAAGATCTTGGCTTAATTCTCATTATTGTGATCATATCGCAATATTTTGAATGTGTTTCCAAGTAAATGTCTTGACTCAACTTTTCACAATTACAATCATATTGTAGTGTAATCATTATCTTGTCAAGTTGATACTGAACTTCATACTGGACGTTTTAAACTTTTCAAAACTTTCACAGTTATGCTTCAACTAAGCACAAGTGATCATATCACAAATAAAGTTTCATTGTCCGTCCATAGCCTTTGAACCTTTGGTTTTCTTACATCGATATGTATTCGACCTCAAGTTCGCATCATCATTTCTCTAAATGGTGACTTTGTCAAAAAATTTCAAATTAGAATGATAATTACATATATCAATGGATTCATAATCTAATGATATTGAAAGTCCATCCCTTTGGATCTTTCGCATGCAATGTTCATTTACATTCGAATTAATTTACATATTAGAGACAATTTATATATATAGAAATGGTTTAATTATTTCTATCATATAGAATTTTAAACCTATTTAGCAATTCAAAACACATTTTGACTCAATGAAGCATAGAATAACATTTACTCCATGGTTTTTTGAATATGCAATTCTTAGTCATTACTAACATTGATTAGTACTTCGATAATGACAAGAATGAATAACATTAATTTAATTCTAGTCAATAACTAGGTAAGGTGAAATATAAGTTCTACTTGAAAAGTTGCAACTTTTGCTTCCAGACTCGTAGATTCTACTTGTGAAGTAGCAACATTTGCTTCTAAACTTGTAGATTTATTTCTCCTTTAGCCATACTTCTTCATTTAGTTCAACCTCATTCTCAATGAGAGAGAACTAAACAAGACATCATATGTCCAAGAAGTAGCAATATGCTAAATCAATTTCTATAATATACTTCTTAAATTGGAACATTTCCATTCTTTTACCTTCCAACTATATGAGGTAGTTTCTAATCAATTGGAATTGGTCCATTTAATTGGAAACATTTGTTGTTCATGACAACTTTTAGCATGTAAGCAGTCTAGGTTTGAGAAGTAGCAACTTGTTTGCATTTCTTGGCCTATAACTTCTTAATGCAATCCTCATATATTCTTAAACCTTTCCCATTTGAGCCACTTAGAACACTTCTCTTAGGTTCAAAATGATGCTTTGCTTAACTACTTTAAGCACTTTTCATGATTTTGCTAAGTCTATTCAATCATTATTTATAATAGAGTTTAATCAACTATTTAACTCTTATATAAAGTAGATGAAGAATAGCCTCATTTGATCAACTTTTGATCATAGAGATTTCCAATCACTTTCTTATATTCAATCATATTGAAGATAAGAGATTTTATTGGACTTCTATACTTGTCTTTTAGAGGGTTTGTACCTCCCATCTCATTATATCCCTTGAAACACTTTTCAAAATGAAGATGTGTTGGCATTTTACTCAAACATTTTGAATAAAACCAACCTTAGACATTTGACATGGGTTTATAAAACTTGCCTTTTAGAACCATCTTAGCAAAATTAGAATATAGGTTTATGGATTATCCTTTAACCTTTTAAGAACGTTTCTCAACTTTATTTTCAATCGAGGAGATTATATATAATAAGAAAATTAGAACGACATGTTATTTGTAAGTAAACGCAAAATTCAATTATGTTTAATAAAATTTAAAGTACTATAAGCGATATTAATTATTGGTAACTTTAAAACATTTATTCAATTTTAATTGATCCCTATTGAATAAAATGATTCCAAGATCTTTTAATTGTGCAATAATTGACCGGACTTTAGCCCTACCATCAACCATTACATTTTCAAGGTGAGTAAACTCTTTACTGATTACAACTCTTGTAATTCTTGGTTGAATAATTAACCATCACATGTTTAATTATTACCCTTTTCTTCAAGGTTCTAAACCCTTTAGATAACCTTGTTGAGTATAACCAATTAAATGTGTAGAACGTGATCTACCCCACAATACCTAAAATAACAAGTGACGCTCTGCTGAGGCCGACCCATCACTCACGATTAAAGGATTGTTGGGTATCTAATTGGAAAAGCAACCTCAATATTACTGGGACCTAGATTCATTTATGTTGTGATTATTTAGTGAATTTTAACGCATCATCAATCAACATAAATAAAATCTAACATGCATAATAAACTGAATGCATAAACAAGACATAGCATGGCCCCTAATCCTAAGAAAACTAATAAAGTAAATGGCTCCCACTTGAGTCATCATGGATCTCTTCCACCTTGCTCCTTTGGGTCTTCACTTCATGGGCTTCTTGGATTATCTGCAACCTCTAATATTATTCTATTCTATCTACTACTTAAATAAAATGAAATAAAATTACAAAAATACTTTATCGGTACGTAGACCGTACTTAGATTACAAAAATACATCACGATGCGTAGATCGTATTTAGCAATCTACTGGGCCATACTAGTCATTATATAGCAATAAACAACATCATATATTATAAAATTGCCACATAATAAATCACTCATCATGCTTTCCTAAACTACAACATCGAATGATCATAATTAAGGAAACATGGCACAAAATATCTCATATTTTTTAATTAATTAATTACTGCAATTAGATAATATCATATATTATTCATGATCATCAATAAAATATCGTATATTTTAAATTAGTCATGAGATAGAAACAAATCTTATTTTAATCTTAAAAGATAAATCATATTTATCCTCAAAGATTATCCTAACTGTAGACACCCATTTGTGTCTTCCCAAAACCAAACCTAGTGATGAGTACCTTTCGCGTCGAATCATAATCGAATGAAGTGAAAGTGTGGAAAGTTTAGTGTTGCAGATAGTTTTAATTTCTTTTCTCTTCTCTCTATTTTTGAAAACTTATTTTAAGAAAACAGCCAACCTAGTTTGGTTGGTCCATGATATGGGTCCAATAGTAGTGTAGTTGGATGGGGCTTGACAAGAGATTTCCAACGACATATTATAAGCCCAATTCCGATGAATATTGAGGAAGTTATGGCCAATTTACTAAACTGGGCCTAGTTTGAGCCTTATATGTGGCCCAATGATCTAGAGGAGGGCCTAATATAGATTTATCATTCCTAATGGAATTAGGAATGGTTTTAGTTTTCTAGATTCTTTTAGAAGGTTCTTTTCATTCCTAATTCAATTAGCATTGATAAGTTGACTTTTGTTGACTTATTAGAGTTTTAATTAGAATCAAAGAACATTTTTTGAGGGAAATACAATTTTATCCTCCTGTACGGCAATTTCTATCTGATTTTAAGAAAACGCGTGAATTTCTGAATCAGCGCCAAACGCCAGCTGTAGCGCCTGGCGCTAATGTTGACGTCTGACGCTAATGTCCGGCGTTGGCGCTAATCAGGGTTTATTTGCGTCATAACTCTGTTTTGATATTTTATCTTTTTGGCTGATTTTCTTTATAAATAATCTCGTAAAAACTCCGTTTTCATTCATCAACATTCATCCACAACCACCTACAATCATCGATTCTCTCTATTTTCACCAACTCTCATCAAGATTCTCTTGATTACTCTCTTTCTCTCTCTTTTCTAAACTAGCTTCTCTCAAATACAAAATTCCGCATTAATTAGATCTAGATACACCTAGCCATATTCGAAGTTGCCTTCGCCCTAGACGTGAAAGGTTTAATTTCTGAGGGTTTGGTCTCAACTCTCTCTTTCAATTATTATTTAATTTAATTATTTTGTTTATTATTTTCCTTGAAGTTACTAACGCGTGTATTTTGTTATTAGAAAGAGGTACAAGGCATCAAAGTAAGTATTTTAATGGTTTTTATTGATGTTATTATATAGAGTTCATGCTTAGGTTGTTATTATGATTCCTAGTATCATGTCTAGGGTAACTTTAATACTAGGTATGATTGTTATGATGCCTTCTATTTTCTTTCCTAATATTCATGTTAGTATCATGTTAGGGTTAAAGCTTTGATTTTTATTGTTTAGTGACATGCTATGGGTTTGTTATTAATCTTGTTAGTATCATGCCTAGGATCTTGCTATGCTTTAATATTGACATGAATATGATTATTATAATAATTATTATGATGATTATGGTTTTGATTATTATTATAATTATTATTTTGTTTATTATTGATTATTATTATGTTGCTTGTTATTCATTGTTATTGCTTGATCACGCCTTTTATACATGTTTAAAGGGAATTGGTACTTGTAATCACGCTTAATAAGATATTTAATAATCTTGTTTAGGGTTAATTTGATTATAATTCAAGTGATCGTCAAAAATAGATTTATTTGTGCATTAATATTCAACCAACATAGATAAACAGGTTTAGGGTAAACCTATTGATTGCATGTTAGTTAGAAAGCGCACATGAATACGATCAGAATAAAGTAGAGGCCTATTACTAGGGCAGGTTCAATTTCTTTTAGGTTGGATTTGTACCTTCATCCCCGAACCCTGTTTGGTTCAATACCTTATGGAGTTGACGATCTCCTAGATCGTTAAGGGGTGTAACCTTCACCCTGTGAACAGTTTACAAGTTCCTAAAACTTGTTGGCGACTCTTTTGCTCTATCTTCTTTCCCTTTGGACGCCACCGTACTTTAGTGTATGATCACAGTGGGGTTCAAGCTAGGGGATTAACGCTTGAAATATTCCCTATAGTTTTTGGCGACTCCACTGGGGAGGATTTCTATTTTAATTCCTGAATTTGTTTCGGCAATGATTTAGAATGAGTGGATGAGACTCGAAACATTCTAAGTATTTCATGTGCGTAATTTTGATTAACATTATCGTCATATGCATAAAAAAGATCTCATTGGAAAGACCATCCGTAATGAGTTAAAACATAGGATTTTACACGTAGGAAATTTGAGAAATATCTTTCACAACTAGGACCGAAATAACACTGCGTGAAACTGGAAAATTTTATCGAGCACAGAAAGCTGCTGATGCATGTAGGAATTAGCGTCAGCGAACAGAAGCTAGCGCCAGACATTTAACCGTAGCGCCAGACGACAGCCATGTCGCCAGGCGCTACAGCTAAATCCTGGCGCCAACCTCTGTTTGCTGGCGCCAAATTCTTCCAATACTGAGCCAGAAATATGCGTTCTAATTTGGAACAGTTTTTCGCATTGTTTGCTCGATCCTACTTCTTGATTGAGTTTTTCTCACTTTTCTGAAACCCATATGTGTTCTACATATGGACATAACCCTCTGGGAATTCATGCTCCATCTACCTGATTGAACGCTCTGAAAAACAAAGGGTACATCCGAGAATGTTGAATTCACCAAACTATGGAAGCGAGTTTTTCTAAAACTCGCGGTGTCCCATCCACTCGCGCCAACCCTTCACGGTTAGGCTTCCGCGCGGTGCATTCGGACAATTAACCATGGACCCTCTATCCACTAAACCATATCCCGAACTTTAGAGAACTAGAGCCATGGTTAGGTTGCAAACTCATTGCATCATATTGTGCCTACTTGACTAATTGTGCATTATTTGTTGTGCATACTATGTTTACTTAACCGTTTGTTTGACTTGTGTTGAGATTTAATAAATTAATTACTTAAAGAACTTTGCCTAATTAATTAATTGATTAATTAATTTGAGTAAATAAAGTTTAATATTTTAATCAGAATTGACCTAGTACGACTTTAGGCATACCCCTGTTGATTAATAACACCGAAAACAGTCTCAGATTGAAGTTCCAGCATTAGCGCCAAAATATGAGCTGTAGCGCCACTCTATGGAGTGTGGCGCCTGGCGACAACTCTTTCGTCTGGCGCTACACTACACAGTGCGACGCCAGTCCTGTCGTTTTGCCGACACTTCGGATTATTGGTTGAGTCATCACCTAGTGTCTAATTGACCAGTTTGCTAAATAATTCGGTGAAATTTCGCTGTCAATAACACTTTTTTAAGTCATTAATTGAGTCTAGTCACATAGTCTAGCCACATGGTCATGACACGAGTCTTAACATGTCACCTACACTCACTAGTCTTAGCACGCACTTTGAGTACATATCACCATGACCATGTCTTAGGTTCATGCATGAGTCGGTTTTTTCCGTCATTTGAGTTGGGGGTACATTCTATTCCTAATTTTCCATATCCCTCCATCTACATCATTTTTCTTCACATTCTATTCCAATCTTTCTTCACTTCCTCCATCCATTGCATGTTGAATAAAGTTTGAGTCAAATAATTAATAATGAATATCCCCAAATTCCTTTTCCACAGTACTTGGTCGAGGAGAGAAGGGCGATTAATCAAGAACAACCTCTTTATTCAAGTCTCACTTTTTGATAAACCAATTTGTCAAAAGAGGAAGGCTAAAAAGATAATGGCAAGTCAAGAAGAGGTCAATGAACTTAGGAGTCAATTGAATGACGTGACTGAGGTGTTAAAGGCCTTAATCCTCAAAATTGATGACCCTGTGAAGCAACAACAAATGACCCTCATGCAAGAAAGTTTGAGCAAGCTATCTAGTGACTATAATTTTCAGGGCATTAGTTCACAAGGGGTCTCGCTGGACAAGGAACTTCTTCCGCATAAGTTCAATGCAACTAACATCCCAAAATTCAAGGCAACAGATAACCCTTACTTTCATCTATAAGCTTTTGAAACCATAATGAGTATTAAGGGTATTGATAAGAAAGTATTCTCCTCTGTATTTTCTCTATCTCTTGAGACCGTTTGTCAACAATGGTTCTTTTCTCTTGACAAAGAGAAAACCTCTTTTTGGGAGTCAATAACAAACTCTTTCATAGATAGATATAAGTGCAACACCCAAGACGAGACGGACCATAGACAACTTGAGATGTTAAAACAAAAAGAAAACGAAGGGTTCACACCTTTCTTCAATAAATGGAGGGAAACTTCCGCTAACATGGTTAAAGTTCCTACCGAAAAAGAATCTGTGAGGATGTTTATCAAGAATCTCCAAGGGAAGTATTCAAGGCACTTAAAGTACCAACACAACTTGAATACTTTCTAGGCTGTCTATAATATAGGCATTGACATCGAAGATGACCTTCTAAAAGATAATAGTGCGAGAGGAAAGAAGAACGACCATTCTTCTTCTTCCTCTCCCATTAATGAGGTACATGCCACGAACTCCTCTAAATCACGAATCTAAAGGTCCAAAAGGGCGTTCACTCCACTTGGTATGAGTTATGAAACAGCTTTCGAAAAGCTACATCACAAAGGACTAGTCATGCCCATAGGGCCTATCAAAGATCCAGTTCCCGAAGCCAGGCCACCCAAGAGGGACCCCAATAAGCACTGCAAATATCACCAAGGAAAGGGTCACGACACTGAGGAGTGTTGGAAACTCAAAGAATCTATTCAAGATCTGATCGATAACAATGAAACTTCCGAAATTCTAGCCATCGAAGAAGATCAAGCATCCTTCGACCCATCACTTCTTATCACACCTGTAGGTGAGCCCATGATCGAGACAGCTTATATAACCTCTCTCGATGAAGTGGCCATAATTGGGGGGGATGAAAGTCTTTTCTTAGATAATACCAAGGAAGACTCGTCAAGTCTAAAAGAGGACGTTCGAAAACTGCAAGATGTCGTTGCCATGCTCTTGAATATGGTAGAAGGATTAGCAAATCGGGTGATGGTAATCGAACAAAATCCTTGCCAAGGGTTTAATGAAGAACTCAATGCTCCTAAGCTACGGGCAAAACAGACCATTGAAGAATACACACCAATAGGAATGACTTACAATGAAGCTTTTGACTGTCTTCATGACCAAGGTCATATTCATTCCATTGGTCCCAGTCAAGACCCTTCATCTGAAAAACGTTTTCCCAATTGGGATCCAAATTCCTATTGTCAGTACCATAGAGGTCACGGTCACACTACCGAAAAATGTCTCGCCCTCAAGGATCGTGTTCAAGACTTCATTGATTCTAATCTCCTTCATGTTCCTCTGTGCGACAAGAAGGCCAAGATTAGTAACGATAATAACAGTGGCTGTAAAGGGAAGAAGAACGACTATCCTTCTCCTTCCGAAAACACCTACTCTAGCAACAGTGTTGGTACTTTCGACCTTAATGAGATCTTAGGATTTAGAAAGCAACAAAAAAGGGATTTTACCTCTATTGGAATTAGCTACGATGATGCTTTCGATCGACTCCATGCCAAGGGACTCATTACTCCTATTAGACCTCTTCAAGATCCCCCGCTTGAGAAGAGATTGCCTAGTTGGAATCCAAATGTGCGCTGCAAGTACCATCAAGGTAGGGGTCATGATACTGAGAGCTTTTGGAAGATAAAGGAAGCTATCCAACATTTGATTGATAATAACAAGCTTCCCGTACCTCCAGTTAACAAGAAGAGCGAGTAATGATAAAGCAAACAACACAAGACAAGAGGCGAGCTTCAACGACGAGATTTCATAACCTCTTTTTTCTTTTTCTTTATTTACCCTTTCCCTAATAAGTCTAGCATAGGCACATTTCTTTTCCTTTAGATTAATTTTGTAGTTTTTTTCTTTTCCCCCTTTTAATAAAATGAGCGTTTATTCTCTTACATATGATCATTTCATTACATTGCATTAAAAAAAAAAAATCCATGTCGAACTAAGCACAAGGTATACCAATGATTTGAGGCACCTCTTGTAGCCACAACATATCTCCTTTCACCTTTCAAATATGCAATCCTTTTTTGATAAACCACTTTGAGCCTCGTCTAACGATAGAACTTTCATTCTTCAACCCATATCTACCTAACCTTGGGATGGGATGGTGTGTAACTTAAGCAATTTCAAAAGCTTGAGTGATTTCAAAAGATCAAAATAAATAAAATAAGCAAAAAATAAATAAAAGTGTACAAAAAAGGCGAGTGTTCCAATGTATTTGATATGAACATGTCTTTGATATGAACACGTCTCTGATTGCGTCTCTTATTGAGTGCTCGGTACCGTGCCTGAGAAACATGAATGCCAAGTGAGTGATAGACCGCATGATCGGGATTGCCCACACTTATAAAAATGAAATAAATGCTAAAGCAAAAAAAAAATGCTAAAAAAAGAGTAGACAACCTCAAGCATGAAAATACAAATATTCAAAAGCAAAGTTGCACACCTTGGGGGTTTATCTAGGGTTTTGAGCCTTTATCCCCTTCTTCTTCAAACCTTTAGCCTAACCACGTTACAACCCTTAAAAAGACCTTTTTGAGGTATACACACACTTGTGCGAGGTTCGGCTAGAGCTACGTTCGGCCTGATTCCTAGCGGATACGTAGGCAACCTCACATCGAGGTGCGACCGTAATAAAAATGCATTCATATTATCATTCACACACCATGATCATATCAAGGGATCTCCAATGCTCATCCCTATCTACTTAGAGCTAGACTTGGGGGCTTGATCCTTACATCATTAGCTTGCCTAGCCTAAGAGTCACCATCATTTGACTCTTCTTGAAATAATATTTTCCCACACACTTAGCCCTTGCGGCCTAACTTTAGTGTCACTTTCACACACATCACAGATACATGACCAAATATACTTCCCTTAGGAACCCTTTGTCATGGAATCTTAACACAACGTTGAAGCATGCCTTGTCAAAATGCCCAACATCACTCATAATCATCATTGCATCGAAGTATGAAGTGCTTAGCCTCCGTGCCTAAGTTACCCAAGTACTTTCATTATCAAGTCAACTAGGATAGTCTAAGATGTTACAATCCTTGTACTGTGAGAAACAACATTTGACTAAGCTCATTCAACATGCACCTTTAAAAACTTCGCTTCTTTCTTTTTCATGTCTTTTCTTTTTCGGGAGAAAGTCGGTACCCTCCACAAAAATGACGGAAAATTTTTGCTTTTTTGCATTTTCGAGTCGCACAATCATAATACAATGCACACACGGGTCATGAGTCACACGTGTCATTGTACATTGAGTCGAGTCAACCTCGAGTCAATCACAGCGAGTCAAGTTTATACCTTGAGTCATGTCAAATCAATGAGTCAAGCAACATTAAACCTTAGGTCAACCTAAGATAATTGAAGAAATTGGCAAAGTTCTATTGTAAATACAGGTGCAGCAGAATAGGGAAGACCCTACTCCAGCGCCAGACGAAAACATCTAGCGTCTGGCAATAGTTTTTAGCGCTTGGCGCTAGATCATAGCGTCTGGCGACAGAGCCAATTCTTGGCGCCAGAGATATTTCAGCAGCGACAGAGCTTGAAGCCTCTCAGAAAGGTGATTTCGACCTCGTACAGCAATTTCGGGTTCCTTGGTACGCCAGTTAGCCCCTATAAGCAATTTGACATGATTAAGTAGTCAGTTTGATTACAATCACAATAAGTGATCGACCTGATGAAAGATCGTCTCACTTAGCTTAAAGCGCCTAAGAATTGGCTCATCACGGAGACACCGACATACTGGTTTAAGCGGAAGCAAAGTTCAAGCGAGCTTTAGAGATCGGCAAGCGTTGGTCTTCGGAAATTTTTCTTCGGAATATTATCGCAACAAACATTCAAGCATCGAAGCTCTTTTGTTTAGAGACGCGTGGACATGTATTTCAAGCTCTATTGTTCAGAGATGCGTGGACATATCATTCAAGCTCTATTATTCAGAGACGCGTGGACTTATCATTCAAAGCTCTTTTGTTCAGAGACGCGTGGACATATCATTCAAAGCTCTTTTGTTCAGAGGCATGTGAACATATCCAAAAAAGGGAAGCTCTTTGTTCAGAGACACGTGGACATATTAAAAGAGAAGCTCTTTGTTCAGAGGCGCGTGAACATATCCAAAACAGGGAAGCTCTTTGTTCAGAGACGAGTGAACATGGAAACAGCAGGATGGCGTTCCCTAGATAGTGGAAAGTTGTCAAAAAGCAATTGAAGGTGATTTCAAGCGAAGTTGTCTTCGATCATGTTCCCTTAGACGTGGAAAATGGTCATAAAGCGGAAGAGGATTGTTTCAAGCGAAGCAATCTTCGATAGTATTCCCTTGGACGTGAAGTATTATCAAAGAGGAAGAGGATCGTTTCAAACGAAGCAATCTTCTATATTGGAAGCAGTTACAAGCGTAGCGGTTTTCAAGCGGGATGTCATTCTCTTGGCAGGAGGTCATCAAAACAACAGAATGCGGAAGCAAATCGGTTACTTTCAGAGACGTGTGCTTGACGGTGCAAGATACGCGTTTCTTAACTCTTTTATCTGTTTAACTAACGCTAATTTGCAGGTATCGGCGTTGCAAGAATGATTTAGGATCGCAGAACGTTCTGAATCATTCTCCGTCCCTATCGATACTTTCGTTTTCGAAACTTGTGTTTCTCCAAACTCAGTCAAAGTGGGGGCTTCTGTAGACACCCATTTGTGTCTCCCCAAAACCAAACCCGGTGATGAGTACCTTTCGCGTCGAATCATAATCGAATGAAGTGAAAGTGTGGAAAGTTTAGTGTTGCAGATAATTTTAATTTCTTTTTTCTTCTCTCTGTTTTTGAAAATTTATTTTAATAAAACAGCCAATCCAGTTTGGTTGGTCCATTGTATGGGTCCAATAGTAGTGTAGTTGGATGGGGCTTGACAAGAGTTATCCAACGATATATTATAAGCCCAATTCCGATGAATATTGAGGAAGTTATGGCCAATTTACTGATCTGGGCCCGGTTTGAGCGTTATATGCGGCCCAATGATCTAGGGGAGGGCCTAATATAGATTTATCATTCCTAATCCAATTAGGAATGGTTTTATTCTTCTAGATTCTTCTAGAAGGTTCTTTTCATTCCTAATTAAATTAGCATTGATAAATCGACTTTTGTTGACTTTTTAGAGTTTTAATTAGAATCAATGAACATTTTTTGAGGGAAATACGATTTTATCCTCTTGTACGGCAATTTCTATCTGATTTTAAGAAAACGCGTGAATTTCTTAATCAACGCCAAACGCCAACTGTAGCGCCTGGCGCTACGCTTGGCGCCTGGCGCAACGCTTGGCGCCTGGCGCAAATGTTGACGTCTGGCGCCAATGTCCGGCGTTGGCGCTAATCAGGGTTTATTTGCGTCAGAACTCTATTTTGATATTTTATATTTTTGGATGATTTTCTTTATAAATAATCTCGTAAAAACTCCGTTTTCATTCATCAACATTCATCCACAACCACCTACAATCATCGATTCTCTCTATTTTCACCAACTCTCATCAAGATTCTCTTGATTACTCTCTTTCTCTCTCTTTTCTAAACTAGCTTCTCTCAAATACAAAATTCTGCATTAATTAGATCTAGATACACCTAGCCATATTCGAAGTTGCCTTCGCCCTAGACGTGAAAGGTTTAATTTCTGAGGGTTTGGTCCCAACTCTCTCTTTCAATTATTATTTAATTTAATTGTTTTGTTTATTATTTTCCTTGAAGTTACTAACGCGTGTATTTTGTTATTAGAAAGAGGTACGAGGCATCAAAATAAGTATTTTAATGGTTTTTATTGATGTTATGATATAGAGTTCATGCTATGGGTTTGTTATTAATCTTGTTAGTATCATGCCTAGGATCTTGCTATGCTTTAATATTGACATAAATATGATTATTATAATTATTATTATGATGATTATGGTTTTGATTATTATTATAATTATTATTTTGTTTATTATTGATTATTATTATGTTGCTAGTTATTCATTGTTATTGCTTGATCATGCCTTTTATGCATGTTTAAAGGGAATTGGTACTTTTAATCACGCTTAATAAGATATTTAATAATCTTGTTTAGGGTTAATTTGATTATAATTCAAGTGATCGCCAACGATAGATTTAGTTGTGCATTAATATTCAACCAACATAGATAAACAGGTTTAGGGTAAACCTATTGATTGCATGTTAGTCAGAAAGCGCACATGAATACGATCAGAATAAAGTAGAGGCCTATTACTGGGGCAGGTTCAATCTCTTTTAGGTTGGATTTGTACCTTCATCCCCGAACCCTATTTGGTTCAAGACCTTATGGAGTTGACGATCTCCTGGATCGTTCAGGGGTGTAACCTTCACCTTGTGAACGGTTAACTAGTTCCTAAAACTTGTTGACGACTCTTTTGCTCTATCTTCTTTCCCTTTGGACGCCACCGTACTTTAGTGTATGATCACAGTGGGGTTCAAGCTAGGGGATTAACGCTTGAAATATTCCCTACACTAACAAATTTAGGAAATTCTATCCTAATTACTAGCCAATAACAAATTTTAAATCAATTATTATCTAAAATAATTATGGGATAATCACATTATTTAAATAAATTATTATCCTTTTGGAATATGCTCAGAATATCCTAACAGATCTTATCCAAAATTAACCACTTTAATTATGGATAATGATCAAAATTAACAACTTTAAATATGGTTAATATCAAATATAACAAATTTTGAATATTTAATTTTATCCTAAAATAAAAGATTTTATCCAAATAAAACCGAATTTATTTTTTAAAATAAAAGATCATATTTTCAAAATATTTTATCTTATCCAAAATAAATCATATTTATCTTGAAATAATTTTTAAAATAAAATAATATTTCTTTTTTTTTGAAAAACCGTGGCACTCACGCCTGCCACCGTGGTTGGCTAGCCGAAGCTAGCCACGGTGGTTGACTGCCTTGACGGCAGCCACTGCCGCAAGGGCAACAGCACTGGCAGCAGTTGTGCAAAGCTTGTACGCTGCTGCCCACAGCCACCATAGACTGCCTGCCCTCCCTCCTTCCCTCTCGGACTGCCACCTGGTCAACAGCCGCCGTGGCTGCGCCACCCAGCCGCGGTTGCCAACCTTTTTTTTGTGTTTTAATTTAATTAAAACAACTTTTATTAAAATTAAATTAAATCAGTCCAAAAAATTAAAATTAAATCAACATTCAATCTTAAAATTAGGGTTCATCATAAAATTAATCGCAATTTAATTCTAACTTTTAAAATTAAATCGATGATCATACACAAAACACTTTTATGCATAAATCAATCCGATTAAAATTATGAATTATAAAATAAATCGAATTAAATCAAAATCAAGCAAAAAAAATCATATTTTAGGGCTATAAATTTCGAAAAATCGAAAAATTCGGGTTAGGGGGTTCGAAAATTTCGAACATATAAGGGTTTAAATTCGGTCATCTTCATGGCTATTTGAGCATAATTAAATCACATTTAATCGATTCAAAAAGTTTAATCACACTAAAATAATAATTGAACCATAATTAAAATATTCTCCCTCCTAATTGAATTAAAGTTGTGGACTATCAAAGAATTAATATTCAATATATGTACATGCATAGGCTAACTGATACCACTGTAGGAGTTTATAGGTACGAATGCGGAAAATATAAATCATATTCATACAACACCTAATCCCAAGATCATGCATAACACATAAAGAATTAGAATTAATACCTTTGAAGCGTGATTCCACGTGCGATCGAACAAGAACAAGGGAGATAAAGAACCTCAAGCGTGATTCCTCTACTTGGTCCAAAGGTACAGATTAAGTCATCCACTAATGCTAGTTAGTCGCAATCGAACACTTTAATTGACCTTTTATGGAGTAGAACGAGCAACTAACAAATCACGAACCACCACGAAGGGAGGGGATAGGCGTGTGGTAGAGAGAGAGAGAGGTTTTGGATAATTGGTTGCTTGGTGCACAATTAACTGTTAATTGTGTTGTCACATACAACCCTAGGCATGGACTTTATTTATAGATCTCATATCTAAATAAGAGTCCATGACAAAGCCCAAATCCTAATTCTAATCTAACTATACTAGCCCAAACCAATTCATGATTGGTTACTTGTTCATGAGGCCCATAAATGGGCCTCTAACTTGCTTAACCCAGTACCTTTGTTGTGTGACCTCATAGGATCCATTCTAGTGGGCTTTGGACTATTTGACTAGCCCAAAGATCAATGATCATAGTCTAGCAACAAATAATGATGACCCAAAAGAACGAACTTATTATCTCCATAATAGTGATCCTTGATATATCTAGTAATTGCACTTATCTAAAACAAAACTACTTCACCTATATGATTTTGTCCTTATATTGCATGTGTTGTTTTTAGTTGGTGATTAGATTCTATGATTTGTTGATTATTTAGGTTGATTGGACTAAGTTGATGGTGATTGAATTGAGTGTGTGACATTGTGGGTATGAGCCAAGCCAGACTAAGATTCGGATTACACTGAGCTTAGGACTTGTTCTCTTCACCTAAAATAAGTACATGTGGTGTAATATTTTTAAGGTCTAATTTGGTCTAATCTAAATTTTTATTATCTGGTCTGTTCTGATTTGATCTAACAATTTGACTAAATTTTGACCGCATTTTAATACTAATCTATAAAGAAAAATATTATAAAAATGATTCTTATTAGATTTGTCTCATTATGAAATTTTCAAATATGTAATTTTATCATTTTTTAATACACAGTTACCGATATTTAACGATAAGTAAATGATAATCAAAAGTTCTGGTCTGGTCTAAGGCCCTATTCGCTTCACCTTAAAAAAAATATTCAGTAAAAATAATTTCAGTTTAGTAAAAATAATTTTAGTAATAATAAGTTCAATTCTGTAAAAATAGTTTCAGCATAGTAAAAATCAATAAACTTAAATTAAAAATATATAATAGATAATCAATAAAAATAATTTTAGTTCAGAAAAATAATTTCAATTCAGTACAATTAATTTCAGTTCAGTAAAAATAATTTAAGTTCAACAAAAAAATAAGGAAATTTTGATATTTGCTACCACTAAAATAACCCTCTTTCACATTTGCTACTCGTTTAAAATTTTATTTTATTTTACTACCACATAAATCCCACATTGTAAAATATTGCTACTACTTAACAGAATCCGTTAGGGTTCCGTTAAGTGGGGCCCATCATTTTATAAAAATAATAATTTAAGTTATTAAAATTTTTTTAAAAAAAACTTTTAAAAAAACAAATTTTCCCAGCCACCTATCCTCCTCCCTATACCTTCCCAGCAAGTAGCCATACCACACCTCAAACCAACCACCCAAACCGACAACTCCAACAGCAGCATCCAACCAACACAACAATAACAGCAGCAGCAGTTCACTTCGCACCGCCCACCAACCGTCGCAACAGCCACCAATTAGAAGCGCCGCCTAATCAATCACAACCGCCCAAACCGACCTCCACGTATCAGTCTCTCCACCATCGCACCGCCAAAACCAAATTCAACCTTCCCCTACCTCCTCCATTTTCCCCGCCCACGCTGCCCCGAAACCACCTAAACGGGTGAAAACGAAACCCTCAAACCTGTTTAGGGTAGGGGTGCCGATTTTTGGGTGGTCGGAGGTTGAATTTGGTTTTGTTTGTTTTAGATTTGGATTAGACCACCATAGCCAAGAGGGACGGGTGAAGAGGAGAGATAAGGGCAACGAAGAGGGGCTAACAGTGGCAACCCCTCGCCGGTGGTGATGATGTCACTAGTTTAGGCGCCGGAACGGGGAGAGGGGCTAGTAGTGAGGGTGTTTGAGGAGGTAGGAGTGGCTGTATGGTGGCAGTGAGGGTGGTTGGATGGTGGTCGTGCTCCACTGACGGAAACAGTAACAACTTAAGGCAAGAGGTAGTGATATTTAACAATGTGGGATTTGGGTGGTAGTAAAACAAAATAAAATTTTAAATAGGTAGCAAATGTGAAAGAGGGTCATTTTAGTGGTAGTAAATGTTAAAATTTCCAAAAAATAATTTCAGTTTAGTAAAAATTATTCCAGTTCAGCAAAAATAACCTGAACTAAATAGGGCCTAAAATTTATTATGGAATAAATAATAAGTATCTAAAATAAGTTGAAGAAAACAAGTCATTAGTAGGCTTTTTAGGCTAAGCCAAAAATTAACTAAAAATTAAATTTTTACTATGGGCTAAAATTATTATCTAAAGCCCGTCAAAGTGGGCCAGGATGGGCTTATCTTGATCACCACTACCATTTATTATATTTGACAAAATGATCCTTTTAAACATACAACACACTAGAAAAAACAACCTCGAAAGCAACCGCATATTCTTAGATGCATATTCATGCATGTAGAATAGGTGCAACAGTGCAAAACGCATGATATTCTTTTTGAAACGCAGTCCACTCATATCATGAGTTTCTGTTCTAACGTTTCTTCCCGCCTAATTTTTTGGTTTCCTTTTTTAATTTTTGGTTTCCTTTTTCCCAATTCTCTCTCTTATCCTTTCTTCCTAATTCTCATCAAAGTTTTCCATTAAAATTTTCATTATTATATTTTCTTCTTTGTTTTTTTTTTTGACAAATTATGCTCTATTTTTTCTCCTTCCTTCTTTAATTTCTTTTTCCTCTGTTTTTTTTTATTTATTTTTCTCGTTTTTTTTTCAATTTTACGACTAAATCTACTCCTTACAATATGGAATTGGTTGTTCTTCCCAAAGAGATCGTCAATGTAGGTTAGTGGCTTGATTTTGCAATTTGTAATTAGGTTTTTTTAGGTTAGTTTCAATTGTAATTGGTTTTTGTTTGATTTTAGGTTAGCTTCGATCAATTTTGATTGATTAATAATAGAATTTCATCTGATTTTTTGTTATGTTCGATCAATTTGATCTATTATGTATAAAGTTTGAATTATTATGTGGTGACTTTGTGATAAATTTTGATTGATTAGGTTTTATGTGATTTTCTTAATTATTATGAATTAAATTCAATGTGATTTTTTGCATTTTTTCGATCAATTTTACGTATATATATTTATGCTTTATATTAATTTTATTGATTATGTCTTGCTTTTGTTATCAATTTTGTTTGATTTACTGAAATTAATCGTTTTGATTATATTAATATCTGTATTTTGCGTTAATTTTGATGAATGTGACATTTATTTAATTTTTGTGTGATTATTGTGATTAATTGTTAGCGTACTGCAATTGCTTGTTGTTATGATTTTTGTAACTTTTTATTTGTTATTAACATTGACTCTTAAATTAAATAATGAACATATCATTTATCATTATGAATGTAGACACCCATTTGTGTCTCCCTAAAACCAAACTCAGTGATGAGTACCTCTCGCGTAGAATCATAATTGAATGAAGCGAAAGTGTGGAAAGTCTAGTGTTGCGGATAGTTTTTATTTCTTTTCTCCTCTTTGTTTTTGAAAACTTATTCTAAGAAAACAGCCAATCCAGTTTGTTTGGTCAATGATATGAGTCCAATAGTAGTGTAGTTGGATGGGGCTTGACAAGACCTTTCCAACGATATATTATAAGCCCAATTCCGATGAATATTGAGGAAGTTATGGCCAATTTACCAAACTGAGCCTGGTTTGAGCCTTATATGCGGCCCAATGATTTAGAGGAGGGCCTAATATGATTTATCATTCCTAATACAATTAGGAATGGTTTTAGTCTTCTAGATTCTTCTAGAAGGTTCTTTTCATTCCTAATTCAATTAGCATTGATAAATTGACTTTTGACTTTTCAGAGTTTTAATCAAAATCAAATAGCATTTTTGAGGAAATTATATGATTTTATCCTCCAGTACGGCAAACTTATCTGATTTTTGAAAACGTGTTAAAACCAGGCTTGGCGCCTGACCCCAGGCTTTGGCGCCTGGAACCAGGCTTGGCGCCTGGCGCTAGCCTTTGGCGCCTGACGCTAGTGTTGGTGCGTAGCGCCAGTTAGCCAGGGTTTGCGCCAGCTCTGTTTTTTGTGCGTCAGACTCTGTTTTGATATTTTATCTTTTTTGGCTGATTTTCTCTATAAATAACGTATTAAAAACTCCTTTTTGATTCACCAATTCTCACGAATTATCATCAACAATCAGTTTTCATTCAATTAATTCTCTCATTCATTCATATTTCTTTCTTTCTCTAAACCTTGTTTTTTTCATACAAAATTCCGCATTCACAAGATCTAGAAACACCTAGCCATATTCGAAGTTGCCTTCGCCCTAGACGTGAAAGGTTTAATTTCTGAGGGTTTGGTCCCAAATCTCTCTTTTAATTATTTAATTTAATTGTTTGTTTATTATTTTCCTTGAAGTTACTAACGTGTGTATTTTGTTATTAGAAAGAGGTACGAGGCATGAAAGTAAGTACTTTAATGATTTTTATTGATGTTATGATGTAGAGATCATGTTTACATTGTTATTATGATATTCCTAGTATCATGTCTAGGGTAATTTTAATATTAAATATGATTCCTGCGATGCTTCCTATGTTCTTCCTAATATTTATTGATGTTAGTATCATGTTATGGTTAAAGATTTGATTTTTATTGCTTAGTGACATGCTAGGGTTTGTTATTAATCTTGTTAGTATCATGCTTAGGATCTTGCTATTTTTATTATGCTTTAATATTAACATGAACATGATTATGATTATAATTGTTGTAATTTATGATTATTAATATTTTGATGATGTTTATTTTCTTATGATTATAATTTTGTTATCGCTATAATAATTATTATTATGATTATTATAATTATTCATAATTATTATTTTGATTATGTTGCTTATTATTTATTTTTATTGCTTGATCACACCTTTTATGCATGTTTAAAGGGAATTTGGTACTTGTAATCACGCTTAATAAGATAATTAATAATCTTGTTTAGGGTTAATTGTGATTATAATTCAAGTGATCGCCAATAATAGTTTGTTTGTGCATTAATATTCAACCAACATAGGTAAACAGGTTTAGGTTAATCCTATTGATTGCATGTTAATCAGAAAGCGCATATGAATACGATCAGAATAAAGTAGAGGCCTATTATTAGGGCAGGTTCGATCTCTTTTAGGTTGGATTTGTAACTTCATCCCTGAACCCTTATTTGGTTCTAGACCTTATGGAGTTGACGATCTCTTGGATCGTTAAGGGGTGTAACCTTCATCCTATGAACGGTTTACAAGTTCCTAAAAAAAAGTTGTTGGCGACTCTTTTGCTCTATCTTCTTCCTTTTTGGACGCCACCGTACTTTAGTGTACGATCACAGTGGGGTTCAAGCTAGGGGTTTAATGCTTGAAATTTATTCCCTACAGTTTTTGGCGACTCCACTGGGGAGGATTTCTATTTTAATTCCTGAATTTGTTTCGGCAATGATTTAGAATGAGTGGATGAGACTCGAAAAGTTCTAAGTATTTCATGTGCGTAATTTTGATTAACATTATTGCCATATGCATAAAAAAGATCTCATTGGAAAGACCATCCGTAATGAGTTAAAAACATAGGATTTTACAGGTAGGAAATTTTAGAAATATCTTTCACAACTAGGACTGAAATAACACCGCGCGAAACTGGAAAATTTTATCGAGCATAGAAAGCTGCTGAGGCATGTGGGAAGTAGCGCCAGGGGCCAGAGCTTGGCGCCAGCATTTTAGTCGTAGTGCCAGACGCTAGTATTGGCGCCAGGCGCTACAGTTAAAAGCCGGCGCCAGTCTCTGTTTGCTGGCGCCAATTTCCCCCAATACCGAGCCAGAAATATGCGTTCTAATTTCGACCGGTTTTTCGTATTGTTTGCTCGATCCTACTTCCTGATTGAATTTTTTTTCTCTCACTTTTCTGAAACCCATATGTGTTCTACATATGGACATAACCCTCTGGTAATTCATGCTCCATCTGATTGAACGCTCCGTGCAACAAAGGGTACATCCGAGATGTTGAATTCACCAAACCATGGAAGCAAGTTTTTTCTAAACTCGCGGTGTCCCATCCACTTGCGCCAACCCTTCACGGTAAGGCTTCCGCGCGGTGCATCCGGAAAATTAACCATGGACCCTCTATTGACTAACCCATATCCTGAACTTTAGAGAACTAGAGCCATGGTTAGGTTGCAAACGCATTGCATCATATTGTGCCTACTTGACTAATTGTGCATTATTTGTTGTGCATATATATTCTATTCTCTTAACCGTTTATTTGTTGACTTGTGTCGAGACTAAATAAATTAATGACTTAAAGAACTTTGCCTAATTAATTAATTAATTAATTAATTAATTAATTTGAGTCAATAAAGTCTAATATTTTAATCAGAATTGACCTAGTACGACTTTAGGCATACCCCAACTGACTAATAACACCGAAAACAGTCCCAGATCGACGCTCCAATATTGGCGCCAAGGTCTGAGCTGTAGCGCCACATTATGGAGTGTAGCGCCTGATGACAACTCTGTCGTCTGGCGCCAAGCTCCACGGTGCGACGCCAGTCCTGTCGTTTGGCCGACAGTTCGGATTATTGGTCGAGTCATCACCTAGAGTCTAATTAATCAGTTTTCTAATTAATTCGGTTAAATTTTGCTGTCAATAGTACTTATTTGAGTCAATGATCAAGTTTAGGCACTAAGTCCCATGGTCTTACACAAGAGTCCAAGCATGTCACTTACACTCAACGCACACACCAATACACATACTTTGACCATGTCTAAGAGAGTCTTGTGTGCGCGTTTTTTCCGTCTTTTTTAAGGGGGTAAGTCGGATATTAATCCTCCAACAATAAAAAAAAAAAAACTATACTTAGTTCCCTAAAAATATGTACATTATTTTTGCCAAAAATATGCACTTTATTCTTTTTTCTTCCTTAAAATAAACCGTAAAGTCAAGTTGATTCGAGTCAAATAATTAAAACGCAAAATGGTTTAATTTACAGCGCGTGGTCAAGAAAGGAAGGACGGTTAATCAAAGACAACCTCTTCGTACAAGTCCAACTTTTCGAAAAACCCATAGCTCGTAAGAGGAAAGCTAAGACTATAATGGCAACACAAGAAGAAGTCAATGATCTTAAGAACCAATTGGCTACCGTGAGTGAGACACTAAAACTTCTCGCACTCAAGATCGATGATCCCGTGAAGCAACAACAGATGGACCTCATGCAAGAGAGTCTAAGAAAGTTGTCTAGCGACTACAAGTTTCAAGAGCTTACATCACAAGGGGTCTCGGTGGACAAAGAACTTCTTCCGCAGAAGTTCAACGCCAACAACATCTTAAAATTCAGAGCAACTGACAACCCTTACTTTCATTTAAGAGCATTTGAAACAATAATGAGTATTAAGGGTATCGATAAGAAATTTTTCCCCTCTCTGTTCTCACTATCTTTCGAGACCGTTTGCCAACAATGGTTCTTTTCTCTCGAGAAAGAAAAGACCTCCACCCGGAGTCCATAGCAAACGCTTTCGTTGATAGGTACAAGTGCAACATTCAAGTCGAGACTGACCATAGGGAACTTGAAATCCTCAAGCAGAAAGAGAATGAAGGCTTCACCTCTTTCTTTAACAAATGGAGGGAAACCTCAACCAAGATGATTGAGGTGCCAAGTGAAAAAGAATCTGTGAGACTGTTCATCAAAAATCTTCAAGAAAAATATTCCAAGCATCACAAGTATCAAAATAATCTCCATACCTTCAAAGCCGTTTATGACATTGGGATCAATATCGAAGATGATTTGGCTAAGTTAAAAACTGCCAACAATAACTCCAACAGTGGCTAGAAAGGAAAGAAGAACGACAATCCTTCTTCTTCCAAAACCGCCCACTCAAACAACGTTAGCACTTTTAATTTAGGAGAAGTCCTTGCTATGAACAATCAAGGACAGAAGAAACCATTTAGGAGGAACTTCACTCCTATTGGTATGAGTTATGACACCGCATTTGATCGATTAAATGCAAAAGGTCTTATAACTCCTATTGGACCATTTGGGGACCCACCAGTTGAGAAGAGGTCGGCTAACTAGAACCCCAATGCACACTGCAAGTATCACCAAGGTAGGGGCCACCTCACTGAAAACTGTTGGAAGCTTAAAGAAGCCATCCAAGACTTGATCGACAACAACAAGCTGTCGTTGCCCCCTGCCAGTAAGAAGCCAAGCATTGACAATGCACCTCTCGCTCATACCCTGGCTATCTCTGATGAGGAAAACGAGGTTGACCCCTCATCTCTCATTAGACCTATCAAAGAAATCCGTGCCATAGAAAAAGAAGAGGAAATCTTTTTCGATGTCAAGGATGATCTCCCAGAACCAGCAAGTAAGGAACATATACAATTGCTCACACTGTCTATGAGGGAGGTATCGCATCTGCTACGTGAAGCTCTCAAAGCTATGAACGAACTCCAAAAGAAATATGATGAGACTCCACTTTCGAAAGATAAACCTAAAAGAGAATTCACACCCATAGGAATGACCTACGATGCTACTTTTGATCGCCTCTATGATCAAGGACTAATAAAACCTATTGATCCAACAGAGGATCCAACACCAGAAAAGCGATCTCCAAGATGGGATCCCAAATCCTACTTCAAGTACCATCAAGGAAACGGTCATACCACAAATGAATGCTACAGGTTTCAAAACCTCATTCAAGATCTTGTGGAAGCTAATAAGATCTCTTTACCTCTAGCTAGCATGGGAACGACTTATGAGGCAAAGCATTTTCCCTAAAAAGTCACTGAAAGACCCAAGAAGAGCAATAGAATCTACACTCCAATTGGGATCCCATATGCACAAATGTTCAAAATGCTCTCCGAGAATGGCGAGATCAAACCGCTTGAACCGAGACTATTTGAATAATTGAAAAGAACAGATAGATATTACTGACAGTATCATCAATCAGGGGGTCACACTATAGAAAACTGTTTCAAATTCAAGGATTTGGTTCAGAAAATGATTGATGAAAAGAAACTAGTTCAAGTCCAACAAGAAGAGGACGCAACCATCAACGGATTTTGGGACAGTGATGAAGAAGATGTCTATCTAAAGGATGTAGTAGGACCTACACCTTCTGTGTCATACACCATAGATGACATTTGGGCTGAAGAAGACTCATAAATAGACGACCTCACAAGATCCGGGAGAATGCAACCTCCCGTTTCAACACAACCTATGCCAACCACACAACAAGTTCCCATACCTATCATTGAAGACAATGATATTGTTAAGCAGTTTAAGAAGACGAAAGTTGAGATGAATGTATGGAAACTTCTGGCAACATCTCGAGAACATAGGTTGGCTGTAATGAATGCCTTGGACAAAATCGGGATAGATTCTGACACTACTCCTGAGGGACTAGCCAACTTCCTCACAAGTGACCTTCCTAGTCCGATTAATTTGATCACCTTTTCTGACAAAGATTTACCCCCAGAAGGTGACAAACATTACAAGGCATTAAACCTCACAGTAGTCAGCAAGAGGATGAATGTTCCTATGACTCTTGTAGACAATGGATCAGCCATCAACGTCTGCCCACTTAGAACTGCGAGGATGCTCGACATAAGGGACGAAGATTTAACTCCATCTACACAAGGAATAAGAGCCTACGATAACACTCGTCGTCAAGCTCTTGGCAAGATTACCCTAAATGTAACGGCAGGAGCAATAGAACATGCTACTACTTTCCAAGTAGTAGATATTAAAGCTTCATTCAACTTCTTGTTGGGACGCCCTTGGCTTCATGATCTAAAGGCTGTCCCTTCATCTCTCCACCAACAAGTAAAAGCTATAGTTGGGGGAATTCCAATCACCATCGATGCTTCGCCCATGAGGATCAAATCTATAGAGAATCCAATTATTAATGTAGAGCACGACGAAGATGATGAAGATTTATGGGGCTTTAACGAAGAAGTCTCCTTAATCCAGGAGGATGAAAGGACCCCTCTTTGCCATGACCCCCATTCCAACATGATTGTCAATGCCATGCTGAAGAAACAAGGACACTTTCCTGGGATGACCCTAGGGATGAAGAAAGGAATGGCAAAACCGCTGGAGTCACCTGGCCTCCCTAAGTTAGACACTTTCGGACTTGGTTTCGAACCGACTCTGAAAGATCTCAAGCGAGCCCAGGAAAAGTAAAAAACACGTAGGGATGCTCGCATTCAAAAGAAAGCAATCCCAATGGATCACTACCCTCTTACACTTAATGGTCAGTTTATAAAAGAAGGAGAGGACTATCCATGCCATGAATTTCCCGAGCCATTTGTTGTAAACGGCATAAGACAACCGGGATTCGAGATTTTCTTGGATTGCTACTTCACTGATGAAATCCCAACTCCTGTCCACAAGGAGAAAGCACCCCCATGCTTTGACTTTAACGTCATGGGATTACTGTTTGGGCGAGAAAAGAAGGAGCCAACTTATAAAGAGGATAACTCCTCGCTCATTCAAACAGTCCTACAAAGTGAAAGCTTCGATCCCTCGAAGCTAATTACTCCAGCTGAAGGATCACTACAAGGGTGGCGCAAGACAATCAAAGTGACTACTCCAAGCGGAAGGAAGATATCCATCACGACAGGGAAAGGACCGATGTTTGAGGAGTCGTCTGAGTCAGAGTCTGAGTCGGAGTCTCTCCCTCTAGAGTCTTCTAAGTCTTTAGTAGTAACACCTCCCCCTCCTATTTCTTCTCCTAGGATAGTTAGTGATCCAGTCCCTAAGGACATATCACTCTTTGATGTAATGATCTCAGAGTATAATAATATTTCTCATTCTCCTTACTTCTCGTGTTCTTCTCTAATCCAAGATGACGAGCATTGCTTAACTAACAATGAAAAAGACAAAGAAATTATTAAAGCAATGGAAATACTCAAAAATAAAACACCGGTAATTGAAGAAACTGAAACAGTTGATATCTCCATCCTTGCTCTACACCTACACATCGCCATGGCCATTCTCTACATGGGGAATTGATATCATTGTCAAAATCACTCCCCTAGGAACCGGAGGCCACGAATATATCCTAGTAGCAATTGATTACTTCACAAAGTGGGTCGAAGCGCAATCGTACGATAAACTCACTGCAAAACATGTAGCACTCTTTATCAAGAGAAATATTATTTGTCGATACGGAGTCCCACATGAAATGATAAGTGACAATGGAACTCACTTTCAAGCCGAATGTGAAGACTTGCTACAAAAATACGGCATTCAACATCATCATTCTTCCCCTTACAGACCTCAAGCAAACGGAGCAGTCGAGGCAGCTAATAAAAATTTAAAGACTATCATCGAGAAAATGACGAAAAATTATAAGGACTGGCCTGACAAACTTCATTTCGCATTGTGGGGTTACCGCACGTCAATCCGGACATCAACAGGAAATACGCCATTTTCCTTGGTATATGGAATGGATGTCGTACAACCTGTCGAACTAGAAATACCATCTCTACGCATTGCATTAGAGAGTAAACTCGATGAACTTGAATGGACTAGGCAAGATATGAAGAATTGATTCTACTCGACGAGAAACGACTAGAAGCTCTACATCACACTCAGTGTTACCAGACACGTATGGATATGCATTTTAATAAGAAGGTCAAGACAAGAAATATCAAAGTAGGAGAATTGGTGTTAAAAGCACTAAGGAAAAATGTTTTAGATCCAAGGGGTAAATTTAGACCTAATTGGTCTGGACCCTACATTGTCAAAACAATCCTGTCAGGAGGTGCAGCAAAACTAACTGATATGGATGGCAATGAATTCTCGAACATGACAAATCTTGACCAACTTAAGAAATACTACCCATAATTACTTGAGTAGGATACTCAAGAGAGCTACGTTCGGCATGATTCCTTAAGAAAGGATACGTAGGCAACCCTTTACGGGTGCGGCCACTTTATTTTTCGACATCTCTACGTTCCAGAATTAATTTAAAATTCAACAGAAGATCGGAGAATTATCGGCGTCGCAGAGAAGAACCTGGCGCCAACCAACAACCATCAGCGCCAGCCGATGAAATTGGCGCCTGGCGCCAGACTTCAATGACAGGCGCCAATCGCAAATAAGTGGCGCCAATTTGAAAATAAATTCTGGGGAAATTTCGGTGTTTTTTCGGAAAATTTTCGACTTCCGTACTCGAAGAATTTCTGGAAAATTAGTTTTTCGGTTTTCATTGCTTTAATAAAATAAATTTAAAGTAAATAATTTAATTAAAAGCTGAAATTTCATTAATAAAATAAAATTACATTATTGATTGAATTTAAATAAAGTTGAAATAAATTAACTTTAAATGAAAATAATAAACTAAGTCTAATAATTCGAAGCTCAGCAATGCTCCTAATCTTTCTTTTCTTTTCTAGCCCTTTTCCAATTCTTGTCTGCTTCCTCCTCCTCATCCATAACTTTAGCTAGTAGGCATCCTTTAGAGGACCTACATTCAATCTTAGAGTAGATAGTCTCCCCTTCAGCTAATACTCCATGCTTCTTTTCCACCCAAGATTTTTTATCTGTGGTGTCAGCTTTCCTTTTTCCTTTATCCCTGGTAGCACCTTTCTTCCTAGGCATTGCAGGTGTTTTGAATTCAATTCTTGCACCTAAGCGTTCCTTGGCAGGAATCACCCTGTCACCCAGGCGACTCTTCACATCAGTTCTACCCTGATCCTTCGAAGGCTTCTTCAGCAACCACTTCTTCACATCATTGGGCAAAGAAGGAGGAACCTTTTGGGTAATCACTTCCCACAAAGGTCTAGCACTCCAGTAAGCATCAAATCTGTCTACTTCTTGAGAAACAGGGTACTCATAGGGAGGAAGAAGATCCCCGGAAGGAATATTCTGAAGCAAGCCGTATTGTCTTTTTACCCTGTAGGGGTAATAATAAGTCACACGAGACAAGCTTGGAAGACGGCAGAAAGGTTGCTTGTTAACACCAACCATTCTTTCTATTTTACACCAGGGGACAACCCACTTGATAGCAAAATCACGAGATTCGAAGACCTTTCTCCACCCATGGCGCCCAATCTTAGGGAAGCGTTTCTTCCTTCTCACGAAGCAATTGGGAGTATACTTCTCAATATCGTCCGGAGGGCTAATTAATCCTAGCATTTCCATTAGCCACATCTGTAAAAAAATTGCAATGCAAATAAATTATTATTACAATACAAACATATATTTTTTATTTCTGTAATTAAAAATATTATTTTTCTACCTGTAATAAAATTGGAGAGCCACGGAAAGGTGCTTTTGGGTCCCTTTTCAGTTCATCAAGACTAATCATAGTCTCTCCAACTATCAATGGCATTGGATTTCTCCCTGATTCAATTTGTTCTAGTACGGTGGTTATAATTGATTGGCCTTCATTATTTTTACCACTACTAAGAAAAAATTGGTTAAGCATGCAAAATAAGAACGCCCTTCTTCTATATATATGAAAGGATTCAGAAAGAGGTTTATCAAAATAATGGCGTGCAAATTCTTTCAAATTCACTATGTTACCATCTACTATTTTTGATAAATCCCTTTCTTTTAAATTAAAGTAGCGCTCAAAATCCTTATAATAATATGCATCTACTCTAGGGATTACTATGAGGTCTATTGCAGGGAAGCCTAAAATAGCACCAAATTCCTCTGCCAAAGGACTAATCTCATCATACCATATTCTAAAACAATGAGTATCAACATTCCAAAATTCTAGAGCGGTATGTATGAAATCTAAGTCAAGATCTACCCCTTTGATGCCATAAATTCCCCCCAAGTGAAATAAATCTAATTCTTTTCTGTCTCTAGCATTAAGAGATCGACACCATTCATGAGTATATTGGGTGAAGGTTTTGGTGACTAGAGACATGGCTATTATTTTTTCTAAAGCAAAGAATTATTTTATTCGTTGGAATTATGAGAAGAATCGGCTGGGCAGGGGGCTATTTATACACAAATTGCGAGAAGTTTTAATCAGAATGAAATACGGCATCAGCGGCAATTGGCGTCAAACTCCGTAATTGGCGCCAGTCGCCAGCGCTTGGCGCCACACGCCAAGTGTAGCGTCTGGCGCCACGCGCCATTTTGTGGCGCCAGCTGGCGCCAAGTTGCCACATCAGGCGCACGTGCTTAACCTGCGTTTTTATCCTAAACTCGAGTCAGCTAATGACTTTATGGCTCCGTTTATTCTTTTTAAAACATTTTTTTTATCTTTAATTAAAATAGCTACTATATTAATTATATTATTCATTTTTGGACTTTATTGAGGTTAATTTCCAAGTTTTTTCTTTTTTATATACACCCGACTTTTTATTTGATCTTTTCCTTTTTTATTTTTTCCTTTTGGGGGAGAGAGTCGGATACCCTCCATCAATAAAAATGACGGAATTTTTGCGCAAAATTGTTTGTCACACTTCTCTTGCACACACAAACATACACATAATAATAACAGACAAAATAAACTCAAAATAGCATAAATATACAAAATGCGTCTAAAAATAGTGAGTCTAAGGCAAAGTTCTATGAAAAGTCAAAAAAAAATATACACAGGAACAAACTATGGCGCCGGAGGACGTATGCCCATCATATCATAAAATTGCACCGTACGAGGAGTCACCTCTCCACCAGCTCCATCTTCAGCTCCAGTCTCCGCAGGAGGAGGAAAACTCAATGTAGGACTACTCCACCCAGGATCAACCTGAGGCTGAGGCTGCGGAGGCTGCTGCGATGACGAGCCTACCTCGTACATCCCGCCACCTCTGAAAGCCGAGGTAGCCTCTCCTACCGGTGCAGCATGAGCACCCTCAGAATAAGATCCTGAGCCCTCTGCAACGTCAGCACGAGCAGCCTCAGAGCGACCGCCTCTACCCCCAGACGTAGTACGACGACGTCTCGAGCTAGACCTCGCCGGATCCCTCCGCCCCTCAGGTCTCGTGCGTGTGTGAGAAGCAATAGGCTGGCCCTGCAAAAAGAATTAAATTAGAAACAAGGCAAAATTGAAGCGGTAATGCAAAAAATATGTAAAGAAAGACTACCTCTCAAATGACGTCATCCCGACGGCAGGTGGCTGCATTCCTCATCCGGACGAGCTGGCTCCGGAAGGCATCTATACATCGCGCCATCACCGAAACCACCTCGCGCGAAAACTGTTAGAGAAATAAGTCAGTAAACATGCATGATATATGGACAAAAAAATTGTGAATAACTAGGCTTACTCGAGTCTGGTAGCGAGGAATCGACCGCTCCACGAAACGCTCGCCCTCAGGAGCCGGAGGAATCATCTCCTCGATCGGCCCATATGTCCCCTGGTAGTGGATGGACATACAGGGTGGCACGAACTCAGCAACACCGTCCTGATAAAGCAAAAAGTCAGTAAAACATTACTTGGGGGCTACCTAATGTAGGGAATAATTTCAAGCCTTAAAATCCCACTAGCTTGAACCCCACTGTGATCATACACTAAAGTACGGTGGCGTCCAAAAAGGAAGAAGATAGAGCAAAAGAGTTACACCCCTTAACGATCCAAGAGATCGTCAACTCCATAAGGTCAAGAACCAAATAAGGGTTCGGGGATGAAGGTACAAATCCAACCTAAAAGAGATTGAACCTGCCCTAATAATAGGCCTCTACTTTATTCTGATCGTATTCATGTGCGCTTTCTGACTAACATGCAATCAATAGGATTAACCCTAAACCTGTTTAATCTATGTTGGTTGAATTTAATGCACAAACAAATCTATTATTGGTGATCACTTGAATTATAATCACAATTAACCCTAAACAAGATTATTAATTATCTTATTAAGCGTGATTACAAGTACAAATTCCCTTTAAACATGCAATAAAGGTGTGATCAAACAATAACAATAAATATCAAGCAACAATAACAAATAATCATAATAATTATAATCATCACAAATATAATCATAATATTCATAATCATCATAAATTATAACAATTATAATCATAATCATGTTCATGTTAATATTAAAGCATAATAATAATAGCAAGATCCTAGGCATGATACTAACAAGATTAATAACAATCCCTAGCATGTCACTAAGCAATAAAAATCAAATCTTTAACCCTAACATGATACTAACAATCATAAATATTAGGAAGAAAAATAAGAAGCATCTCAGGAATCATATTTAATATTAAAATTACCCTAGACATGATACTAGGAATATCATAATAGCAATATAAACATGATTTCTACATCATAACATCAATAAAAACCAATTAAAGCACTTACTTTGATGCCTCGTACCTCTTTCTAATAACAAAATACACGCGTTAGTAACTTCAAGGAAAATAATAAACAAAACAATTAAATTAAATAATTGAAAGAGTGATTTGGGACCAAACCCTCATAAGTTAAACCTTTTCGAATATGGCTAGGTGTTTCTAGATCTTGTGAATGCGGAATTTTGTATGTGAAAGCAAAGTTTAGAGAAAAAAGAAAGAATTGAAAGATGAATGAAAACTGATTGTAGATGAATGTAGATGAGAATTGATGATGAATGGTGAGAATTCGTGCCTGAAAACGGAGTTTTTAATACGATATTTATAGAGAAAATCAGCCAAAAAGATAAATTAAACAAAACAGAGTCTGACGCACAAAAAACAGAGTTGGCGCCAACCCTGGCTAGCTGGCGCCAAGCACCAACACTAGCGCCAGGCGCCAGGCCTGGGGTTAGGCGCCAAGCCTATTTTCAACGCGTTTTCGAAAATCAGATAAGTTTGTCGTACTGGAGGATAAAATCATATAATTTCCTCGAAAATGCTATTTGATTTTGATTAAAACTCTGAAAAGTCAAAAGTCAATTTCTCAATGCTAATTGAATTAGGAATGAAAAGAACCTTCTAGAAGATTCTAGAAGACTAAAACCATTCCTAATTGCATTAGGAATGATAAATCATATTAGGCCCTCCGCTAGATCATTGGGCCGTATATAAAGCTCAAACAGGGCCAAGTTTGGTAAATTGGCCATAACTTCCTGAATATTCATCGGAATTGGGCTTATAATATATCGTTGGAAAGGTCTTTGCAAGACCCATCCAACTACACCACTATTGGACCCATATCATGGACCAACAAAACTGGATTGTCTGTTTTCTGAAAATAAGTTTTCAAAAACAGAGAGAAGAGAAAAGAAATAAAAACTATCCGCAACACTAAACTTTCCACACTTTCACTTCATTCGATTATGATTCGACATGAAAGGTACTCATCACTGGGTTTGGTTTTGGGGAGACACAAATGGGTGTCTACAAAAGCCCCCACTTTGACTGAGTTTGGAGAAATGCAAGTTTCGAAAACAAAAGTCAAAGTATCGAAATGGACGGAGAATGATTCAGAACGTTCTGCGATCCTAACTCATTCTTGTAACGCCGATACCTGCAAACTAGTGTTAGTTAAAACAGATAAAAGAGTTAAGAAACGCGTATCTTGCAGCGTCGAGCACACGTCTCTGAAAGTAACCGATTGTTTTGATGACCTCCTACAAGCTAGAGAATGCCATCCCGCTTGAAAACTGCTACGCCCGTAACTGCTTCCAATATAGAAAGATTGCTTCGCCTGAAACGATCCTCCTCCGCATTGATAATATTCCACGTCCAAGGGAATATCATCGAAGATTGCTTCTCTTGAAATAATCCCCATCCGCATTGATAATATTCCACATCCAAGGGAATACTATCGAAGATTGCTTCTCTTGAAACAATCCTCTGTTGCTTTTTGACAACTTTCCACAATCTATGGAACACCATCTTGCCGCTTCTTTTGTCGATCTTCAGCAATCTAGGGAACGCCGTCGATCAATGTTGCTACATCTTGAGCCTTTTCTTAAATCATTGTGACAACCTTTCCAATCATAGCAAAAGTCGTCGAAGACCGCCTCATCATGAACCGCTCTTCTCATATCTTGGTGACAACCTCCGCAATCTTAGCGAACGCCGTCGAAGACCGCCCATCTCGTGCTATCTTCTCAAATCTCGGGTGACAACCTCCACAATATTAGCGAATGCCGTCGAAGACCGCCCATCTCGTGCTATCTTCTCAAATCTTTGGTGAAAACTTCCACAATCTTAGCGAACGCCGTCGAAGACCGCCCATCTCGTGCTATCTTCTCAAATCTTTAGTGACAACCTCCACAATCTTAGCGAACGCTGTCGAAAATAACTTTACTTGAAGTCAACTTCAGTTGTTGCGATAATATTCCGAAGAAAATTACCGAAGACCAACACTTGTCGATCTTTAAAGCTCGCTCAAACCTTGCTTCCGCTATGCCTGTACGTCGGTGCTTTCGTTGTTTTGAACCTATACGTCGGTGCCTTTTCTGCTTTTGAGCCAATGCTTAGGCGCTTTAAGCTAAGTGAGACGATCTTTCATCAGGTCGATCACTTATTTGTTGTTATAATCAAACCGACTACTTAATCATGTCAAATTGCTCATTGGGGCTAACTGGCGTACCAAGGAACCTGAAATTGCTGTATGAAGTCGAAATCACCTTTTGGAGAGGCTTCGAGCTCTGTCGCTGCTAAAATATCTCTAGCGCCAAGAATCGACTCTGTCGCCGAACACTGTGATAGGGTCTTCCCTGTTCTGCTACACCTGTATTTATTTTGACTATAGAACTTTTCCAATATCTTTAATTATCTTAGGGTTGACCTAAGGTTTAGCATGTTTGACTCATTGACTTGACACGACTCAAGGCATAAACTTGACTCGCTGTGATCGACTGACTCGAGGTTGACTTGACTTAAAGTGAAATGACACGTGTGACTCATGACCCGTGTGTGCATTGTATTGACTGTGCGACTCGAAAATGCAAAAAAGCAAAAATTTTCCGTCATTTTTGTGGAGGGTACCGACTTTCTCCCGAAAAAGATAGACGCGAAAAAGAATCGAAGTTTCAAGATGCATGTTGAACGAGCTTAGTCAAATGTTGTTTGATACTATCTCTCAAGGTGCAAGGATTAATTCATCCTAGGCTTTCTCAATGGTTGACTCAATGATGAAAGTATTTGGGTAACTTAGGCACGGAGGCTAAGCACTTCATACTTCGATGCAATGATGATTATGATTGATGAGTGATGTTGATATGACAAGGCATGCTTCGGTGTTGTGTTAAGATTTCATGACAAAGGGTTCCTTAGGGAAGTATATTTGGTCATGTATCTGTGCAGTGTGTGATAGTGACACTAAATCTAGGCCGCAAAGGCTAAGTGTGTGGAGAAAATATTATTTTTAGAAGAGTCAAATGATGGTGACTCTTAGGCTAGGTAAGCTAATGATATAAGGATCAAGCCCCCAAGTCTAGCTCTAAATGAATAAGGATGAGCATAGGAGATCCCTTGGTATGATCATAGTGTAAGTGTGTGAATGTGAATATGAATGCATGTTTATTACGGCCGCACCTCGATGTGAGGTTGCCTACGTATCCGTTAGGAATCAGGCCGAACGTAGCTCTAGCCGAACCTCGCACAAGTGTGTATACCTCAAAAAGGTCTTTTTAAGGGTTGTAATGTGGTTAGGCTAAAGGTTTGAAGAAGAAGGGGATAAAGGCTCAAGACCCTAGATAAGCCCCCAAGGTGTGCAATCTCTCTTTTGAATCTTTATATTTTTATGCTTGAGTTTCTACTCTTTTTTAACTCTCTTTTATCTTTTGCTTTAGCATCTATTTTTATTTTATAAGCGTGGGCAATCCCGATCATGCGGTCTATCACTCACTTGGAATTCATGTTTCTCAGGCACGGTACCGAGCACTCGATAAGAGACGCAATCTAAGACGTGTTCTTATCGAAGATATTTTCATATCAAAGACATTAGAACACTTGCCCTTTTGTACGCTTTATTTAGTTTTTGCTATTATTTTGCTATTTTAATTTTTGGAATCACTCAAGCCACTTTTTTTTTTTTTTTAGAATTGCATAAGTTGCACACCATCCCATCCCAAGGTTAGGTAGATGTGGGTTGAAAAAAGAAAGATCTATCGTTAGACGAGGCTCAAAGTGGCTTATGAAGAAAGGATTGTATATTTGAAAGGTGAGAGGTAATATGATGTGGCTACAAGGGGTGCCTTAAATCATTGGTATACCTTGTGCTTAATTCGACATTTTTTTTTTTAATGAAATGATTATATATAAGGAAATAAATGCTCATTTTATTAAAGAAGAAAAGAAAGAATCTACAAAAATTAATCTAAGGGAAAAGAAAAGGTGCCTATGCTAGGCTTATTGGGGAAAGAGTAAATAAAAAAGAAATAGAAAAAAGAGGTCGCGAAATCTTGTCGTTGAAGCTCGCCTCTTGTCTTGTGTTGTTTCCTTTATCATCACTCGCTCTTCTTGTTAACTGAAGGCATGGGAAGCTTGTTATTATCAATCAAATGTTGGATAGCCTCCTTTAGCTTCCAACAGCTCTCAGTAGCATGACCCTTACCTTTATGGTACTTACAGTGTTCGTCTGGATTCCAACTAGGCAATCTCTTTTCAGGTGCGGGATCTTGAATAGGTCCAATGGGAGTAATGAGTCCTTTGGCATGGAGTCGATCGAAGGCAGTATCGTAGCTCATCCCAATGGGGGTGAAGACTTTCCTTAGTTTCTTCTTAGATCCTTGGTTATCCATGGCTAAAACTTCACTGAGATCAAAGGTACTAACATTGTTACTAGAGTGGGCGTTTTCGAAAGAAGAAGGATTGTCGTTCTTCTTTCCTTTCCAGCCACCATGGTTACTATTGTTAGTAGCTTTTTGCTTTGCGAGGTCATCTTCGATTTCAATTCCGATGTCATAAACGGCCTTGAAAATATTCAAATTGTGTTGATATTTTAAATGCTTCGAATACTTCTCTTGGAGATTCTTGATAAACATCCTCACATACTCCTTTTCGGTGGGGACCTCAATCATCTTGGCGGAAGTTTCCCTCCATTTATTAAAGAAAGAAGTAAAGCCTTCATTCTCTTTTTGTCTTAGCATCTCAAGTTGTCTATGGTCGGTTTCAACTTGGATATTGCACTTGTACCTATCAATGAAAGCGGTTACTATCAATTCCCAGGTAGAGGTATTCTCCTTGTCAAGGGAGAAGTACCATTGTTGGCAAACGGTTTCAAGAGATAGTGAGAACAGAGAGGGAAAAACCTTCTTATCGATACCCTTAGTACTCATTATGGTTTCAAAAGCTCTTAGATGAAAGTAAGGGTTATCTGTTGCCTTGAATTTTGGGATGTCAGTGGCGTTGAACTTATGCGGAAGAAGTTCCTTGTCCAGCGAGACCCCTTGTGAACTCATGCCCTGAAATTTGTAGTCACTAGATAGTTTGCTTAGACTCTCTTGCATGAGGCTCATTTGTTGTTGCTTCACGGGATCATCGATCTTGAGTGTGATTAGCCTCAGTGTTTCAGTCACGGTAACCAATTGGTTCCTAAGCTCATTGACTTCTTCTTGACTTGCCATTATCTTTTTAGCCTTCCTCCTTTGACGAATTGGTTTATCAAAAAGTGAGACTTGAACAAAGAGGTTGTCCTTGATTAATCGCCCTTCTCTCCTCGACCAAGTACTGTGGAAAAGGAAATTGGGGATATTTATTGTTAATTATTTGACTCAAGCTTTATTCAACATGCAATGGATGGAGGAAGTGAATAAAAATGGAATAGAATGTGAAAGAATAAAAAGATGATGGAGGTGGAGGGATATGAAGAATTAGGAATAGAATGTACCCCCCAACTCAAATGACGGAAAAGACCGACTCATGCATGAACCTAAGACATGGTCATGGTGTGAAAAGAGTATGTACGAAGTGTGTGCTAAGGCTAGTGAGTGTAGGTGACATGTTCAGACTCGTGTCATGACCATGTGGCTAGACTATGTGACTAGACTCAAGCAAAGTCTAAGTTAAGACTTCACGTATATGCATTAAACTGGAGAGAGTGTGGTATTTTAGTCATAACTTTTTATCTGTGACTCTGATTTAGATGAAACAAACGCCAAATTAAAGATAAAACTCGGGGCTATAGATCCATACGTTGTATGACTCGTAATTCTTCCTATAACTCAGGATATGACCAAAACAAGTTGACGCTTGTGCAGTATACGGGAATAAAAATCCGGGTTGACTTAAAGGAACTATGACTCGATTTTATGTTTATTTATTAGCTCAAATTAATTAATTAATTAATTAATTAAACAAAGTCCTTTAGTCATTAATCAGTTTATTTAGGCTTAATCACAAGTCAAACAAACGGTTAGGAAAAATCACATAGAGTATGCACAACAAATAATGCACAATTAGTCAAGTAGGCACAATATGATGCAATAAGTTTGCAACCTAACCATAGCTCTAGTTCTCTAAAGTTCGGAATATGGTTTAGACAATAGAGGGTCCATGGTTAATTGTCCGGATGCACCGTGCGGAAGCCTAACCATGAAGGGTTGGCGCGAGTGGATGGGACACCGCGAGTTTTAGAAAAAACTCGCTTCCATGGTTTGGTGAATTCAACAATCTCGGATGTACCCTTTGTTGCACGGAGCGTTAAATCGGGTAGATGGAGCATGAATTCCCAGAGGGTTATGTCCATATGTAGAACACATATGGGTTTCAGAAAAGTGAGAAAAAATTCAATCAAGAAGTAGGTCGAGAAAACAATACGAAAAACCAGTCGAAATTAGAACGCATATTTCGGGCTCGGTATTGGGGGAAATTGGCGCCAGCAAACAGAGACTGGCGCCAGCTTTTAACTGTAACGCCTGGCGCCAATACTGGCGTCTGGCGCTACAACTAAAATGCTGGCGCCAAGCTCTGGCCCCTGACGCTACTTCCCACATGCCTCAACAGCTTTCTGTGCTCGATAAAATTTTCCAGTTTTGCGCGGTGTTATTTCAGTCCTAGTTGTGAAAGATATTTCTTAAATTTCCAACGTGTAAAATCCTATGTTTTTAACTCATTACGGATGGTCTTTCCAATGAGATCTTTTTTATGCATATAATAATAATGTTAATCAAAATTACGCACATGAAATACTTAGAACGTTTCGAGTCTCATCCACTCATTCTAAATCATTGCCGAAACAAATTCAGGAATTAAAATAGAAATCCTCCGCAGTGGAGTCGCCAAAAACTGTAGGGAATAATTTCAAGCCTTAAAATCCCACTAGCTTGAACCCCATTGTGATCATACACTAAAGTACGGTGGCGTCCAAAAAGGAAGAAGATAGAGCAAAAGAGTCGCCAACAAGTTTTTTAAGGAACTTGTAAACCGTTCACGAGGTGAAGGTTACACCCCTTAACGATCCAAGAGATCATCAACTCCATAAGGTCTAGAACCAAATAAGGGTTCTGGGATGAAGGTACAAATCCAACCTAAAAGAGATTGAACCTGCCCTAATAATAGGCCTCTACTTTATTCTGATCGTATTCATGTGCGCTTTCTGACTAACATGCAATCAATAGGATTAACCCTAAACCTGTTTAATCTATGTTGGTTGAATTTAATGCACAAACAAATCTATTATTGGTGATCACTTAAATTATAATCACAATTATCCCTAAAGAAGATTATTAATTATCTTATTAAGCGTGATTACAAGTACAAATTCCCTCTAAACGTGCAATAAAGGTGTGATTAAGCAATAACAATAAATATCAAGCAACAATAATAAATAATCATAATAATTATAATCATCACAAATATAATCATAATTTTCATAATCATAATAAATTATAACAATTATAATCATAATCATGTTCATGTTAATATTAAAGAATAATAATAATAATAGCAAGATCCTAGGCATGATACTAACAAGATTAATAACAATCCCTAGCATGTCACTAAGCAATAACAATCAAATCATAAACCCTAACATGATACTAGGAATATCATAATAGCAATATAAACATGATTTCTACATCATAACATCAATAAAAACCAATTAAAGCACTTACTTTGATGCCTCGTACCTCTTTCTAATAAAAAAAAATACACATGTTAGTAACTTCAAGGAAAATAATAAACAAAACAATTAAATTAAATAATTGAAAGAGTGATGTGGGACAAAACCCTCATAAATTAAACCTTTTCGAATATGGCTAGGTGTTTCTAGATCTTGTGAATGCGGAATTTTGTATGTGAAAGCAAAGTTTAGAGAAAAAGAAAGAATTGAAAGATGAATGAAAACTGATTGTAGATGAATGTAGATGAGAATTGATGATGAATGGTGAGAATTCGTGCCTGAAAACGGAGTTTTTAATACGATATTTATAGAGAAAATCAGCCAAAAAGATAAATTAAACAAAACAGAGTCTGACGCACAAAAAACAGAGTTGGCGCCAACCCCGGCTAGCTGGCGCTAGGCACCAACACTAGCGCCAGGCGCCAATGGCTAGCGCCAGGCGCCAGGCCTGGGGTTTGGTGCCAAGCCTATTTTCAACGCGTTTTCGAAAATCAGATAAGTTTGCCGTACTGGAGGATAAAATCATATAATTTTTCTCGAAAATGCTATTTGATTTTGATTAAAACTCTGAAAAGTCAAAAGTCAATTTATCAATGCTAATTGAATTAGGAATGAAAAGAACCTTCTAGAAGATTTTAGAAGACTAAAACCATTCCTAATTGCATTAGGAATGATAAATCATATTAGGCCCTCCCCTAGATCATTGGGCCGTATATAAAGCTCAAACCGGGCCCAGTTTTGTAAATTGGCCATAACTTCCTCAATATTCATCGGAATTTGGCTTATAATATATCGTTGGAAAGGCTTTGCAAGCCCCATCCAACTACACCACTATTGGACCCATATCATGGACCAACCAAACTGGATTGGCTGTTTTCTTAAAATAAGTTTTCAAAAACAGAGAGAAGAGAAAAGAAATAAAAACTATCCGCAACACTAAACTTTCCACACTTTCACTTCATTTGATTATGATTCGACATGAAAGGTACTCATCACTGGGTTTGGTTTTGGGGAGACACAAATGGGTGTCTACAGCTAATGGAAAGTAAAAGCTGAAAAATCTTACCCTCACATCCTCAGCCAGTACAGGGGCTGGAGCTAACAACGGCAGTAGCTCCTCAGCATAGCACTGCCTAGGGATCACGTAGGACCGCCAAGGGGTACCATCTCCCTCAGACATGCTCGACAACCGCGCGTCATCGAACATATGACGTGGTGGAGGACCAGGGACGACGAAAACATCAGAGGAATGTGGTCTAGCAACCCTCTCTTTTAAGTATGCGATCGCCCCATAAGTCCCCAGGAAATAGCGGCGCTCAGCAGAATACTGTGCGGCTAACCCAGGGACTGTACAACCGCCCCACGGCCGGTACACCACCTCAGGACCCTACAAAGAACATCAATCAGGCGAGAGTATACCTAAAGCATCGCGAAAAAGCAAATAAATAATAAAAGTCGTACCGCAATGATCCAGTTCCGGACATGTGTAGTAGACATATTCACATGGCGACCGCCCCAAGAGGCGCTCACTGGAAATCCGCGCTGCGATGGCCTCGCCGGCGCAGCAGAAGGGAAGTGCTCGTAGAACCAGATCTACAAGGAGTTAAAATTGTAAGTAAATGCTAACTAAAATGTAGAGCTAAACTTTATAGGGAATAATGTTTACCTCTACGACCTTCCAAAAGGCAGACTAAGCGACGTTCGTCCTAAAGGACCGGTGCCGACACGAGTCCCTAAGTGCACGAATGAAATCAGCATAAGCCAAGCTGGCCCAGTCATAAGTCCCGATCTGATGAAGATCACGGACAGCGGGAAGATAGTAAAGCAACGCCCTACTACCTTTGTCAGGGGAGAATGTCCCTGACAACATCAGCGCAAAGATGCGCACCCGCTGCTCTCGGGTGGTCGCATCGTCATCAAAAGCCACTTCCAGCATCGAGCGGCGAATTCCCCTAGCACTAAACTGAGTCGTCTCGACCTCAGCTCGGGCCCGAATAGTGATCGACCCCAACAGCTCCTCGACCTCTGAAGAAAAGACGTCGATTCCACTGTCAAACGGAAGTGGCACAGAGTTGAACTCCAGTCCTGTAATGAGACTGAAGTCCATAGGGGTGACCATCATCTCGCCCCAAGGAAAATGCAAAGTGTTGGTGGTGTCCCAGAAGAACTCCACCAAAGCGTGCACTACGTGATGACCCCCGCTAGAGGCAGCCATAGCCTCGGAGGTCTCAAACAGGGTAGACAGTCCACAATACTCCCATAGGAGCCTCGTCTCAAGATCCCCGGCGATGTACATCTTGTACAAATCGCCCAAACCATCACATCCGGAACCGTGATAGCGCGTCCTCCCAACCGTGATGCCCCGTCTCACCCTCTCAGAAATGTGGTGGACCGGGGCAAAGAACAGGGTCCGCTCATCCCACTCAGGGAGCCGACCAAGCGAAGTGGAAGGTGTGGCGTCATCCTCTACGGGCTCATGCTCCCGTCGGGTGTTTCGGGACCGTGAACCCGAGCCTCGCTGTCTAGCCATGCTACATTGTGCAAAATCATTGTAAATTAAGGTTCTATAGTATCTAAGGTTCGCCTAGCCGCATGATACTATGTTCGCGAAAAACAGAGTACGTAGTACTAAAACATAGCACAAATTCAAATTGAGCACAATGGCATTTTTCAAGCAATCACACAATTTCTTGCAATGCTATAGTAATTATTGTGACAAATTGGACAAGAATTGCTAGCAAAAACATCAAGAACAAGTCACATTGTTCTTCACGACCTTAGGAGGTCCAACAATGGCAAATTGCTCATTTCTTCACCAAATTGAGTCAAACAAGTCTCAAATTACTCCCAAGGCAATATATAAACATAATCAAGCAATTTCATGGCATAAAACTTGACAAACAAAGCAAATTGAGCATTATAAATTTCGAATTTACATGAAATTCGTGAATAAACATGCCAAAAATTCATAAAAATCAATGAAAGTTTGAAGAAAACTTACATAGATCGGGAAAATAGATGAAAAGAGCTTTATATTGCAACAAATTTGAGTGAATTCGGTTGAGAAACGAGCAAGAACCGAGCAAGTGAAGTTCTGTGGTTTTTCGAGCAGCATACGCGACGAGCAAATCAGCAAATGAAGAAGAAAGGGGTATTTAAGGAAATCCCCGTGCTGGCGCCAATCCCTAGGCATTGGCGTCAAAAATTAGGCTTAGCGCCTGGCGCTAAGGCCAATTGTGTGGCGCTGATAGCTTTTCAGCGGCGCCAGAACACCCAGCCACTTGGTGAGGTTGTTCTACCTTTCTGAAACATATTTTTGGGTTCCTTGGTACGCAAGTTAGCCTCTTTAAGAAATTTGACATGATCTAGTAATCAGCTTGATTACGTAAAGTGATCGACCTGGTGAAAGATCGTCTCACTTAGCTTAAAGCACCTAAGCATTGGCTCATTAGAAAAAGGCACCGATATACAGGTTCATTCGCAAAAAAGCACCGACGTACAGGTTCAAAGCAGCAGAAGTGTCAACATACAGGCATAGCAGAAGCAAAGTTCAGGCGAACTTTTAAAGATCGACAGGCGTGGGTCTTCGGTAATTTCCTCTGGAAAATTATCGCGTCAAATGAGGATGACTTCTAGTGAGGATATCTTCGACGGCATTCCCTAGCTTGCAGAGAGTTGTCACAAACAACTAGAGGTAATTTAAGGCGAAGTTGTCTTCGATCATGTTCCATTAGGCATGGAAGATGATCACAATGCGGATGAGGATTGTTTCGAGAGAAATAATCTTCGATAGTATTCCCTTGGACGTGGAATATTATCATAGCGGAGGAGGATCCTTTTAGGCGAAGCAATCTTCTAATTTGGAAGCAGTTACGGGCGTAGCGGTTTTCAAGCGGGATGGCATTCTCTAGCTTGCAGGAGGTCATCAAAACAACAGTAAAGCGGCAACAAATCGGTTACTTTTAGAGACGTGTACTTGACGGTGCAAGATACGTGTTTCTTAACTCTTTTATCTGTTTAACTAACGCTAGTTTTGCAGGTATCGGCGTTACAAGAGTGGTTTAGGATCGTAGAACGTTCTGAATCATTCTCCGTCCCTATCGATACTTTGACTTTTGTTTTTGAGACTTGCGTTTCTCCAAACTCAGTCAAAGTGGGGGCTTCTGTAGACACCCATTTGTGTATCCCCAAAACCAAACCCAGTGATGAGTACCTCTTGCGTCGAATCATAATCGAATGAAGCGAAAGTGTGGAAAGTCTAGTGTTGCGGATAGTTTTTTTTTCTTTTCTCTTCTCTCTGTTTTTGAAAACTTATTCTAAGAAAACAGACAATCCAGTTTGGTTGGTCCATGATATGGGTCCAATAGTAGTATAGTTGGATGGGGCTTGACAAGACCTTTCCAACGATATATTATAAGCCCAATTCCGATGAATATTGAGGAAGTTATGGCCAATTTACCAAACTGGGCCCGGTTTGAGCCTTATATGCGGCCCAATGATCTAGAGGAGGGCCTAATATGATTTATCATTCCTAATGCAATTAGGAATGGTTTTAGTCTTCTAGATTTTTCTAGAAGGTTATTTTCATTCCTAATTCAATTAGCATTGATAAATTGACTTTTGACTTTTCAGAGTTTTAATCAAAATCAAATAGCATTTTCGAGGAAATTATATGATTTTATCCTCCAATACGGCAAACTTATCTGATTTTTGAAAACGCGTTAAAACCAGGCTTGGCGCCTGACCCCAGGCTTTGGCGCCTGGAACCAGGCTTGGCGCTAGTGTTGGTGCCTAGCGCCAGTTAGCCAGGGTTTGCGCCAACTCTGTTTTTTGTGCGTCAGACTTTGTTTTGATATTTTATCTTTTTTGGCTGATTTTCTCTATAAATAACGTATTAAAAACTCCGTTTTGATTCACCAATTCTCACGAATTATCATCAACAATCAGTTTTCATTCAATTAATTCTCTCATTCATTCATCTTTCTTTCTTTCTCTAAACCTTGTTTTTTTTATACAAAATTCCGCATTCACAAGATCTAGAAACACCTAGCCATATTCGAAGTTGCCTTCGCCCCAGACGTGAAAGGTTTAATTTCTGAGGGTTTGGTCCCAAATCTCTCTTTCAATTATTTAATTTAATTGTTTGTTTATTATTTTCCTTGAAGTTACTAACGTATGTATTTTGTTATTAGAAAGAGGTACGAGGCATGAAAGTAAGTACTTTAATGATTTTATTGATGTTATGATGTAGAGATCATGTTTACATTGTTATTATGATATTCCTAGTATCATGTCTAGGGTAATTTTAATATTAAATATGATTCCTGCGATGCTTCATATGTTCTTCCTAATATTTATTGATGTTAGTATCATGTTAGGGTTAAAGATTTGATTTTTATTGCTTAGTGACATGCTAGGGTTTGTTATTAATCTTGTTAGTATCATGCTTAGGATCTTGCTATTTTTATTATGCTTTAATATTAACATGAACATGATTATGATTATAATTGTTGTAATTTATGATTATTATTATTTTGATGATGTTTATTTTCTTATGATTATAATTTTGTTATCGCTATAATAATTATTATTATGATTATTATAATTATTCATAATTATTATTATGATTATGTTGCTTATTATTTATTTTTATTGCTTGATCACACCTTTTATGCATGTTTAAAGGGAATTTGGTACTTGTAATCACGCTTAATAAGATAATTAATAATCTTGTTTAGGGTTGATTGTGATTATAATTCAAGTGATCGCCAATAATAGTTTGTTTGTGCATTAATATTCAACCAACATAGGTAAACAGGTTTAGGTTAATCCTATTGATTGCATGTTAATCAGAAAGCGCATATGAATACGATCAGAATAAAGTAGAGGCCTATTATTAGGGCAGGTTCAATCTCTTTTAGGTTGGATTTGTACCTTCATCCCCGAACCCTTATTTGGTTCTAGACCTTATGGAGTTGACGATTTCTTGGATCGTTAAGGGGTGTAACCTTCATCCTATGAACGGTTTACAAGTTCCTACAAAAACTTGTTGCGACTCTTTTGCTCTATCTTCTTCCCTTTTGGACGCCACCGTACTTTAGTGTATGATCACAGTGGGGTTCAAGCTAGTGGTTTAATGCTTGAAATTTATTCCCCACAATGAAGCTATATATGACCATTGTTTATTTAACATGAACTTTGATTCTTAAATAATGAACATTACATTTAAAAATTATAAACTTATAAACATTGTCTATTAAATAATGAACATTGTCTATTAAATGATGATCATTGAGTTTAAATAATGAACATTACATTTAATAATGAACATTTTATTTGTAGCATTTAGGTAGGGGTCTTATAAATATTTCTTACATATAGTTATGAATTTATCTATTATACATTATGAACATTCAGTGTTATTTAATTTATATCAGATACTACAGTTGCAACTGAATTTATAGAAGCTAAAGAATATGAATTAATGAGAAAAACTGTAAGTAGTGATGATGAAGCATATGATTTGTACAATGATTATGTTTTTAAGATTGGTTTTAGTAAAGGAAGGGGAATGTAAGAACAGGTGGTAAGACTGCTGTTTGGAGAAGTAGGAGATATGTATGTTCAAATGCTGGTTTGAAGGATGACTCTAAGAAGCATTTGAGAAGTTAGATTTTTGTACAAATTACGACGCTTTTGTGGAGTTCATTATTGATCCACAAGGTGTATGTACTGTTGTGGATCATTAGATGGATCATTATCATCCTTTAATACCAATTGAAAAGAGACATTTGTTAAGGTCTCAAACAAAAGTGAATAAAGAGCAATTGAAGGTCATAAGTGTAATGAAGGCAAGTGGAGTTATGGTAACTGATTCACTATGTCTTTTGTCCAAAGAAGTTGGTGGTTTGCCGAATTTTGGGTGTACTCGAAAGGATATATACAATGCTTTGACTATTGAAAAGGCCAATAGACTTGATGACTCGGATTGTAATCAATTGATCAAGTATTTTTCTCAAAGGCAAGCAAAGGAAGCTGATTTCTATTATCAGTTTGAGGTATATGAAGGAAATTCTCTTACTTGTGTTTTTAGGAGAGATGGAAGAATGAAAAGGGATTATGAACACTTTGGTGACTTGATGGTTTTTGACACTACTTATAGAACAAACAAGTATGGCATGATATGTGCCCCTTTTTGTTGGTATGAATCACCATTGTAACAATGTCATGTTTGGTATGGGATTTGTTCTTGATGAGAAAATAAGCAGTTTCATATTGTTGTTTGAGTCTTTCATGAGATCAATGGGTGGTGGGCGTCATCCGATTACTATAGTGACAGACCAAACACCTTCTATTGTAGCGGGTATAAGAGAAATTTCCCAAATTCTATACATCGTTTGTGTACATGGTACCTTGGGGAGGACTCAAAAAACAAATATTTTACATTACTTTTTCTACTTTGTTCATCCAAAAAATTTACATTAGTTTTCTCTTTACATTACACCAGACTATCTTAGCTAGTTAGGAAACATATTACCCTTGAAGGTGAAATTCAGAACTCAATGGGTCATTCATAATGTCCTTAAACGTAGGGTCTTGATTTTTGAACATATGATCAAATTTCGATGCTTCAATCATCAGCTGCTCCCACTCCAAACCTGCACTACTTGATGACCCAAACACCGTCACACCTGTACTACTTGACCTAAACACCGACAGAGTGATAAGTAACCATACTGAATATATGTCTAAATTGTGTGATTATGCAGATTCTTAAACTTGTACATAAAGCTCACTGCTATACACAACTTGTTACTCATAGTTAACAATGAAGTTGAACCACCAAAAGGACAAGAAAAACCGACCACAAGACAAACCAGCAGAAGAACCATCAAAAGAAGCACTAGAAAAAGGGGAAAAATAACCAGAAGAACCATCAAAAGAAGCACTAGAAAAGGGGAAAAACCACTAGAAAAAACATCAAAAGAAGCACAAAAAGATCAATAAAAAACAAGTTTACAAAGAAAAAGGTATGAAATGTTTATGTACATTGTATATTCAAATTGTAAATGCATATATTCATATTAAAATGCTTAACTTCACATTATAAAATGCATAATCTGAAACAAGCAATGCATATATTTATATTAAGCTATGTCAAAGGTATATTGATATTTATACTATTGCATGTTGTAGACACCCATTTGTGTCTCCCCAAAACCAAACCCGGTGATGAGTGCCTTTCACGTCGAATCAATATCGAATGAAACGAAAGTGTGGAAAGGTCTAGTGTTGCGGAAAGTTTTATTTCTTTTCTCTTCTCTCTGTTTTTGAAAACTTTATTTTAAGAAAACAACCAATCCAGTTTGGTTGGTCCATGATATGGGTCCAATAGTGGTGTAGTTGGATAGGGTTTGCAAAGACCTTTCCAACGATATATTATAAGCCCAATTCCGATGAATATTGAGGAAATTATGGCCGATTTACTAAACTGGGTCCGGTTTGAGCTTTATGTACGGCCCAATGATCTAGGGGAGGGCCTAATATAATTTATCATTCCTAATGCAATTAGGAATGGTTTTAGTCTTCTAGAACATTATAGAAGGTTCTTTTCATTCCTAATTCAATTAGGACTCTTCAGAGTTTTAATCAAGATCAAATAGCATTTTCGATGGAATTATATTATTTTATCTTCCAGTACAAGAAATTTATCAGATTTTCGAAAACGCGTTGAAAACCACTTTGGCGTCCAACCCCAGGCCTTGGCGCCAGGCGTGGCGCTAGCCACTGGTGCTGGCGCCAACTAGCCAGGGCTGGCGCCAAGGTTGTTTTTCGATCTTCAGACTCTGTTTTGTTAAATTATCTTTTTTGGATGATTTTCTCTATAAATATCGTATCAAAAACTCCATTTTCATTCATCGACTCTCTTTATTCACCAACGATCTTCATCTTTCTTTCATCAATTCTCAATAATATTAATTCTTTAGTGTTCTTTTCTAAACTTTGTTTTCACACACAAAATTCCGCATTCACAAGATCTAGAAACACCTAGCCATATTCGAAGTTGCCTTCGCCCTAGACGTGAAAGGTTTTAATTTATGAGGGTTTGGTCCCAAATCTCTATTTCAATTATTTAATTTAATTGTTTTGATTATTATTTTTCTTGAAGTTACTAACGTGTGTATTTTGTTATTAGAAAGAGGTACGAGGCATCAAAGTAAGTACTTTATTGGTTTTTATTGATATTATGATGTAGAAATCATGTTTAGATAGTTATTATGATTCCTAGTATCATGTCTAGGGTATTTTTAATATTAAGTATGATTGTTACGATGCTTCCTATATTCTTCCTAATATTTATTCATGTTAGTATCATGTTAGGGTTAAAGATTTGATTTTTATTGCTTAGTGACATGCTAGGGTTTGTTATTAATCTTGTTAGTATCATGCCTAGGATCTTGCTATGCTTTAACATGATTATAATTATTATTCTTCTTGATTATTTATTATGTTGCTTGATATGTATTATATTTTATATTGTTATTGCTTGATCACCTTTATTGCATGTTAAAGGGAATTTGTACTTGCAATCACGCTTAATAAGATATTTAATAATCTTGTTAGGTTAACTTTGATTATAAATTCAAGTGATCGCCAATAATAGTTATTTGTGCATTAAATTCAACCAACATAGATTAAACAGGTTTAGGGTTAATCATATTGATTGCATGTTAGTCAGAAAGCGCATATGAATACGATCAGAATAAAGTAGAGGCCTATTATTAGGGCAGGTTCAATCTCTTTTAGGTTGGATTTGTACCATCATCCCCGAACCCTTATTTAGTTCATGACCTTATGGAGTTGACGATCTCTTGGATCGTTAAGGGGTGTAACCTTCACCTCGTGAACGGCTTACAAGTTCCTTAAAAACTTGTTGGCGACTCTTTTGCTCTATCTTCTTCCCTTTTGGACGCCACCGTACTTTAGTGTATGATCACAGTGGGGTTCAAGCTAGTGGGATTTTTAAAGGCTTGAAATTATTCCCTACACATGTTCTTTATTTTTATGCATTATGTTCATTGATTATTTCAAAATGTTCATTATATAAATATTTGTTAATGATTTCTCTAATTCAATTAGTATGTTTTGCATATGTTCATATTTTATACGCATATGTTCATATTTGTTATGCATATGTTCATATTCTGTATGCATATGTTCAATATCTGAAATGCTTATATTCACTAAAGAAAATGATGGCTATATCCATATTTTGAATGGTTATGTTCACATTTGGAATTGCATATGTTCATATTTTGATTGATCGTTTTTTTGTTGCTTCTTAACTCTCCCACTTCTTAATGCACCTTACAAGTAATGCATATGAACATGAGCCTATAATTTCAAAACAACTTATTTTCACATTCTATATGAATATGTTCACTTCCTGTAATGTATGTATTCACTTTTCCTTAAAATGATTATGTGTTCAATGCTTATATTCACATTCAAAAATGATTATGTTCACTTTCTATATGCATATGTTCATTTTTTTAAAATTTACATCATTCTATTAGGGTGAAACATATTGCAACAAAAAAGAAATTATCAAGCAAAAGTTCAGAAGCCTCAAGTAAGAGTTCACAAGCTGAAGATCAACATAACAAACAAAAATCAAAGACACAAAAAATTTAGCACTACTACAAAAAAGGGATTAGAGAACGGTTGAAATAAGCCTTATAGAACGTCTTAAAGGCATTCTACTACTAAGCGATGTGTAAAGTTTATAGAACGGGCACAAGAGGCGTTTTATATGCAAGGAAAAGAGAACGGGTACAAGAGACGTTCTATATGCAAAAGATAGTTGTTCTCTTTCCTACTTCATATGCTTATAAAAAATGAATAAAAGAGAACGGTTAGCTAAGATAACCGTTCTCTTTGATTATTTTTTATAAAAAAAGTATAATAATTTTGCAGCACGGAGGTTGCATCCGTACTAATCTACATCATCAATCAATAAATCAAATTGAATTTAAATTGTAAAACTCGAAGTCAATCAAATACTAAATTAAAACAAACTTTATTATCATATTCAACTAAATACATCTCTAGTACATTTTGTTACATTTCAAGTGAATCAAAATCGAAGAACATGATATTGATAAATGATTCCAGGAAGATCTTTAAGAATTTCTTCTCCTTTTATGTCCGATGAATCTATTGAAATAAAAAACAAGTTATAAATGTATGAGATACATTGATAATGAAAATAATACATCTTTAACAATTGTAAGGTCAATCATATGTTTGTCGACATTTTCAACAAAATAAATCAAATTAAACTTAATATCCTTGAAAAAAAAATATTAGATGAATCATCTATCTTATTAATATGAAAACAAAACAATGACTGAACACAAAACTATACATCATTTCAAAACTAATCAACAAACACAAAAATTTAGTGATTAAAATCAAAAGATCTCACCTTAATTGGATGAACAATTAACAAATAAAAATAGATGTGGGGAAAAAATAAGCACAAAAAATAAATGATAATTAACAATGAACTAATAGAAATCCATTTTAAAAGTCATTAACACAGATAGATTCAAACAAAAACTGATGCTCATAAGAATTTGACAATCAATTCCAATTCTGAAGAAATCGATGTTCATGTAAAATCGAAGAGGGGAGAGAGAAGTTGACCTTCTTGACGAAATCATTGATGGAAGAATTGAAATTGGAGTGTGGAAATTGGACATCCATAATCGTTCAGGGGAGGGAATCTTCGAGTTTTATCTTCGTTGCTTATTGTTCTGCCATTGTTGAAGCTCCAAATTTGGGCATTTTATACTGAGGACAAGATGGGTGTTTTGCAATTAGAGAATTTGATGGAGTTAGGGTTAGAGTGAGCAACGGAGAACTCTAAACCAGATCTGATAATATAAGAGAAACAAAGAAAAAGAAAAATTTTGAAGAAGGGAAAGGGAAAGAACGAAGCCATTAACGGCTTGGCTTCAAAAAAAGAAAAAAAAAAAGAAGAAGAAGCCATTAACGGCTGATAGTATGAGATAGGGTTTGAGAAAATGAGAAAGGCGTTAAAATCCATAAGGAATGAAATAGGGTTTGCCAATTTTTTTTTTATATGTTAAAATCAAATAGAACGATTAACTAAGAAATGCGTTCTATATAATAAAATTACAATTGAATAAAAATAATAAGTAAATCAAATAGAACGGTTAACTTAGACAAGCGTTATATATAATCTTGGAGATCGCCTATCTAAGTCAACCGTTCTATATGTTGTGTTTTTTAATCTATTTTTTGTAGTAGTGGAGAAAGATAGAGGTGTGAAAGAAAAGAAAACTCAGAAAAGTGACAAAGTTGAGGTGGTGAATAGAAAAAAAGTGAGAAAGTTGAGGGTGTAAAAAGTGAGAAGGCACCTAAAAAAAGAAAGAGAGGTGAAATTGAAGATGTACATGAGTTGCTGAATCTTGATGATGTTGAAGATGTGCAGGATTATGGTAAGTTGCAAGTGAGGGTTGAACATTTCAAATTCCTAACGTTTGCATCAAATTTGAGCCCTTTTAAAAAAACAAGCAATTGTTAACATGGAATTTAGAGCATTACTTAAAGTAAATCTGCCACAAAATGACTAATCATTTTCTGCTCGGCTTATGCATTGTTTTGAAGACAATAGATGCACACTTTATCTTCCATACAACAAATCTATTGTTATTTGTGAAGAAGATGTTGAAGTTGTGTATGGAATCCCGAAAGGGGAGAAAGAAGTGAAAGAGGATGAATATGAGGAACAAGAAGAGACTCCTTTGACTAGATGGAGAAAATAATAGGGTGTTGTATTTGGCAACCCTAAACACACAAAATTTTGCAGAAGTATGAGTCTGAGAAAGAAAATAAGAAGAATTTGGAAATAATGAAAGAAAAGATGAACAAAAAAAAAGCTAGAAATGAACACTGAACCTGCGAAAGTGAACAATGTTGAAGTTGATGAAATCTTCATTATTGATTTCATTGTGTTGGCTGTAAATTGCTTCATGAAGTGCATCCAAAGCATGCAATGCCACTATAAGTTTCTGTTCTCAATCAAGAATGTCTTTGAACTCAAGGAATAGAATTGGTGCAAGTATGTCCATGATAGCTTAATAGATACAAGCATTCTTGGAAATTGAATCCAAGTGGATTTTACAAAGAACCTCTACCTTTTCTTATGGTATGCCATTATTTTCATATACAGTATGTTCATTTTTTTTAATGTTATTTGTACTTATGCTAAAATCATGATTTTTTTCTGTTTTTCTTTTCTGTTGTTTTACTTTGACTGCTTTCAAAAGAAAAACATCGTGCCACCAAGAATTCCTCCTATCATATCGTGGTCGAAAGGATGAAGTTGGAGAGCCATGGAATTGGATGGGTAATATTTTTCCTAGAGCTGAAATCAAAAAGGAAACAACACAAGAAGAATCAACTAATATACTAACGACCAATGTTTGATTAGAAAATATACCTATACTATTGCATGTTCATTATTTTTATGCATTATGTTCATTGATTTTTTCAAAATGTTACTAATATAAATATTTGTTGTTCGAGAAATATTCTAAGTATGTTTATGCATATGTTCATATTTTTGTACGCATATGTTCTTTATGCATATATATGTTCAATTTCTAAAAATCTTACGTTCACTTTGAGGGAACCTATGCATGCATATGTTTATACTTTGCATAATTATGTTCACTTATATTCACATGTTTTATGCATATGTTCATATTCTGTATGCATATGTTCAATTTCTAAAATGCTGATATTCACTAAAGAAAATGATGGCAATGTTCATATTTTGAATGGTTATGTTCATATTTGGAATTGCATATGCTCATATTTTGAATGGTTATACTACCAAAAGACATATGCATATGTTCATACTTTGCATGATTATGTTCACTTTCTCAAATTTATATATTCACTTTTTTTATGCGTATGTTTGATAATGATAGTATTTTTTATTTCTTTAATTTTTTATGTTCATAGTTTAAGGCGTTATATTCATAACGTTTCTTATGTATGTTCATTCTAGGAGGAATTTATGGAACATTTTATTGACTTAGTCAAAACTATGGATGGGTATTGTGAAAAACTGGGTGAAAAGCTGAAGCATGCAAAAGAACTTTTTCTCAAATAATCTTCTTTTCAAGGCTATGGGAGAATATACTGAAAAGAAATTGAAGAATCCTTCAATCTTGAGTCAAGATGAAAAAGTATTTGGTATAGAGCCTTTCTTGAATGCTTTAGATAAGGCTGAAAGGGATTTTTTGGAAAGGGTACAAGGTAAAAATAAAACTAGAGAAAAAACATAAGCAAAGGGAAGAAGACATTGAGGGAGTTATTCGATCCAGAAAATTCTTGGAACTTAGAGATCGACATAGAGCACACTCCTAGCCTAATGGTTCATCCGACTGAGACACAAATGGCACAAACAATTGATCTGAACCTTGGGCTAGGTATGGGAGGGTTAAACAATGCAAGTGTGGAGCAGGAGCTGAAAGGAATGGTGTCCTTCGAACAAGTGTATTATTATGATAGCGGGTTCAGAATTATTAGAAAGCTAATATATTCAGTAAGGTCAAGTGATCGGAATGCCTGGGTGGAGGCCGCTTCCGATCAGTAATATTAATATAATTAATATTACAGCTTAATCTTGACTGAACCCTTCGGGTCACACCCAAGCAAAATATACGAACCAACTCGACGAATTAATTCGGAAGAAATTAATTCGTCGTCCGAGTGTTAAACATTTAGACGTCGGAAATTCGAGCTTGGAGCGTCGAAAGCGAGCGTCGGAGAAACTCAAATGTCGAGCCAAAATTTAGGATTTGGCGAGACGGGAAAATGCATCAAGTAACAAGTAAAATCCTAGCCACGCGAAAGGCTAGGAATGCATGCCCAATAGGAGCATGCCACGTGGCAGCACACGTGGAAAAACGCCATATGCACGTTGGCAGCCACCTAGTGGCAGCGTGCCACGTTGGCAGTGTGCCACGTGGCAGCGCCATGGTGGCGGCGCGCCACGATGGCGACACATGTGGCAATGGCTGTGGACCCGGGTTGATGGGTCATGGACACGGGCCAAAATAAAATGGGCCAACCGAACCCAACTTGGGGCTCAAGGTTGGGTGACACATGGTTAGTTCACATTGCATGTGAAATGCCTTTGGGACCAAGTGAGAAAGTGGTCCACACCTAACCATGTGACACTTGTTACTTGTTCCTTTGTTTATTTAACTAAGGGTTGAATTTACCAATCTTTCCATGTGGGATCTTTTTGTGAAAGGTCCCACATTGAAAGATGAGTGAAATTCACAAGGCATACTTCCTTATAAATAGTCATGGCATGGCTTGAGAATTCTTTGCTTGAGTGGGAGTTAAAAAGAGCATTCCATAATTTTTGGGAAAACTCTTAAACTCATATAACACTCGGGTTTTGGTCGGACCTTGCTAACCCCAAGGTAGCGGACCTTAAAGTTGTGTTCGCCTTTTTGTGGGTGGATACCGTCGGAGGCGCGGCGCTTGACGTGCTCGTAGCTTTCAAGTAAGAGCCCCGGTTTTTGGGCGAAGCTCGCTTCGAGGGTAAGATTCGTTATCTTTTCTTTGTGATTATTTATTTATGCTTTATGATTTTAATTATTGCGAGTGGTTCCTCGGGTCGGGGTTGTTTCCGCGGTGAGTCAGACTCACCAAACCCCAACAGCGGTATCAGAGCCCCGCTCGTTTATTTTTATAATCATGTTTTTCAAGGTTTATTTTGGCTTAATTTTCTGGTTTAAGTTGCTAATTAGATTAGTAGCTCGGTTTTATTTATTTTAATCCCGTTTTAATGTCGAGTTTGGCCCAGAACCCAGATTTTCGCCCAACACTAGTGAATTTTGGGTGGAAAACGTGTTCTGGAAAGGTTTTTATCCCCAAGAAGCCTGTGATTTTAGCTAAATTCTGACCAGAAATGCCTTTTTCGAGGGGTTTTTCGTTTTTGACGAAAAATTTTAAGTCTTTTCTAAACTTGAAATTAATGGCATAAATTGTTGATTATATGGTTGATTATTTGCATTATTTTCTGCATTTTTATGTCCCCTTAAAGCACACTTACTTGGTAGTATTTGATGCTTAAAGGTTGATTTATTTTCACATAATTGCAAACTAATTGCTTTTTAGTGTGAAAGTTTTATTTTTGAGGCTTCCTAAGTGTTAAAGATTCAATCTTTATTTGTGATAAGTGATTGAAACTATAAAAACCACTAAATTCCATGTTATTTTGTGTTAAACTTTGATGTTTTAATCATTTTGAGTTGATTGGAAACATAAAGTTTCGATTTTTGTGATAGAAATTTGGTTATCTTCATGTTGGAAGATATAATTTTCAAGGATTCACAAAATTTAGATGTTGGAATTTTCATTTGAACATTAAAGTTCATATTTTTCCAACTTCCCTTTACTTTGTCAAATTCTCAAGTTTAATTTAAATTGATTACATTGAAAGTGAGAAATTGCCTCAATTTTATGTTGCACCAAGCTAAACCAATTTAATTAAGAATGGTCCTTGGAATTATTTTGGTTATTTGCACTTTGAAAATTTTATTAAGTTAGACTTGTTTAAAATTTTATTTTGCTCTCTAAATTAGTACTAAAATTAATTTAGAATTAATTATTTTTGTCTCGCGAAAAGGGATCAAATCCCGAGGCTGTGGCACGTAAAACGAGGCAATGCACCACCTTGGCGAGCCGGGCTGCATAGCAGCCCATATGTGGCGTGGGTCGTGTGTTCGTTTTTTGGCGTGTGCGTATGCTTGGTGCGGTGAGGTGACTAGCTGTATTAAGGCTTAATGTTAATTTTTTGCCGTTTTACTTATTTTAATTAATTTTGTTTATTTTAATTAAAATTTTGGGAGGCTAGGCCTCGGTTTGAGCGGCATTGGCAAAATTTCATTTTGACAAGTTTGGGTGCTAACGACTTAATTAATTAGATTAATTAAGGAAATGCGGAATTTAGTGGGAGCTTCAATTATTAATGACGTAAATTATATAATCGGTTAAACAACTTTGACTAGTTTTAATTAGGCGTGTTAATCGGATTAACCACCTAGATTAGTTACTAGTGCGCGCGTTGTTTAAATGTATTTTTACTTTGTTTTAAATTTGTAAATTGCATGGGCCATTCACAAATAGTGAATGGATGAATGGAATATATATATTCTCTCTCACAGGTTTTATGAAATGGCAACTAGTGGGACCCGACTAGGATAGAAAATACGGACTACGTGTCGTTATGTATTTTTGTAAATCTAAATACGGTCTACGCACCGTTAAGTATTTTTGTACTTTAATATTTAGATTATTCCTAGTTGTAGATACTAGTTTTTGCATAGTTTGGTTAAGTCTTGAAGACGGCGTATCTTGGAAGACAAAGCCTTGAATTGCAAATGAAGACCTTTTGAAGATATGAAGATTTCAAGGGGCCATGCTAGTTGCCAATATGCATCTATAATTTCGCTTTATATTTTATGCTTATATATATGTGAATTTTTCGTTAGATGCATGTTTAGGTTTTCTTGATGTTGCGATGATTAGTTAAGTTCACTTAAATCAACCAACATAGAAATCCTAGGTCCCTAATAATATTGAGTCAAACTTGCCTTTCCAAAACAACACTTACTAACCGGACGATGGTGATGGTAGGCTACGCCAAAGCGAGGTGCCATCACTTCTCCAAGGGGCATAAGGCACACCGGGTGTGCACGTTGGTTTTGGTTTAACTCATCGATATGAGTGAGGAGTCCTCACATACCGTGGCAAAAGAGATACATCGTCAAAGATGCATTAGATGCGACGATTGTCTAACCAAGAGTGGCTTAGAGCCATTAGCAAGGCAATGCTTACCCTAGAAGATTGAGTGTTTAAGACAAGCCAAAGCACGCTTAACCACTCTTTGTTTCTTCGGATCTTGGAATCGCCTTATTTTCGCCAAATAGGGACAATTATTATGCGTAAATAAGACGTTTAATAAGATTGAAGTTTGCATGAATGCTATTAAATTTCAAACTTATTATGTTCTTGATAAATGGTTATACTTAGCACTTATATTTATAGTATTCTAAATCAAATAATATTGTTTCCATGATTGGTAAAGGAAATCCTTGAGAATAGATCTCAAAGACAGGAAAAACATTTCTAAAATACAATTCTCATAAATGACTTTTATAACTAAGTCCGAAAGGACGGTTGGACATCATGTATTCAAAATACTAGGTAGTTTTGATAAAACATGAGGAATTGAGTTGCAATCTCAAGATTGACAACCAACGTATCCTTTCGCATCATACATAATTGAGTAGGACTCATTGATGTAGTAATTCGAGTAAGAATTAATGGAAAAGATGGAACTTTGTTTTACGGCGCACTAGGTGCTTGATTATGCCTAACAAAGTATAAGAGTCAAGGTACTTAAAGAAATGATTCTTAAAGTAAGATTATTAGATATTGTATGATAAGAAATATAGGAAAGAAGGAACGAAGAAAAGGAATTAGATTTCATTTCAACTCATGAGTTCATGTTATTGTAGTTAACTTAGCAATTCGTTATCTTCACAAGTATCGGATACTGCTTGAGTGTTCCACTATGATAGTGACCTCAAACTATTGAAGTTAAGCTAAGTTATCGACTTACAAGCTTAGAATGAAGCAAGAAGAGCTACATCAGTTGTAAGGTCGTATGTTTTGTTTAAAGACCTTTTAAGCCAAAGGCTGGAACAAGTAATGGTTATTATGTCCCATAATCAGCAATTGATCCGTTTACACACGGAAAGACTCACATTCAAAGTAATGAGCAATAGTTGCGAGATTTATTTGAATGGCATGGTTATCCAAGCATTGGGTCAAGAATGCCTGATTATAAACAAACATTTCCCTAAACATGATAAACTCACTAAGTTCAAGTCATGGGCTTGATTTGCATTCCGAACATCTTTAGCAATGTCACATCGACAAGAACGTACTCAAAGGCTCTATTAGATAGACTCTTGATAGTTGCTCGATTTGGAATCGTTCTAAGACAAGCAAGTCTTACTTGTTGAAACCGACAAAACAGAGAGCTATTGTTCTTGGTATAGACAGTTGACTCCGAAGGCTAAAGAGGATTCAATTACTTCAACGTTTCACAAAGAATTTGAAAGGATATGGCTATATTCATCAAATGTGAACAAACTTGACTTGAGTAGCTCAAGAGTTCAGTGAAGTACAGAATCGACTTGGCAAGATATCAAAACGTCTAGATTAGATTGAGCGATGTTTGCTTGAGCCAAGCGTGACTATCTCAAAGTTATGAATGGAAATTTTCATAAATAACTCCACAAAGAACATAGTGTGTCTTCATGGAGACCTCGGTGTCATTTGAAAATGACTCGAACAATGATGGTTCACAACCCTTCCTATAAAGTTCTTAAAGATTTGCACAAATGACTAATGTTACACTAAACAATGTGTCGAAGCTAAGAAAGGACGCCATATTCAGTTATGGATAGAAATAACTTCTAAAAGTCTTTTCAAGTATATGTCTAAGGCTCTTAGTCTCAGTGGGAGTTCACTAGCTCAGTGGGAGCAAAGTGGCTCAGTGGGAGCTAGGTGACTCAGTGGGAGCTGAATGGCTCAATAAAGACTAAGATAGCTCAAGTAGGAGCTAACTGTTTGTTTCACAACGAACTTTTACCCAAATACAATATACATGTCTCTTTGTAAGCATTCAAGTGAGACTACGGGTATTACCTCCACATCCTAATTGAGAACAAAAATTGTTTGTTGCTCTAAGTAGTGTCTTTCTGGAAAGTAACACGTTTCCAAAACGACAAGTGGGAGACAAATGAACTCGATGACCATCGAACTTAGCAACAAACTAAAACTGAGAATCTCGGAAGACCTTAAAGAACTTCATGAGAATGCTTGATCAAGAATACTCAAAAGGACTTTACAAGTGTCTTAAAAGAGAATTCATTACTCACAAAACATTAAAAATGTTGGAGTAAGATCAACATAATAAAAGGGCTTTGAAAGCGCCTTAAAACTCAGTGTTTGATGCAATTGCCCTGTATAGGTATAGAATTCACCAAAGGCTTGGATTGAATCCTATAAATTTTCTATTAAGTTAGAAACAAAGACTTACAAGCATACTATTTACTATTAGATAGTAAAGGAATAATGTCTTGTAAGATAGCTACGACAAATCCAAATTCCGAATAATGGTTAAAGACCATGAAAATCCGAAATAGACTCCATGTTTGAAAATCATGTTTGAAACTTGATTAATTTGCATGAAAGGTGAAAGACCCATCGATTGCAAATAAGTTTTCAAGGAGAAAACTAACAAATGTGGAAATGTATATGCATACATAGCTAGATTGGTTGTAAAGGATATAATTAATATCAAGGAGTTGATTTTAAAATCCCATTCACCAATCGGAATGCTCAAGTCTTTTCGTGATTGATCTAGCAAAATTGCACATATGAAATATGGCAAAATAGATACAAAAACCGCCTACCCAAAATAGGATTTTGGAAGTGACTATGGAATAGTCTAAGGGTTTTGAAAATCTAAATAATGCTAGATTTGAAAGCAAGCACATGGAATCCGTCATAGGATTAAAGGAAGCATTGCATGAAGGAATTGGAACGTGTTTTCTCATAAAGTTAATAAGAGGATTGACTTATGGAGAAACATAGAAATTCTGATGAACAAGAAGTTTAGTGGGAGCAAAAGTAATGGTCCAACAAGAAGTTTACGAACTTTATTGTGAAACAACCATCAAATGCTAAATGTTTAGATTTGAAAGTATTTTCGACAATGGACCGAGCTAAAGACGATACTTAGTACATGTTGGGAATTAAGTTCTATGGTATAGACTTAATTAAATGTTTAAATGAGTAAAAGAAATTACCATGTTAAACATGAAGGACTTTGAAAGGCTTTCGACCCATATGTATGAAGCTAAGTAAATGTTTGACCTATGTATAAGCTAGGCTAAGTACTAAGTCAAACGAGAAAGACTCTAGTAGGAGACTTTCAACCACATCATATAGCGAACAATTTGGCAAGACTCAGTGTAACTGTATGAGCTAAATGTTACATGGATGGAATAAAATTGAGAATAATTCTAGAATTAAATCCATCATGTAAAGCTATGATATGGAATCGTCAGATGACTTAAATGCTTAGAGCATGTGAAGTACGTATATAATACCAATCGACATTAATCTAAGTATTAGATCATTAGAGTATAGTCAAGAACATCCAAAGAACTTAGATAAGTAGTTGGATGAGTTCTTGACGCATGGAAACAAATATAATTTGAGTTTTGATGTTGCAAGCACAAACCTTAACAAGGATTAGATCCTTAGCAAGGAAGCCATTTATAAGCATGAGGCAAGAAGTGTCGTGGCTTGAGAATGGTAACATGGATGTGCATCCATGTATAATGTGCGGGAATTTAAGGAAAATTTCCATGCTCACAAGTGATTAGGGTATCCCAAATCGTTGTGAGTCGCATGGAGTGAAACCCAAGCAAGGGATCATCAGGGAGTCTACTAAAATATAGGTTGAGAATATTGTTCCCTTAAAGGCAATAATAAGGAAAGATGTTAAATGGAAAAGTTCGTTGTTGAACGTTGATGATTGTAGGTTGTCAAGTAGAAGGTCTCGAATCATAAAATGAGTGGGAGCCATTGCTTGGATAATAAATCCTGAATCACATGTAATCCATTAACACTCTCAAAATTTTATCATCTTATTATGGAAATGGTGGATAATGAAGATGCTAAGGTTTGCAAAGTAATTATAACTAAAGTTATGCAATAAGTGAACGACAACATTCATAATTGCATGAAAGAAATCAAGCATATCAAATTTGAGTGTGATTTTTATGAATGTTTTATGAAGAGTACTACTCTTAAAACATTTGGGAAAAACCATTTATCATAAGATGAAACATTGTGAAGTTTCATAGTGGAATAAAATATTTCTAAATATTCCACAAAACTATTTAATTGTGGTTTAGAATTAAATAATGAGTCCATTCGATTTTAATAAATATTCAAAATAGGGTATCAAGTCAATGGCTTGGATAAAGAAACACCTATTAAGTGAACATTGAATATTTTAATCGAAAATTATCCCTAATCAAGGTCATATTTTGTGGACGATTGATGACCATCAGAGATTAGTGTGCAATATGATTTATAGCACCGTTTCTTGTGCTATGAGGATATAAATCATTTGCACAGGTATTGGTTTAGAACCATACTGGATCGACCTATGAGGATACTTTAAGAGATTTAAAAAATCGTCATAAGTATTTTATCATTATTACTATCGGAACTCTTTTCCTTTGACCATGAGTAGTGGGAGATCTCTTGTTTGAGTACTGTTCCGCTTTGGTATCCGCCAAACGTCTGCCGTAACTGGGGATTATAAAGACATATATCAGGCGGGTGAGTCCTCTTATTAAGAGAAGCTACATTACAAGACTGGAAATGTCCCCCTACTAACAATAGGGAACATGTCTTGTTGTTTACAAAGCCTCTCGAAGAGCGAGACTGTGAAAAATGCATGGCCGTGCTCGGATGGATTTTAGAAATCATCTGCTTATTGACAGTCAAACTCGGATTTCAAGAAACACTTCTGGACGTAACAGAGATGACTAGTAATCTTACTCTGTAGTTCATGAAGAGACATGAAGAGACATAGGATAAGGGCTATACACTAAATGCACACTTGTCCGGAAGGACAAGTGGGAGATTGAAAGGAATGGTGTCCTTCGAACAAGTGTATTATTCTGATAGCGGGTTCAGAATTATTAGAAAGCTAATATATTCAGTAAGGTCAAGTGATCGGAATGCCTGGGTGGAGGCCGCTTCCGATCAGTTATATTAATATAATTAATATTACAGCTTAATCTTGACTGAACCCTTCGGGTCACACCCAAGCAAAATATACGAACCAACTCGACGAATTAATTCGGAAGAAATTAATTCGTCGTCCGAGTGTTAAACATTTAGACGTCGGAAATTCGGGCTTGGAGCGTCGAAACCGAGCGTCGGAGAATCTCAAATGTCGAGCCAAAATTTAGGATTTGGCGAGACGGGAAAATGCATCAAGTAACAAGTAAAATCCTAGCCACGCGAAAGGCTAGGAATGCATGCCCAATAGGAGCATGCCACGTGGCAGCACACGTGGCAAAACGCCATGTGCACGTTGGCAGCCGCCAAGTGGCAGCAGCCACGTTGGCAGCAGCCACGTTGGCAGCCGCCACAATGGCAGCCACCTAGTGGCAGCCACCAAGTGGCAGCGTGCCACGTGGCAGCGCCATGGTGGCGGCGCGCCACGATGGCGACACATGTGGCAATGGCCGTGGACCCGGGTTGATGGGTCATGGACACGGGCCAAAATAAAATGGGCCAACCGAACCCAACTTGGGGCTCAAGGTTGGGTGACACATGGTTAGTTCACATTGCATGTGAAATGCCTTGGGGACCAAGTGAGAAAGTGGTCTACACCTAACCATGTGACACTTGTTACTTGTTCCTTTGTTTATTTAACTAATGGTTGAATTTACCAATCTTTCCATGTGGGATCTTTTTGTGAAAAGTCCCACATTGAAAGATGAGTGAAATTCACAAGGCATACTTCCTTATAAATAGTCATGGCATGGCTTGAGAATTCTTTGCTTGAGTGGGAGTTAAAAAGAGCATTCCATAATTTTTGGGAAAACTTTTAAACTCATATAACACTCGGGTTTTGGTTGGACCTTGCTAACCCCAAGGTAGCGGACCTTAAAGTTGTGTTCGCCTTTTTGTGGGTGGATACCGTCGGAGGCGCGGCGCTTGACGTGCTCGTAGCTTTCAAGTAAGAGCCCCGGTTTTTGGGCGAATCTCGCTTCTAGGGTAAGATTCGTTATCTTTTCTTTGTGATTATTTATTTATGCTTTATGATTTTAATTATTGCGAGTGGTTCCTCGGGTCTGGGTTGTTTCCGCGGTGAGTCGGACTCACCAAACTCCCACAGGAGCAGCCGGTGTTTGGGTCAAGTAGTGTAGGTGTGTTGGTGTTTGGGTTAAGTAGTCTAGGTGTGCCGGTGTTTGGGTCAAGTAGTACTACTTTACCCAAACACTGGCTGCTCCTGCTCCGCACTTGCACTACTAGCTTGACCCTCCCATACCTAGCCCAAGGTTTAGATCAATTGTTTGTGCAATTTGTGTCTCAGTCAGATGAACCATTGGGCTAGGAGTGTGTTCTTTGTTGATCTCTAAGTTCCAAGAATTTTTCTGGATCGAATGACTCCCTTAATTTCTTCTTCCCCTTTCCTTCTATTTTTTCTCTTGCTTTATTTTCAGCTTGTATCCTTTCCAAATAATCCCTTTCAGCCTTATCTAAACCATTCAAGAAAGGCTTTGTACTAAATACTTCTTCATCTTGAGTTCTTGACTCAAGATTGAAGGATCCTTCAATTTCTTTTCAATATATTCTCCCACAATCTTGAAAAGAAGATAATTTAAGAAAAAGTTCTTTTGCATGCTTTAGCTTTTCATCTAGTTTTTCACAATACCCACCCATAGTTTTGACTAAGTCAATAAAATGTTCCATAAATTCCTCCTAGAGTGAACATACATAAGAAACGTTATGAATATATCGCCTTAAACTATGAACATAAAAAGTTAAAGAAATAAAAAATAATATCATTATGAAACATACGCATAAAAAATTTGAATATATAAATTTAAGAAAGTGAACATAATCATGCAAAGTATGAAAATATGCATTCATAGGTTTCCTCAAAGTGAACGTAAGCTTTTCAGAAATTGAACATATGCATAAAGAATATGAACATAAGCCATCGTTTTCTTTAGTGAAAATAAAAGAATTTTAAAAATTGAACATATGCATACAAAATATGAACATATGCTTACAAAAATTGAACATATGCAAAAAAAACATATGCGTAAAAAAAATGAACATATGCATAAGCATACATAGAATATTTCATGAACAATAAAGATTTATATTATGAACATATTGAAAAAATCAACGAACATAATGCATAAAAATAATGAACATGCAATAGTATAAGTATATTTTCTAATCAAACCTTGGCCGTTGGTATATTAGTTGATTCTTTTTCTGTTGTTTCCTCTTTTATTTCAGCTCGAGGAAAAATATTATCCAATCCAATTCCATGGCTCTCCAACTACATCCTTTCAACCACCATATCCTTTATCCATACAGATATGATAAGAGGAATTCTTGGTGGCATAATGTTTTTCTTTTGAATGCGATCAAAGTAAAACAGCTAAAAAGAAAAACAAATAAAAAATCATCAATTTAGCATAAATACAAATATAATAAAAAAAATATTAACATACTGTATATGAAAATGAAAATAATGGCATACCAAAAGAAAAGGCAGAAGTCCTTTGTAAAACCCACTTGGATTCAATTTCCAAGAAATGCTTATATCCATTAAGCTATCAAGGACATACTTGCACCAATTGTATTCCTTGATTTCAATGACATTCTTGATTGAGAACAGAAACTTATAGTGGTAGTGTATGCTTTGGTTGCATTTCATGAAGCAATTTATCGCCAACACAATGAAATTAATAATGAAGATTTCATCAACTACGCCATTGTTCACTCTCGCAGGTTCAGTGTTCATTTCCAGCTTCTTTTTGTTCATCTTTTCTTTCATTATTTCCAGCTTCTTCTTTTTTTCTTCCTCAGACTCATACCTCTGCAAAACTTTGTATGTTTTAGGGCTGCCAAATACAACACCCCAATATTTCCTCCATTTAGTCAAAAGAGTCTCTTCTTGTTCCTCATCTTCCAATATCTTTCACTTCTTTCTTCCCTCTCGGGATTCCATACACAACATTAACATCTTCTTCACAAATAACATAGATTTGTTGTATGGAAGATAAAGTGTGCGGCTATTCTCTTCAAAACAATGCATAAGCCGAGCAGAAAATGATTGGTCATTTTGTGGCAGATTTACATCAAATAATGCTCCAAATTCCATGTCAACAACTGTTTGTTTTTCAGAAGGGCTCAAATTTGATGCAAACGTCATGAATCTAAATGGCTAATCCTCACTTACAACTTACCATAATCCTCCACATCTTCAACATCATCAAGATTCACCACCTCATGTACATGTTCATTTGCATCTCTCTTTCTTTTTTTAGGTGCTTTCTCACTTTTTACACCCCCAACTTTCTCACCCTTTTCCCCCTTCACCACCTCAACTTTGTCTTTTTTCTGAGTTTCTTTTCTTTCACACCTCCATCTTTCTCATTTTTCTTTTGTGTCTTTTATTTTTGTTTGTTCCGTTAATCTTCAACTTGTGAACTCTTGCTTGAGGCTTCTGAACTTTTGCTTGATGATTTTTTATTTTATTTTTTTTGTGCAATATGCTTCACCCTAATAGAATGAATGTAAAGTTTAAAAAAATGAACATATGCATAGAAAGTGAACATAGTCATTTCTGAATGTGAATATAAGTGTTGAACACATAATCATTTTAAAGAAAAGTTAATATATACATTACAGAAAGTGAACATAAGCATATAGAAAGTGAAAACAAGTTGCATTGAAATTATAGGCTCATGTTCACATGTATTACTTGTAAGGTGCATTAAGAAGTGCGAGAGTCAATAAGCAACAAAAAAAGATCAATCAAAATATGAACATATGCAATTCCAAATGTGAACATAACCATTCAAAATATGAATATAGCCATCGTTTTCTTTAGTGAATATAAGCATTTTAGAAATTGAACATATGCATACAGAATATGAATATATGCATAAATAATATGAACATATGCGTAAAAAAATATAAACATATACATAAACATAGTAATTGAATTGGAGAAATCATCAGCAAATACTTATATTATGAACATTTCGAAATAATCAATGAATATAATGCATAAAAATAATGAACAAGCAGTAGTATATGTATTAATATACCTTTAACATAGCTGAATATAAATATATGCATTGCTTGTTTCAGATTATGCATTTTAAAATGTGAAGTTAAGCATTTTAATATGAATATATACATTTACAATGTGAGCATACAATGTACATAAGCATTTCATACCTTTTCTTGGTAAAACTGCTGCTTTTGATTGATCTTTTTGTGCTTCTTTTGATGGTTTTTCTAGTGGGTTTTCCCCTTCTTCTGGTGGTTCTTTTGATGGTTCTTCTAGTTGTTTTTCCCTTTCTTCTAGTGCTTCTTTTGATGGTTCTTCTGGTGGTTTTTCTTGTGCTGGTTTTTCTTGTCCTTTTGGTGGTTCAACTTCATTGTTGACTCTGAGTAACAAGCTGTGTATAACAGTGAGCTTTATGTACAAGTTTAAGAAATTACAAAATCACAAAATTTAAACATATACTTCCTCCGTTTTCTTTTAGATGCAACACACCCTTTAGCGCGGTAATTAAGAAAGTGGGGTTTACATGATATAATAAACTTTAAAATAGAATGAGTGGTTGTTAAGAGTGTAATTTAGTGGGTCATGTGGTTTAAATAAGGGAAATAGTATAGTTTTTCTCTAAAGCAACTTTCCTTTTATAGTGTGTTACAAGTATTGTGACATTTCCTTTTTAGGAAAGTGTTGCAAGTAAAAGAAAACGGAGGAAGTATACATTATGGTCACTTATTACTCTGCCAGAAGTTAATTAAATTAGAGAGAGAGACACATCAAGAAAGCAGCTTGAAGCTTCAGAACAATGGCTTAATGGCACATTCAATCAGCTACTATTTCACCAACAAAAACATCATTAAACAACAAAATACCTTGCTACTATCCTAATATGCACTCTAAAACATAAGATTATAAGATGATAAAGTTAAAGATACTCCCTCCGTGTTTTTTTTAAGTGTTACAATTTGATCGGCACATAGTTTTAGGCAATTTAATTAACTTAAATAAAATAAGAGGTAAGTGGGGTAGCTGGAGTATTAAAAAATTGTAAAAGAATGATAGTAATAGTTTATTGAACAGTAATGAATGTGAGAGGAAAGATATAATAAAAAGTAGTAGTGGGTTTGGGTAGAGACCATAAGAGGAGAAAGATATAATATTTTAATGTTTCTTTTTGCCAAAAAAGGAAGTGTAACACTTAAAAAACACGGCCGGAAATAGGAAGTGTAACACTTACAAAAACACAAAGGGAGTAGTATTAAAAGGAATTGCTAATTAATTTAGGAAAAATGGAAAGGTATAATTTTATTTGGCTATAAATAGGCCTGGAATCACCTTAGAGGTTGGCAGTCCCCTAAGCTCCAACTTAATTACAACATTTCTAAATATAATCCTTTGCTCTTTTCCTCTCATGACAACCTTCTGCCTTGCATAATACTAGTGGGCTAAATAACTAATTGCAAATATGCCACTACCTCCCCTTTAATCTATCTCACGCCAACTATAACCTACTCTGTTGGGTAATTACATTCTTCCCTTTAACCTTCTTTCTTGAACAGTTTAGCATTACAATAGGTCTAGATGGTTCTCTGCTCAAATATATATAGTCTCTTGCTTGTTTCAATGTACTCCCTCCGCCCCTATTTACTTTCCCACTATTCATTTGCACAAGATTTATTGCAAGTGAAAAGTAGAGAATTATATGGGCGGATAGTGCGGGACTTAACTCGAGAAAAAATAGTGAACGAAAATTTCTTAATAAAATGGTCAGAATAAATTAGGAGACCCTATAACGAAAAATGAAACAAGTAAAAAGGGATATAAGGAGTGTGTCTAATGGTGTATTGTAGATGAAAAGACTATTGGTGGCTTGTATCCAGTTAATGCTTAAAAGTTGTTGAAATAATTTGTTCTGAAGTGAGTCTTCTATCAACTAAAAGGTCTAAAACTGTTAGAATTAATTGTTTCTATTTCTTTAATTTGGGTGTATGAAAAGAATAATACACAATTACGGAGTAGTGTCTATTAAGTGCAGTATGATACTCACTATTGTTTCATTCCACTGTTATAAAAAGCTGATAATTAAGTGACTAATCCAAGATCACCAGTGCAAGTGGATCGGATCGACTTAAGTATCACTTAAGCCCAATATTCTATTCATTATAGAACCGAGCATTCATTTTGTTGCTGGAACTAGAGCAAGTCCTAACTAAAAATGAATATGAATATAATGTTCTCAAACTTGAACATCACTATTCAAAAGAAGAGCAAGGCAACAAATAATTCAATGGATATTTTGCTATCCTTTTTCACACTCTTTTATCCTACATCCCACACCACACCAACCACACACCAACACTCCCCTGCTCCATACTTCATCTCCCTCCTCAAACAATCAACAAAAAAACACAAACATCAGTGCAAATTTTGGACAAAATTCACTAAAAAATTAATCTAAACAAAAAACACCAACATCAGTGCAAATTTTGGACCAAACAGCAAAAACATGAGCAAGAAAAAAAATGAATATACCAATTCTCTTGATTTTCCCTTTCTTCTGTAACTTGTTTCAAAATGTCTTTGGGTAATTTTTGGATCTAGAGTAGAACTCTTTGCTGTTGGAAATAAAGAAAGGAAATTCAAAGGGTCAGATATGGGCGCCCAATCGGGCGCCCGACCGAGCGAGACCCGCCCGATCGGGCGCGAGAAGAGTCGTAAAATTCTGGACTTCCGCCGCCCGATCGGGCAAGCTCCGCCCGATCGAGCGCCCGACCTGGCGCCCGATCGGGCGAGCCCTGCCCGACCGGGCGTGAGAAGACGTCTGGAAAAAGGGAGTGTCCGCCCGATCGGGCAAGCTCCGCCCGATCGGGCGAGTGTTTGTCCGTTGGACTCCAACGGTTCCCTTGGATTCCTCTTCTTGTTTGATTTCTTGTAACCCCTCATTTAAGAGGTTGATTATGGTGTTTTTAAGGACCATAATATTTCTGATTTTCTCTTCTGTGTTTTATAGAAGATTCCTCCATGATCTTTCATCTTCATTATTCATCTCTATAAATTGGAGGATGTTTTCTGATTTTTAAATACACAAGAAATACATATCAAACACAAGCTTGCTTAAACACATACTCTATATTGGGCATAAGTTACTTGGCTCCAACCTTCCACCCAAAAGTGCCTTTGTGTGGAAGTGGTGTGTTAACCTTAGGGAACGTGCCAGCGAATACAATAGTGCACCCCGGTTGCGCCGGAATTTCGTTTTCAAGTCAGTGATTTGCATCACGACACATCGTACTCTTTCATTGTCACGAGATCATTTTTTTCGATCTTCTTATTTTAGAATATAGCCTTGAAAATACTTCTTATATTACAACAATTTGAAAACGAAATTATATATTTTCATTGGCTATTAATTGGGTATTGGTCGAAAGATTGGATGATGTCAAGAAAAAACAATTTTTTAGGAAAAAATATTGCTCACGTTTTTCTGGGAGCAGTCCCAGAAATGGACCCCGATCGAAGGTCAATCGTTGTCGGTTTGGGCTGAAATTTTGGGAGCTTGTTTGGGACATATGAAGCTTCATTTTCAACGGTTGGATTGTTAATAGCTGCTCATGTTTGGGAGTTATCGCTTCTATGTTAAGCTGCATTTTTTGGAGAGGAAATTTGGGCGTACTACGGAGAATGCTCATCTTTGACAATTAAATTAATTCAAGGGAGGTCCTCTCTAAACTAATTTTATTTTGATTATGCTTAGCACGTGATTTTAATTCTAATAATCTTCTTGGAAAATATATGAGTTGTGATTTTTGGCATTATAATATTAGATGATTATTTTGTCCATAATGTAGTATTTGTTACATGATTATTAGTTTATAGGCTAAAGTATAATCCATGTTATATATGTGTGATGTTACATAGCATGATTATTTCTATGTCTTTGTTCTATGCTTGTGGTTTGAACTTAGCACTTAGAAATACGTTAGTTGGTTTTATTTACCAATTTGTTAATTTTTGAACATATGTGTTGTTTTGTTCATTGAGAAAGTAAATATTAGGTTATTGCTTTAGATTAATTTTCTTTTAGCAATATGTTGTGTTCCTAATATTTACATGCCTATTTTAATAAATAGTTCATGGTTGTTTAAGACTTGTTAAATTGTTAGTTTTACCATGAATTTTGTGATTATGTGGAGTGTGATGTAATATCAAAGTCTATTACTTTTGGTACATATGTGTTGATAAACATATATATATTCATATTGCTTGTGGGGACTTTGTTCATGCTCATGATAACGCTCTTTTTGCATACTTCTTCTCAAAACTTGTGTTAATTCTTTCAATTTATTAAGTATGAGAAGTTTTTGAATGAGAATTATGTAATTATTTTGTGAAGCTAAGAACCATATGTGTATCATTTTCATGGAGAACATGCCTAGTGGTTGTTGTATTTGTGACTCTTAGTGGTGTCATAGTTCTTGTTGAGAATGGATGACTACTTTAATTAATTTTTTAATACTCTTGAAATACTTTTGGTGACTATTTTTGATATGTAGTGTGTCAACCTTATGATGAATTTTTGGAAGTATGATAATGTTTGAATTATTATTTAATTCAATGGTTAGGTTATTTTACTTCTTTGTTTATCCACCTTAAGAGAGAGTTTTCAAGAGTTATTAATTCTTATTACGTGTTTTGTTCATATTTGTTCTTACTTGGTTCAATTTGGTTTGGTATTGACATTTCTTTAAGGAATATTTATCGATTTCTTATGTGTGGGAAGTGATTCTTAAGAATTTTATTTCTTTTGGTGCTATGTCTAGTAAATCTCCACATAATGTCAATATTTTCCAAGCAAAGAACATGAATTCAAATGTGCTCCAAGAAGCTCGAAATACTTAGTGGATGCACAATCATTACAAGTGGTGGTCATTGGGTTGTTTGTCATTGATCGCTAAGGTAAATTATTAAAAGGCACTATGGAGGTATGTTCACATATTCCTTTTCTCCTTATCAACTATGTTTTGATTTTAGACTTAACTTTGGCATGTGGGGGTTATGTTTCTATGAGTGTAGAATTTTGTAGTAGGAATTTAGTCCTTATATACCCCATGTGAAAGGAATAGAGTTTACCATGTCTAATTTCAATACTTAAGTTGAAGACTTATATCGTCCAATGTGGGGGAAAAGTATATGAGAATAAATGTTGGACTCAAAGTCTTAGTTTATTTGATATTTTGGATTTGCTTTTTAAGCGAATGATACTATGCTTCATGACTTTGTTTGTGAATGTTGGATTGTCTCCATATACCACAATGTTGGATTATTGTATGTCATTGTTGGATTATCTCCATGTACTATAATATTTGGCAATCTCCATTCATCACAATTAAATTATCTACTTTACTTTAATTTGTTTTTAGCAATTATATGCATTATGTCATGTTTGAGTGATTGGCTATGCATATGAAATTCTCATGTCTCTTGATTGCTATATTCCTATATATGCATTTATTTTGTTTATTGAGTAAACTAGTTAACTATAAGAGGAATAAGAGGCATCATTTTTAGTTTCTCTTCTATCTGATGCAAAACATGAAAGTGACTAGTTATGCTAAAGACTATTATTTATTTGTCTTGATTTGGTTTCTCTATGCAATGTGTGAAGAGTGTTTCCTTAACTTAATGAATTGATGACGTGAGTGATTGGTTATTTTAGAAGAAGTTATTGAGGATGAGTTAAATAATTTTAACTTGCCTAGAGTTCTCCTATCTTTTTATGGAGTGTGTTTCCTATTATTTCTTCTATAATCTTTTCAATGTCATTCACTAAGTGTTGTTGGGAATGATCAAGACTATTTTTGTGAGTAAAGGTGACTTTGTCTTTCTTGTCTTAATGGAACGATGTAGGTCTTACTTGGATGACTTAATTATTTCGGATCTTTAGTCTTTGATGATAAGTTCCCCTCTAGTGGTTTGTTAAGCCTTCTAAGTGATGACCTAAGTGGGTTGGTTGGTGAGTTCCATGTTGAAGATAAAAAATGTGAATTGAAGTTTAAGTGTGAGCTATAAGTTCAAGTATGAGCTAACTTGATATTATTACCTAGGGAGTGGTACAAGAGTGTGGTTAGTACCTTGTGAGAATATAATACTTGTGATTAAGTTTGTTTCTCACTTCTTGCTTCAAGGTAATATATATTTTTGTGCTATGTCTACAATGAGAGAAATGTGGTGCTGTCGAGAATCGCATGTGATTTGTAGTTAACAACTTTCTTGAACTTCTTATCTTTCCAATTTTGTTGAGCAATTTTCACGATTTGGATTATGACAATATGTTTTATTATTTTCAGAATAATAATGATCATTATGAGTTTTGGTTTTTTCCAAAGTGTCATACATATTTCGTGATTGGAAAGATTTATGCGATAATATGATATTTGTTGTTCATGTTATCATTTGAGTGGAGTATGTTTTAGCATGAATTATGTGTGTGTACTTTAAAGAGGTCTTAAAGTATGTCTTGAGTGGAGTATGCTAATACATTTAGCAATGTGATAGTGACATGCATTGCATTTTATTTTAACATAGCATATATTTGTGAAATAGTTGAAGTGCAATATTTTACAAATCTAATAGTGAATGACTAATAACGTTGTTTAAATTTACTTCATCTTTTACTAAGTATCTTTTTAGGTACGAAGGGTGTGAAATACACTAGCTTTTGGGGAAAGTTGTTCAAACTTTTCGGAAGGCAAGTGTTGGTGATTGATGGTTGATGAAGAAAGTTCACTAATGCGGCTATGTTATTTTCAAGGATTGGACTTGATTAAGGTTTTGAAATTTCAAGTCTTGGGTTCGTTGTCTTATTACTTATACATCTAATGGTGAAAACTAAGTGATATATATTTTTCTAACCATCTGTGCAAATTAAGTTGATGTTGAAAACATGCTAGTTTTTCTTATTGGAAAAAATATTCTAGCAAAATAATTTTGCACTATGGTAAGGAAATTTGGGACATGTAACACAATCCATGATAATTTGTGGAAATGTCGAGGGGGATAGGCCTTAAGCCCATGTGGAAAAGCATTACTTTCCTATCCCTATGGCATGTGTTGTAATGCTTGTTTGAGGCTGGACTCTTTTGAGTTCTTAATGGATCAATAAACCATTTTTGGTTGGTGCTATTTGAGACGCACTTGATTGATCCACTGTTTGAGGTTGAGTCCTTTGACTCTTAATGAATCCAATTGTTTGGGTGGACGCACTAAAACTTTGGATCACCGTTGTTTATGATTATTGTGAGGTTGAGCGTTAAGCTCTTAATGAATCCATGGTCATGTGGGGGTAAATAGCTACAATGCAACATTTGTTGAGTTCTTATGAACATGTTTTAACCCTGTTGACTAAGTACTTTTGATAAATGCTTGTGATTCACCTGTGTGGTTGTGAAGACTAGCCATCTTCTATGGAAAATTTGGGCGGATTTCCTAGAGCTTCCACTAGACCTAAGGTGAATATGCTTGGCTATAAAAGAGCATATCTCTTCGCGGAGTTCAAGTAAATTTTTGGAGAAAGGTATGTGATGTGGGGGTCTTGAATTAAATCTTGGAGTTTCAAGGCTAGTCCACTCTTTGATTAAGACTCTAAGGGTTTCAAGGTTTGTCCACCCTTATACTTGTAATTCACTGTCTCATTTCACTAAGCACTAGATTTCAAATTACTTATGTAATATCTAAGTGTTATGTATTAATCTCCTCTTATGCCCAATATGTTGCTTATCCTCATCTTTTGTTGGCTTTTCTTCCCTTCCTTTAGTGGGGGATTGTTGGAAATAAAGAAAGGAAATTCAAAGGGTCAAATATGGGCGCCCGATCGGGCGCCCGACCGAGCGCCCGACCGAGCGAGACCCGCCCGATCGGGCGCGAGAAGAGTCGTAAAATTCTGGACTTCCGCCGCCCGATCGGGCAAGCTCTGCCCGATCGAGCGCCCGATCGGGCGAGCCTTTCCCGACCGGGCGCGAGAAGACGTCTGGAAAAAGGGAGTGTCCGCCCGATCAGGCGAGCTCCGCCCGATCAGGCGCGTGTTTGTCCGTTGGACTCTAACGGTTCCCTTGGATTCCTCTTCTTGTTTGATTTCTTGTAACCCCTCATTTAAGAGGTTGATTATGGTGTTTTTAAGGACCATAATATTTCTGATTTTCTCTTCTGTGTTTTATAGAAGATTCCTCCATTATCTTTCGTCTTCATTATTCATCTCTATAAATTGGAGGATGTTTTCTGATTTTTAAATACACAAGAAATACATATCAAACACAAGCTTCCTTAAACACATACTCTATACTGGGCATAAGTTACTTGGCTCCAACCTTCCACCCAAAAGTGCCTTTGTGTGGAAGTGGTGTGTTAACCTTAGGGAACGTGCCGGCGAATACAATAGTTCACCCCGGTTGCGCCGGAATTTCGTTTTCAAGTCAGTGATTTGCATCACGACACACCGTACTCTTTCATTGTCACGAGATCATTTTTTCGATCTTCTTATTTTAGAATATAGCCTTGAAAATACTTCTTATATTACAACATTTGCAACTTTTTTCTTTTTGGTGCTGAACATTTTATTTAGCGGCCTATTCAAGAAAATTAGGGTTTATATCAACAATTTATATTAACAATTACAATTTAATACCACAATAAAATTTTAATTTATAGAAATGACAATCTAAAAATAAACATCTATACTTACATAACATCCTGATTTCTAGTAGATTTTAAAGTATTTTTTTATTTTCTAACAAAACAAGTGAAAAACTTGCATTAGTTTATGAATTCACCCACACACAAAAATTAATCTAAACAACTTTTTACAAAGAAAAGAGAAAAAAAAATTGTAATACAAACTAATCTAAATAATTTTCATATAATCTAAACACCAATTTTACTAATTAACTGTGAGATTAAAATTTTTTCGAAAAGTCACTAAAAAAAATTAAAAATTTCGGACAAAATTCAGTACAAATTTACCTTTTCGATCTTGGGATGATCCTTTTGATTTTGCATCTCTTTTTTAAAATTTTTTGCAGTTTTTTAGTGAGAGAAAATAAGAGGTATTTAGGGTATTTTTACCCTAGACACGTGGACCAGTGAGAGGTCGCCACGTGTCAAGCTCGGGATGGCCCATGTGGCTCAACATCCTCTTGACACTTGGCGCCCTCAGATATGCCTCTGAAATGGCGGCCTTCAAGGGCCCAAATCCCTAGGAGCGCCGTAAAACGGCGCAACCAACTAAAATCTAGGTTAAATGACCTAGATAGGGGCACATTCTCCAACGACCCTATAAATAGGGAGATATTCCCCCATTTTGGGGACACATTCAATCATTTATTACACCTTTATTCTCTTACATCAGAGAAAGACCTGATCTTGGAATCCGAGCAGATACCCACCTAAATTTCCGTTCTCTTTATTTCGTTTCAAGTTACTAACTTGACCGTCGGAGGCGGAGCTCCAACCACCCGGAGTCTCCGTTATTTTGCAGGTACAGCTCAGCCGGATCAGACTTCGTGACGTAACTCTCCCAAGGGACAAAAACACCCAAAACATTTGGCGCCGTCTGTGGGGAGAGTACCGCGAAGATGGTTCAAGAGTCTGTACCACCCCCTAACCGTTTAGGCGATGACCCAGAAGTCTTTACAGACAAGGAGAATGAGGATCCTCAGGTCGAAACCTTTACAGCCGATGATGGCTCGCTCAGAATCAAGAGCATCCGGCCCAGAGATATTCTGGAGCGGGGTGCCTCCCAGGCGGGTCCAAGCCGACCCACTGGGCAGCCGGAAGGGGAAACCCAAACGGCCGCTGGATCAGCCCCTGTCACCTGAGACAAACTCATGAGATTCATGACAAGTTTCAAGGGTGAAATTAAGGAGATGATCACCAAAAGCCGGACTGGCCCAAGTAAAGGTCAGTCGGCGAAGAAAACTCCTCCAAAGAAGGGGAAGTCAGTCAGAGACCGGCAGCCCACTCCTCATCCAAAGGAGAAGGCAGCCGGGACCATTGATTGGTCAAAAATTCTCCTTCCTAGGAAGAACACCAATAACACTCGCCGGACTCAGCAGCCGGTGAGAAGTAAAAAATCAACTCTTGATGCCCGGGAGATCATAAACCGAAAGAGAAACCAATCAATGTCTGAGTCGGCTTCAACGTCAAATTTTCCAGACAACTTCAACAACATTTCTGCAGGGAGTGCACCCTCCTTGCATGAGAGCCAGACAGGCGGTAATACCGTCCATTCTGGCCCTCACATGATTGGAGCTGTACCGTATGTGCCTACTCAGGCTTACGGACAGTATCCCCCTCACTTCATGAAGCCGGCCTTCTTTGGAGGTCAGGCGGCATATCCAAATGTCCAGCCATTGGACTGGCAGCTTCGTCTGCTGCGCCTGGTTGAACAGCCTTCTGCGTTCACCCGGGAGATAACCTAGGCGGCCCAACCGGCCAAGGTTAAGAATGTATTGGTTGGTACCTATGATGGTACCACCAATCCGGAAGACCACCTCATGGCTTACACCAACCTCATGTATCTGCAGGGGTTGGATGATGCCACTTGGTGTCGGTGCTTCCCGGCTACATTGAAGGGCATTGCCCAACAATGGTTTGTGTTGAGTCACTTAAGGTTTTGAGTGATGACAAACAGCTGACTAGCTGGTTCTTGTTGGTTTTATATCATATCAACTGACATTTTGAACAGGAACAGCTATCCCAAGTACTTGAGGCAATATGAAGTCCTTTTGAATCAAAGCATTCAAGAAATATGTATCAGAATGTTCTATCAAGGAAGGCCGTCAAGACTTGAAGATTATGAAGTCTCTCAGATTAGGATAGTTGATCTTTGTAGTCTTTATAATGTTAAGTGTGCATGGATGTTTGTACGTAAGCTATCTGTATCCCTTACTTAGAATATTTAGTGTTGTAGAGATCAGGAAAAGTTGACCTGATCTCTAGGACACTAACAGGTTAGGAAACAGCTGCTTCGTAGCTTGTTTCGTGAACCTGGACATTAGTTCAGTAAATATTTTCTGGAATATATATTTCCTATCCTTAGAGAATATTTACTAAACTAATTGATTCAGTTTATGCAGAGTTGGAGATGAATTATTTCGCATATAACTTAGAATATATTATTCTACCCATTTATGGAAAGTAGAATAATATCTTAGAATATCTCTTATTTACAAAATAAAAGATATTCTATTTTCCTAAGTTATGATCTGAAAAGATCACGAAAGAATTCATCTCCCAACCTTATAAAAGCATAAACTCGATCAGAATTTCGAGTGAGCTTTTCTGAAAAACTTCTCTATCTTTGAAAGCTCGAAATACACTCTAAGGGAAATAGTTAGTTCATCTCTTACAAACTATTTATGCACACAGTAAGAATTGTTTTGTAATTATCTCTTGTAAGCTTTGAGTGGAAGCATTTAGAGGGAAACAAAGGGTTTGTATTGAATCACTAAGAGGTTAGTGATTGGGTAGCATTTACGAGTGTGAGTGCAAGTGCTTGTGAGTTCAAGTGCGAAGTGACACCTAGAGTTAGGTGTGGGGATCACGAGTGTGATCATTTGTAATTGCTTTTGTTTTTCAGAGTTGATTAATAAAAGTAATTAGGGTAGTGGAGGACGTAGGCTCAGAGTTGAGCTGAACCTCGTTAAATCTTTGTGTTGATTATTTATTGAATTTTCTGTTTCCGCTGCAGGACCAGTTCATCACCTGGTCCCCTTACATAAATAGAGAAGAAAATCCAATAATTCTTAACACTGCCCTGTACTCAATTCAACCCCCCCCTTCTTGAGTACCAGCTGCACTTTCAATTGGTATCAGAGCCTCGGCTTCTTGTAAGGGTAACACCTAGAGAAGTAGATCATGAGTACTCAGGAAATGAATGCTATGGGATATGACAACAAGACACCAAAGTTCAATGGGAAGAACTATGCATGGTGGAAGAACAGAATCAAGAACATCATCATTGGCATTGATTATGAATGCTGGTTGGTTGTTAAGAATGGTCCCTTGACCATTGAGAAGTCTGATCCAGAAGGGAAGCTAGTCCCAAAGGCTGAAGATGAATACATCTCCACTGATTACAAAAAGCTGGAGAAAAATGCTAAGGCTATGTCGATACTGCAACAGGCCATTGCTGAGAATGAGACAAACAGGATCTCAGCATGCACCACTGCCAAGGAGATCTGGGATACCCTTGAACTTGCCTTTGAGGGTACCAGTGAGGTAAAGAGGTCTAAAATTGATTTACTTATGTCAAAATATGAATCTTTTAATATGTTTAAGGATGAAGATATTAATACTTGTTTTGGTAGATTCATGACTATTGTAAATGATTTAAAATCTCTTGGTAAAAGCTTTACTGATGAAGATCTTGTTAGAAAGATTTTGAGAAGTTTGACAGGTGAATGGACTCCCAAGGTTACAGCCATTTATGAAGCAAAGGATCTTTCAATTCTTTCAGTTGAACAGTTGATAGGCTCCCTCATGACCCATGAAATGCTGGTTGGATCTAAGTCAGAGAAGGTACCAGCAAAAGGAATTGCTCTAAAGGGAACAGTCGAAGATGAGGATGATGAGATAGGAATGATGGCTAGAAGGTTTGAAAGAAGTTTCAGAAACCAGAAGGGAAAATTCATCAAGGGTAAGTTTAATAATGCATCAAATAAAAAATCTAACAACTTCTCTACAACAGGATGCTTTAAGTGTGGTGAGAAGGGACACCTTGTGAAGAATTGTCCTCAATGGAAGGACAACCAGTCCAAGGAAGCAGACAAGATGGCCTACAAAAAGGCCATGGTTGCTGCTGTCTGGGGAGATACAGACAGTGATGAAGAGGGAGATGATTCAAGTCAGTCAGATGTATGTATGACAGCAATACTGAATCAAAGTTCAGAAGAAGGTACCAGGAACAGCAGAGGAACTAGCTCAGATGTCCACTGCCTCATGGCAAAAAAGCACCCCTTGGATCAACATCAGGTAAACATTGATCAGATCAAAAAGGATATGCTCTTTTATGATAGAGAAAACTTGATGGAATGTGCTAGTAGTGCTTTAGATCAATGTTTAGAACTTGGAATTGCTTATCATAATTTTAAGAGAAAGTTTAAAGAAAAGTCTAAAGAATATGATATTGCTAATTCAAGTTGTGATTTGTTGGAAAGTGTCTGTGCTAACTTGAAACAGGAAGTGGCTGAACTAGAGATTGCTTTAGATCAAAGCAAACTTGAAATTCAGAGAATAAAATCTGATATGGGTTTGTGTGATGACAGTGATGATGAATGTGAGAAACAGTTTACAAGTTGTGTCATTAACGTGCTTGATTATAGTGATGATGACTTGTACGACTTTGATAGTATAAAATCTAGGGAAAGTGTTCTAAATAGGTCTAAACTGTTAGAAGGATTCAACTTGTTAGTTGATGATGTAGAGAAACTATATAAAGCATATGTCCTAGTTAAGGACAGCAAAAGTACTGGTTCTGAAACTGTTTCTAGTAATATGCATGATGAATGTGAAGCTAAAATTTGTAGCTTGCAGGTTGAGTTAGCCCAGCTTAGAAAGACTAATTCATGTGATTCTGTAGTTTTGCATGATTCAAGTATTTCAAAATTGCAAGCTGAGCTTGAAAGAGCTAAGCTTGACTTTGAGATAGTTGTTGACCAGAATTTATCCCTGCATGAGAAAATGAACTTAAAGGACAGAGAGTTCATAGAATTTAAGAAGAGAATGGATAAAGTCCTCCAATCCCAGAACTCATTGAACCAGTTAACCTTAACTGCTGGAAACAGTGGTAGAAGGGGACTTGGTTATACTGGGAAGGGGAACAGGAGGAACTGGTCTCCCAGAGATACTACATGGTTACAGGAGTATAAGAAAGGTAAGTATGTCTTAGCGAAAGACATGCATGTGTGCTATCATTGTGGCAAGAATGGCCATAAGAAATATGAGTGTAAAGACAGGAAAAGTAGATTGGATAAAAATGAGAAAAATGTTAAACAGATTTGGGTTAGAAAAGACTTGCTTGAATCTGTTGTTGGAAAGGGACCCAAAAAGATTTGGGTTCCTAAAGCTAACGTTTGAATTTTTCCTGTGCAGGCTGAAGTGAGAGACAATACCTACTGGTATTTGGACAGTGGCTGCTCAAGACACATGTCAGGGGATAGGAAACAGTTTCTCTCACTTACAGCTCATGAAGGGGGAAAGGTGACTTTTGGTGATAACAGCAAAGGTACCATTCTTGGAATTGGTAAGGTTGGTAAGTCACTTTCCCATGCTATTAGTGATGTATATTATGTTGATGGTTTACAACATAATCTCTTGAGTATTTCACAATTATGTGATAAAGGTAATAAAGTTGAGTTCAAAGACAACCTTTGTCACATAGTGAATTTGCAAACAAATGAACTTGTCTGCCAGGGATTCAGACATGAAAACGTTTACATTACTTATTTAAACCAAATCCCTGAGAACAAGTCCATCTGTTTGAGTGCTGTTTCTGATAGGGACCAGTGGCTTTGGCATAAAAGGATGGGACATGTCAGCTTTAGACTTCTTAACAAACTCAGGTCACAAGAATTGGTGATAGGCCTGCCTAACATCAAGTTTGAAGCAGATAGAGTTTGTGAAGAATGTGCTAAAGGGAAACAAGTCAAATCCTTTTTTAAGCCAAAGAAAACTATCAGTACCAGCAGACCTCTAGAACTTATTCATATTGATTTATGTGGACCCATGAGAGTCCAAAGTAGAAATGGTTCTAGATATGTGTGTGTCATTGTTGATGATTATTCCAGATACACATGGATTCTATTTCTGTCTTCTAAAGATGAAACTTTTGATGAGTTTATTGTATTAGTAAAGCAGGTTCAGAACAAGATCAATCATCAACTGGCTGCCATAAGATCTGATCATGGATCAGAGTTTGATAACTCTAGCTTCATAGAGTTCTGCAGGGAACATGGAGTTTCTCACAATTTCTCTGCCCCAAGAACTCCTCAACAAAATGGAGTAGTTGAGAGGAAGAACAGGACTTTGGAAGAAATGGCAAGAACAATGCTCATTGAGAGTTGTCTCCCCAAGTCTTTTTGGGCAGAAGCTGTAAATACAGCTTGTCACATGTTAAATAGGTTGATGTTAAGGCCTCAAATGAAGAAGACTCCATACGAACTTCTTAGAGGAAGGAAACCAAACATAGCATACTTCAGAACCTTTGGTTGTAAGTGTTATGTGCATAATAATGGTAAGAACAACTTGGATAAATTTGATCCAAGAAGTGATGAAGCTGTTTTCCTTGGTTATTCTTCTCACAGTAAGGCATATAAAGTATTCAATAAGAAAACTTTATGTGTTGAAGAAAGTGTTCATGTAGTCTTTGATGAATTTAATATGTGTTGTGAGAATGTGCAGGTTGATGACTTAGATGAGATAGGACTTTTGTATTTTACAGGAGAATCAACTGATGTCTCCTTAGAAAAACCAGGTTCACATACTGGTTCACCAGATGCTGCTGGTGAAGGACTTGGTCACAATGAAGGAGATCCTCAACAAGTGGATACTCATGAGGATGGAGATGAAGGCCCCCAAGTAAATGGAGAAAGCAACACCTCAGGGGGAACAGAAAACTTTCAGGACAAGTTTTCCACCCATGTAAGGGAGGTAGGGGGAACATCTCAGCATACTGGTCCATCTGCGCAAAACCAATTCGATGGCACAAATGAACCAGGGATGCATGATGGTTCTGATGGATTAAATGAGAATGCACCTAGATCTAGCATTTTTAAATATAAATCTTCTCATCCTTCTGAACAAATTCTGAGTGATATCAGTAAAGGCATTCAGACTAGGAGAGCAGTTTATGAAAACTTTTGTGCATTTTTCTCATTTTTATCTAATATAGAACCAACTGACTACAAGATGGCTTTAAAAGATCCTGATTGGGTTTTGGCTATGCAAGATGAATTAAATCAATTTGAAAGAAATAAAGTGTGGCATCTTGAGCCAAGACCTGAGAACAGGTCAGTCATAGGTACCAGGTGGGTCTTCAGAAACAAATTGGATGATCTGGGTACTATAGTCAGAAACAAAGCTAGACTGGTCGTGCAAGGTTATAATCAGCAAGAAGGCATTGATTATGATGAAACCTTTGCCCCAGTAGCTAGACTTGAGGCAATAAGGATCTTGATTGCCTTTGCTGCTCATAAGAACATTAAGCTCTTTCAAATGGATGTTAAGACAGCATTTCTAAATGGTTATTTGAAAGAAGAAGTATATGTTGAGCAGCCCCCTGGCTTTGCTGATAGTCAATTCCCAAATCATGTATATAAGCTGGACAAGGCGCTCTATGGTCTTAAACAAGCTCCTAGAGCTTGGTATGAAAGGCTGTCCAACTTTCTGATGGAACATGACTATAGAAGAGGAACGGTTGATAAGACCCTCTTTATCAAAACCAGGAATTTTGATTTGATTGTAGTACAGATATATGTAGATGATATAATATTTGGTGCTACTAATCAAATTTTGTGTAGTGAGTTTGCAGATCTGATGCAAAGTGAATTTGAGATGAGCATGATGGGAGAACTAGGATTCTTCCTAGGATTGCAGATCAAGCAAACAGTTGATGGGATCATGATACATCAACAGAAGTATCTAAAGGAACTAATCAAGAAGTATGGATTGCAAGACAGTAAATCATATGCAACTCCAATACCTACAAATGCAAAGCTAGACAGTGATGATAAAGGAGAGAGTGTGGAAGCTACACTGTTTAGAGGTATGATTGGTTCTCTTCTCTACTTGACAGCTAGTAGGCCAGATATAGTGTTTTCTGTGGGATTGTGTGCACGTTTTCAAAGCAATCCCAAAGAATCTCACCTAAAGGCTGTCAAGAGAATATTTAGATACTTAGTAGGAACAGATGATCTGTACTTGTGGTACCCCAAAGGTGGTTCAATTGAACTATTAGGATACACAGATGCAGATTATGCTGGATTCCTAGTAGACAGAAAGAGCACATCTGGTATGGCACATTTCTTAGGTCCCTGCTTGATTTCATGGGGATCAAAGAAACAAAATTCTGTTGCTTTATCCACAGCAGAATCTGAATACATAGCTGCTGCAGCTTGCTGCTCCCAGCTGTTGTGGATAAGGAACCAGTTGAAAGATTTTGGTATTTTCTATGAAAATGTACCTATTTTATGTGATAATACAAGTGCTATTAACATTTCTAAGAATCCTGTGCAGCATTCCAGGACAAAGCATATTGAGATAAGACATCATTTCCTAAGAGATAATGTTGAGAAAGGTCTTGTAGAGCTGAGTTTTTGCAACAGTGAAGAACAAATTGCAGATATCTTCACTAAGCCATTGGGTAAAGAGTCTTTCTGCAAGTTTAGAGTCATGTTAGGTCTGACTAGGTCAAACTAAGAGACCTCTCTCAGCTGTTTTTCCCCAATGATTGGCTAATTAAGTATTCTTTAAATGAGTGCGTGCATCATACCTTTGCAATCTGTCTATTATCTCAATGTTAATTGCTTATCTCTATGTGAGCAATATTGCAGCTAATCACTTTCAGGATTGAAGGCCATATTGAACAGATAAGCAACTGTTTCAGTAACCCTACCAGCAGAGGAAACAGCAGCAAATACAAACGGATTAATTTTGAAATTAATTTCAAATTAAACCGTGAGAAAATATTTTTATATTCTTATTTGATTTTAAAATCTTTAAAATATGGCAGTTATTTTCCTCCAACGGCAATTTGTTCTGACAGTTGCAATTATGGGCAGTTGTTCATTTATGGAAGTTATTTCCAAATTAAAATAACTTCCAAATATCTTCTGATCCTCTGATTTTATTTCTGATTGTCTCTATAATTCCTCTTGCTATATATTTGCTTCCCTTTCTTTGCTCCGTGATTATTCATCATTCATCAAAAATTCTCAACTTCTCTCTCTACACAAGATCAATTCTTCGAAGCTTAGACAAGCAACAATGGTGAGAAAGGCTGGAACTGGAAGGAAAGGAGGAAGGAAAGGAGGTTCCAAAGCAAGATTGGCTAGTTCCCCCTCGTCAAAATCTCAAGAAACAATCAAGGATGTTCTTATGAACGTCTCTGAGCAGACTCCTTCACAAGCAACACCAGAAATCAACCCCTCTGAAACTGAACCCATCAAGGCCGTTCCCTTGAGACAAACTCCTTCAAAAGAGAATGTCTTGAAGGAAAAACCTGCTTCACCATCAAAGACTAAAACTTTAAACCCTTCTCCACAAAAATCCAAATCCAAAAAGGCCCCAAAAGAGAAATCCATCGAAACCCTCACTCAAATAACTGAAACCGTTTCTTCAAACCCCAAATCACCTTCTGAGGGGGAACCTGTTAAAAAGATAGCCAAGAAACTTGAAAAACAGTTAGAGGAAGTGGCTGATGAAGGATTGGATGAGGAGAAGGAGGACAAGAAGATGGAGGAGGATCTAGATGTAGTGGTGACCAAGGTGGTTGCTGGTACCACTACTGGCTCTGTAAGGAAAAGGCAGACTAGGGCTGCTTCAAAGGTCATTAAGGGCTCAGAAGAGAAGGAGACTACACCATCTGAGTCTAAGAGAGGAGAGAAAAGGAAAGCAACATCATCTGTTTCCCGTATCTCCAAGGCTGCTAAAGGTAAACAACCTGTTAACCCCAGTACTGGTGCAACTTCTTTAAGTTCTAGGACTGTGTTATCTGGTTGTGGTGTTGAGAATGAATATTTTGATATTCCTGCTTTGAGTCAAGTTAAGGAACTTCTTGCGTTCCAAGGATGGATGTCTCTGTTTAATGATTTAAATGATGCTTTTGTTGGTCCTGTTCGTCAGTTTTTTGTTAATCTGAAGCAAAACATTGATATGTCTGTGGCATCAACTGTTTCTGGTAGTATTGTCCATGTTTCTGAGTCTGTTTTATCTGAGTTGCTGGGTATACCTAGAGATGGTTTTGGTAGATATAGCAGTGATGGGTGGCCCCTAATGGGAGGAGTAACACCTGAGGAGGTTACTCAGTTTTTGTTTGGAAGAAGGAAGAAGAAAAGACAGCTGAGGAAGGTTCTGACTTCGAGGAGGAGATCAACCCAGAGGATGAAGAAGAGGATGAAGATGATGATGAATGATCACTTCAGTCTCCCCCTCCCCTTCCATTAACTGCCATAATATTTGCTGTTCCCCCACACTGCTAGACTGTTTTTCATGCAGTGTGGTTTCTATTATGTTTCTACCCTTCTGGTGTGTAATCCTGAACAGTTTTACGCTTTTTCTGTTTCATGTGATTGAATAACCTGTTTGTGCTAACCTGCAGCATTGAGATTGATCAGTGGTTGAAACTACTGATTTTTGGCTTACTTGCGATATTTTGGTGTGCAATTCTATTTTTTGAATGCTTTTTAATGATGCCAAAAGGGGGAAAAGCAGGTTGAAGTTTCTGAAAAGGCCTTGTTAGACAATTAGATTGAGTCTTTTATTTCCTTGAGTCAGATAAATCACAAAAACAAGTTAAAATAGAGAGAACAGTTAGATTAACTAACTGTTTCAGTGTCTTTTTCCAAATAACCAAAAACAAGTTGTTTCTTTTAAATAAAGATGGCTATCCTGGTCAGTCATCAGTGTCATAAGTCTTTTACACAAGATATCCCTTGTGTAGAAAGTCTAGTAGAAAGTCTTGTCTTCTTAAGTGTAGATTAGAACTTTCTTTACTTTGCTGTTTCTCACTAACGTGCAGGTGCAGGAAACTTCAAAGTGTTTGTCATCATCAAAAAGGGGGAATTTGTTGAGTCACTTAAGGTTTTGAGTGATGACAAACAGCTGACTAGCTGGTTCTTGTTGGTTTTATATCATATCAACTGACATTTTGAACAGGAACAGCTATCCCAAGTACTTGAGGCAATATGAAGTCCTTTTGAATCAAAGCATTCAAGAAATATGTATCAGAATGTTCTATCAAGGAAGGCCGTCAAGACTTGAAGATTATGAAGTCTCTCAGATTAGGATAGTTGATCTTTGTAGTCTTTATAATGTTAAGTGTGCATGGATGTTTGTACGTAAGCTATCTGTATCCCTTACTTAGAATATTTAGTGTTGTAGAGATCAGGAAAAGTTGACCTGATCTCTAGGACACTAACAGGTTAGGAAACAGCTGCTTCGTAGCTTGTTTCGTGAACCTGGACATTAGTTCAGTAAATATTTTCTGGAATATATATTTCCTATCCTTAGAGAATATTTACTAAACTAATTGATTCAGTTTATGCAGAGTTGGAGATGAATTATTTCGCATATAACTTAGAATATATTATTCTACCCATTTATGGAAAGTAGAATAATATCTTAGAATATCTCTTATTTACAAAATAAAAGATATTCTATTTTCCTAAGTTATGATCTGAAAAGATCACGAAAGAATTCATCTCCCAACCTTATAAAAGCATAAACTCGATCAGAATTTCGAGTGAGCTTTTCTGAAAAACTTCTCTATCTTTGAAAGCTCGAAATACACTCTAAGGGAAATAGTTAGTTCATCTCTTACAAACTATTTATGCACACAGTAAGAATTGTTTTGTAATTATCTCTTGTAAGCTTTGAGTGGAAGCATTTAGAGGGAAACAAAGGGTTTGTATTGAATCACTAAGAGGTTAGTGATTGGGTAGCATTTACGAGTGTGAGTGCAAGTGCTTGTGAGTTCAAGTGCGAAGTGACACCTAGAGTTAGGTGTGGGGATCACGAGTGTGATCATTTGTAATTGCTTTTGTTTTTCAGAGTTGATTAATAAAAGTAATTAGGGTAGTGGAGGACGTAGGCTCAGAGTTGAGCTGAACCTCGTTAAATCTTTGTGTTGATTATTTATTGAATTTTCTGTTTCCGCTGCAGGACCAGTTCATCACCTGGTCCCCTTACATAAATAGAGAAGAAAATCCAATAATTCTTAACACTGCCCTGTACTCAATTCAACCCCCCCCCCCCCTTCTTGAGTACCAGCTGCACTTTCAGTTTGGTAATCTGCCAGCCGGGTCCATCGATAGTTTCAGGAAGCTCACCTTCCTGTTTGCTTCCAACTTCTCAATGAACATCCCTGTGAAGAAAACAAGCCTTGATTTGAGCACTGTTAAGCAGGGAAAGAGAGAAGGGCTACGCTCATATGTCAGGCGGTTCAATCTGATTAGAATTCAGATTCAAGGACTGTCTGACGAGGTAGCTTTTACAGACTTTTTCAAGGGTCTGAGAGACGGGTCGACCTTTAAGTTTGACCTAGTCAGAAAAAGAGGCTTTTACCCTACAGGAGGCCCTGAGGGAGGCGGAAAGCTACATTCAAGCTAGCGACCTCTGCTCGCCTGGTAGCCAGTCGGACTCTAAGAATTCCGACAAGCAGAAAGACAACCGGCCTGCTCAGCCGGCTAAAAAGAAAGAAGAGAGCAAAAAGAGAAAAGAAATCTGGGCGGTTAGTGATTCTGACCAGCCGTCCCAGAAGAAGAAGAAAGAGTTTAAATCGTACGTGCCCAAGTACAAGTTTAACAAGGACTGCAATTTCATCCTCATGGAAATTAAGGACCGGCTGTCCCTAGAGAAGCCGAATCCAATGAAAAGTTTCATTCAATCAAGGAACAAAAATAAATTTAGCCAATACCATGAGGAAGTTGGCCATGACACCAACGACTGTTTCAGCCTTCAAAGGGCGTTGGACCGTCTGGCTGACAAAGGAATGCTGAAGTCCTATATTTCTAAGTCCCCAGCCGGGGCAAAGAAGAAGAATAAGGGTCAGTCCTCTAAGACTACCCCCCCAGCCTGCTAGTAGCTCGGATATCGACAAGGAGTCGGTCTACACAATAGCAGGCGGGTTTTCCTGTGGTGGCCCTACCATACGGGGCACCAAGAGCCATCTTCGAAAGATGGACAAGGATGATGATGAGCAGGCATCTGCAAGCACCTCCTTCCCAGACGTCTTGATCACTGAGAAGGACAGGGGCAGCGTCCGCCGTCCGCATGATGACCCGGTCGTCATTGAATGTAAGGTTGCCAACCAAATGGTTGGAAGAATCCTTATTGACACCGGCAGCTCATCAGACATCATCAGCCTCCGGTGCTTGCAAAAGCTGAAATACAATGTCAGCAGCATGCATCCGGTCACCCACACCTTGGTTGGTTTTGGGGGTGGGATGGTCTACCCAGCCGGAAGAATTGACTTACCCATCCGGCTGGGAGAGAAGGGCCAAGGACGACATATTGTCGTCAGATTCTTGGTCGTTGAGGAGTTGACCGCCTACAACATTATCCTTGGCAGGCCAACCCTCAACGAAGCCAAGGCAGTAATCATCCCATCTCTCATGCTCATCAAGTATGAGAGGGATGATGGCACTGTTGGTTCCCTGAATGGGGATCAGAAGACGGCCCGAGAGTGCTATCTCTCAGCCGTCAGAGACACTGTAACCCCAGGCGGCCAGGAACCAATAGACCGTGACAATGTCAAGGATGCTGACCCAGCGCCTGCCCCACCAGCTGTCGGAAAGAAAAGAAAGGCACCTATGCTGGTGGAGGTGAAGAAGGAGAAAAAATAGCAATCACTGACCAGTGAACGGTCAGATGAGCTCCGTCCCCAACAGGCTGGTGAACATATTGACATACCTCTGGACGACAGCCGTCCGGAGCGTACCGTGAAGGTTGGGACGGTTGCCTTTGCTAAGTTAGGTGCAGACTTGCACCTTCTGCTGAAAGAATTCAAAGACATTTTTGCCTTTGAAGTGGAAGAGATGTCCCGGATCTTGCTGTCCACAAACTCGCTGTGGACCCTAAAAAGAAGCCCATCCGGCAAAAGAAAAGAAATCACGGCGAGGAAAGAAGTCAGGCGGCAGCTGCCGAAGTAAAAAAGTTGTTGGATGCTGGGTTCATTCGGTCATGTAATTTCCCCGACTGGGTGGCGAATGTTGTGCTTGTAAAGAAGTCGAATGGTACATGGAGGATGTGTGTTGATTACACAGATCTCAACAAGGCATGTCCCAAGGACAGTTATCTGCTTCCTAAGATCGACAGTCTGGTCGATTCAACAGCCGGGAATGCCTTGATGAGTTTTATGGATGCCTATTCCGGCTTCCATCAAATACCCCTGTGGAAAAAAGATCAAGAAAAGACGGCCTTCGTCACTAATCAAGGGTTATTCTGTTACACGGTGATGCCGTTTGGTTTGAAAAATGTGCCGGCTACGTTCCAACGGATGATTAATACTGTCTTTATTAATCAGATTGGGAAGAATGTAGAGGCATACATTGATGACATGATAGTCAAATCCAAACAGCAGGCGGATCACCTTGCTGATCTCCGAGAAACCTTCACCACACTCAGGCGGCATAAGGTCATGTTGAATCCTAAGAAATGCGTCTTTGGTGTTGAGTCTGGGAAGTTTCTCGGATTCCTGATTGATCAAAGGGGGATAGAGGCTAACCCTGAGAAGATACAGGCAGTGATTGACATAAAGTCACCCCGTACTGTCAAGGAAGCACAGAGACTAACCGGTTGCCTGGCTGCCCTGGGGAGATTCCTCAGCCGGTCAGGTGATAAATGCCTTTACTTCTTCCAAGCAATCAGGAAGAAGACCAGATTTGAATGGGGGGATGAGGCTGAGGCGGCCTTTCAACGGCTGAAAGAACACCTCCACTCTTTGCCAAGACTTGTGAGTCCACTGCCTAGGGAGGTGTTATACATGTACTTAGCCGTCTCAGATCATGCCCTCAGTGCCGTTCTCCTTGCTGAGAGAGACGGTGTTCAGCTTCCGGTCTATTTCATTAGCCATGTCTTAAAAAATGGTGAGCTCCGGTACTCCATGGTAGAAAAATTTGGCCTTGCCCTGTATATGGCTTTCAAGAAATTGAAACCTTACTTCCTGGCTCATCCGGTGGTAATCTACACCGACCAGCCCCTCAAGCGGTCACTGTCTACTTTGGAGTCATCCGGCAGAATGTTGAAATGGGCTATTGAAATGCAAAGTCTTGAAATCACTTTTGAACCTAGAAAGGCAGTGAAAGGTCTGGGACTTTGGCGCCAATATTGGAGCTTCGGTCTGGGACTGTTTTCGGTATTATTAGTCAACTGGGGTATGCCTAAAGTCGTACTAGGTCAATTCCGATTAAAAAAAGAAAAAACTTTGTTGACTCAAATTAATTAATTAATTAATTAATTAGGCAAAGTTCTTTAAGTCATTAATTATAATCTCAACACAAATCAACAAACGGTTAAGAGAAACATAGAATATATATGCACAACAAATAATGCACAATTAGTCAAATAGGCACGATATGATGCAATAAGTTCGCAACCTAACCATGGCTCTAGTTCTTTAAAGTTCGGGATATGGTTTAGTCAAATAGGGTCCATGGTTAATTGTCCAGATGCACCGCGTAGAAGCCTAACCGTGAAGGGTTAACGCATGTGGATAGAACACCGCGAGTTTTTAGAAAAAAACTCGCTTCCATGGTTTGGTGAATTCAACCTCTCAGATGTACCCTTTGTTGCCAGGAGCGTTCAATCAGATAGATAGAGCATGAATTCCCAGAGGGTTATGTCCATATGTAGAACACATATGGGTTTCAGAAAAGTGAGAAAAAATTCAATCAGGAAGTAGGATCGAGCAAACAATACGAAAAACCGGTCGAAACTAGAATGCATATTTCTGGCTCGGTATTGGGGGAAATTGGCGCCAGCAAACAGAGACTGGCGCCAACTTTCATCTGTAGCGCCTGGCGCCAATACTGGCGTCTGGCGCTACGGCTAAAAGTGTGGCGCCAAGCTCTGGCCCCTGACGCTACTTCCCACATGCCTCAGCAGCTTTCTGTGCTCAATAAAATCACCCAGTTTCGCGCGGTGTTATTTCAGTCCTAGTTGTGAAAGACATTTCTCAAATTTCCTACGTGTAAAATCCTATGTTTTTTACTCATTACGGATGGCCTTTCCAATGAGAACCTTTTTATGCATATGACAATAATGTTAATCAAAATTACGCACATGAAATACTTAGAACTTTTCGAGTCTCATCCACTCATTCTAGATCATTGCCGAAACAAATTCGGGAATTAAAATAGAAATCCTCCCCAGTGGAGTCGCCAAAAACTGTAGGGAATAATTTCAAGCCTTTAAAATCCCACTAGCTTGAACCCCACTGTGATCATACACTAAAGTACGGTGGCGTCCAAAAGGGAAGAAGATAGAGCAAAAGAGTCGCCAACAAGTTTTTTAGGAACTTGTAAACCATTCACGAGGTGAAGGTTACACCCCTTAACGATCCAAGAGATCGTCAACTCCATAAGGTCATGAACCAAATAAGGGTCTGGGGATGAAGGTAAAAATCCAACCTAAAAGAGATTGAACCTGCCCTAATAATAGGCCTCTACTTTATTCTGATCGTATTCATGTGCGCTTTCTGATTAACATGCAATCAATAGGATTAACCCTAAACCTGTTTAATCTATGTTGGTTGAATATTAATGCACAAACAAATCTATTATTGGCGATCACTTGAATTATAATCACATTAACCCTAACAAGATTAGTAATTATCTTATTAAGCATGATTACAAGTACCAAATTCCCTTTAAGCATGCAATAAAAGGTGATCAAGCAATAACGATAAAAATCAAGCAACATAATAAATAATAATCATGAATAAAATAATCATAATCATAATCATCATAATCATGTTAAAGCATAATAAACATAGCAAAATCCTAGGCATGATACTAACAAGATTAATAACAAACCCTAGCATGTCACTAAACAATAAAAATCAAAGCTTTAGCCCTAACATGATACTAACATGAATAAATATTAGGAAGAAAATAAAAGGCATCATAGCAATCATATTTAATATTAAAAATACCCTAGACATGATACTAGGAATATCATAACAACAATGTAAACATGATTTCTACATCATAAATCAATTAATCAATTAAAGTACTTACTTTGATGTCTCGTACCTCTTTCTAATAACAAAATACACACGTTAGTAACTTCAAGGAAAATAATAATCAAAGCAATTAAATTAAATAATTGAAAGAGAGATTTGGGACCAAACCCTCAGAAATTAAAACCTTTCACGTCTAGGGCGAAGGCAACTTCGAATATGGCTAGGTGTTTCTAGATCTTGCGAATGCGGAATTTTGTATTTAAAAACAAGGTTTTGAAAAGGAAAGAGAGAGAGAATAATCAAGAAAGTCTTGATGAGAGTTGGTGAATGATTAAGAGAGAATTAGAGAATTAATGATTGCGAAAGAAAACTGATTGTTGATGAATCAAAACGGAGTTTTTAATACGATATTTATAGAGAAAATCAGCCAAAAAGATAAAATTAACAAAACAGAGTCTGGCGCACGCAAAACGAGGTTGGCGCCAGGCACTGGCTATTGGCGCCAGCACCAGTGGCTAGCGCCTGGCGCCAAGGCCTGGGGTTGGACGCCAAATCTGCTTTTAACGCGTTTTCGAAAATCTGATAAACTTACCGTACTAGAAGATAAAATAATATAATTTCCATCGAAAATGCTATTTGATCTTGATTAAAACTCTGAAGAGTCCTAATTGAATTAGGAATGATAAGACCTTCTAGAATGTTCTAGAAGACTAAAACCATTCCTAATTATATTAGGAATGATAAATTATATTAGGCCCTCCCCTAGATCATAGGGCCGTACTTAAAGCTCAAACCGGGCCCAGTTTAGTAAATTGGCCATAACTTCCTCAATATTCATCGGAATTGGGCTTATAATATATCGTTGGAAAGGTCTTTGCAAGCCCCATCCAACTACACCACTATTGGACCCATATCATGGACCAACCAAACTGGATTGGCTGTTTTCTTTAAAATAAAGTTTTCAAAAACAGGGAGAAGAGAAAAAGAAATAAAACTTTCCACAACACTAGACCTTTCCACACTTTCATTTCATTCGATTATGGTTCGACGTGAAAGGTATTCATCACTGGGTTTGGTTTTGGGGAGACACAAATGGGTGTCTACAGATACTTAGTGTAAATTCAATGTTGTAATTATGCTCGGCCAATGATCCAATTAAAAACTAAGCACAAAAACGCTTAGTAGCTATACAACCGGTCTCAAACAAGGCCAAAGGCCAATATGGCTAGATGGTTGCTTATTTTATAAAACCGCCTGTCCTAACATGGACAAGGGCGTCCGGCGACACCCCTCCGGGTGCAATCGTCGCAGAGAACGGACTATTTGTCGGTTCTACGTATCCATGCAGACTGCAAAAATTGAACGACCAAATTGGTCAACTCATAGTCGTCTGACCAGAATAATCTAGGAAGAACAATTAACCGAGTACCGGATGCCCTGAGGCATCAGTCAGTTATCGGCTGAAATTCTTACTTAGGTTATTTATTCCAAAGTTGCACTAACTTCCCTATTGGGGCAAAAGGTTGTGTAATGGCTATGCGTTAACCCCAGACGGAATTGATCGCCTGGGTAAGAAGCTCAAAGCACCCGCTATTATGGCCGGTTGTGCACTTGGTTTGGGGCAATCACCATTGTGATTGATTGACCTAAAAACACTCCATACTTCTCCTAGTATCAAGTGTTTTCAAGCCAATCAATCAGCTTGACATAAAACCAACCACACAGCCGTCCAGGGGCAAGAGCACCCAGACTGCAACCTGCCGCATGCTTTTTTAAGTTAGGCAAAATATTAATGAATTGCAAACATAATGCAAAATTCAAAATCAAAAATTTGGAACACAAACATATATAAACACCGACTGAGTCGGAATACTTCATTAATATTTAAAATGGCACAAAGGCCAGAATAAGTGTTAACCGGACACATCCGGTGAAGAAAGAAAGAGATAAAATGTTAACCCAACTCCTTAGTTGGTAAAGATACAACAATACACGGCATACAAGCCGGTAAAGAAACAGAATGGCATACTGCCGCAGAAAGTGGGGAGGCTCACCTAAGGCTGAGGTGGATTCTTCTCCGGCTGAGTCTGGCTGGCTTGGCCCTCGTGATGATCATCCGCTGGCTCCTCATCATCAGAGACTTCATATCCCTGCTCAGCAGCCCAGTCTTTGAAGCGAGGCGGTGGAGCATCACCCAGTTGCTGGGCATCATACACCATAGTGGCGTAATCATACCTCAGCTTATAGACCTCAAAGTCTATTTCTGAGTAAAGGAGGCCCCAGGTGATCTTCATCCGGGCCAAGTTGTCCCGTTCATTCTCCTCAGTCAGCCGGGTCTGCTCCTGGGCCAGTTCATCCGACTGCTTGTTGCGCAGATTCATGAGCTCAACCTTCAGGCGGTCATTGTCTATCCGGAGTTGGGCATTTTCCTTGTCAGCATCCTCCAATGCCTTGAGATCTGATTTGGCATCTTTCAGCTTCTTGTCAAGGTCATCAGCCCGGCTGTTAGCTTCATCGTTTGCAGCCGTCAAACTCCGGATCAGCTCCTCCTATTTCAACTCTACTGCTTTAATCTTTAAATTACACATATAATCAGAATGTTCAGCAAAGTTGAGGTTTTCTAGGGCCCTCCGTTTGGCGTCATTTACCTCTTCTTGCTTCCGCCTGAAGGGGCCCCGGAGACTATCCACTCTCACCATAGCCTGAGACAATAACAGCCGGTTTGTGAGTTACTTAGCCAAATTAAAGATAAAAGATATCAGGGTAAAGGGATTATTTACCTCAGCTAGAGAACCCATTATTCGGTCGAAGTCCACGACCTGCAGATCAGGTATGGAGTTCTTCTCAGACCGGGTGAGGGTCCTCACCATCCGCTTTGCGAAGATTGCAAGATCCGGCTGGTCAGAAGTTAGATCTGCATCAAAAGTAGTGCTTTGTGAGATAGAAGCAGCGTAGTCAGCATTCATCCGTTGCCGGCTGCTGACTGACCCCTTTGAAGGATCAACCTTGGTCTTGACTCTCATAAAATCAAGTGGCCAAGGTATTTCAGTTCGTTCCTTACCTTGAGCTTCCGGATGGATCTCCGGCTTACTCTCCTCCCCAGTGGTTGTCGCACCGCCTGCAACCTCAGGTGGCTCGCCACCCTTTGATGCCGTAGAGACATCCGGCGCTTTCTGCTGTTCTGAGCTTTCGCTTAGTTTTTTCAGAACAGCAGGGGATTTGCCCCTAGTCGTTGGACGACCGGATTGGGCAGATGTTTGTTTCTGGGGGGGATCCTTCCTGGCGGCTTTTGCAGCCGGAGTCTTTTCCAGATCATCTCCTTGCCTTTTGAGCATCTTGGAAAATGATCGTGGAATTCTCTTGACGGACTCCTGAGAGAGAAGCAAAATGTAAGTATACCCAACCGGTATATATATATAAAAAAATATATATATGCAAACACATTAAGTCAGGCGGTCTTACCCCGCCTTTCTTCGAGTCCTTAGCCTCGAAGGCTGCCTTTTTGGCGAGTGCCGCCTCCTTGCGCAGCAGCGCCGCGGACTTAGCCGGAGTTTTATCCTGGTCAACCATCCTCAAGGCTTTGTCTGCAAAAACAAGAATTTAAAGTTAGAGAAAGTTAAGGCAAGTACGCAATTAAAATAACAATAATTCCGGATGAAGGGAATTCTACCCCTTGGAAACATGGTACTTAGCCCGCAGGCAGACAAGAAGCACTCGTCCTTGAAGAAGTCCGGATGGGGGATCCAGTTCTTGGGTACAATAATATGAGTCTCATCCCCCATGGGTTCAGGTGTTGTTTCAAAGAATCCCGGCTCCATGATTTGCTCCCGGGCCTTAGTAGATAGTGCCGGGAGAAGGCATTTACGTCCAAGGAGAGCCGGTTCAGTATTGTACCGGCGCAGTGTCCGGTTGTGTCTTAGGGTGGGGGAGGAATTCAAATAAAACTTGTCCTTCCACCCGGACCATTTGGACACTTTGTCCAAAGACATTAAGTATTGGGGCAAGGTAGTCAGCGTATACCACGCCCCATGGCCGCTTGGAGCCTTGCTCAAATAGTGCATGTGAGCGAAGGCAGAGAAAATAGGGTTCAAGTTCTGAAACTCGCAGGCGGCGATGTAACTCAATATATTCACCCACGAGTTAGGGGTGAGCTGCCAAACCCCCAGATCATACCCCTTGAGGATTTTCCTAATCCCGGGGTGGAGGGGGAACCGGAGGCCGGCTTCGATAACCGCCTCGTAGCAGATGAAGTAATCATCTGCATGGTCAATGACGTCACTCCAGGCCATCACAGCATCAGCCGGAGGGACAATAACCTCCCAACCCCTTCCAAAGGGATGTTTCTCTTTAAAGGCCCTGAACTCGCTATTAAGAAGGGCAATGTTACTCGGCAGCATCCGGGTCTTCTTGGGGTTGGGATTGTCAGCAACCTTGGGCGGCTGCTGATAGTCAGCTGCAAAATCACCCTGGTCGGAGCCGGAAGATTCGGCTCTTGATCCTTGGCCGGCCTCAGCACCGCCGACTTCATTGGAGGAGGCGGCTCCCTCGCCGTCTACCTCTCTTACCCCTGAGCTCCCGGAGGTAGAGGGAGCCTATTCGTCAGAACCGTTCTCCTCCCAATCCCTTTGTTCCCCTTCTGGGAAAACCTCATCGGCTGGCACTCTCATAGTGCGTCGGCTCTTAGACCGCCTGGCCGTCTGTTTCGTTCTGGCCATTGTGTCCTGCACAGACACAGAGAGGGAGGAATTTGGAGATGAGCATATTGGTTCCGACAGTCCAGAAGAGGCACCCCCTGTTCTAGACTCAACCGTTCCGGGGGATCGGCTGAGTGTCCTAGGCAGTGCCGAGTGGGTGAATTGGGAACTCATTTATATTCTCTTAAAAGGCCGGGTATACAGGCGGAAAAAATGGTATACAAATTGAAAGGGAGAAAAGCTAAAATGGTACAGGCGGTTACCTTGCTTTAACTATGGAAATCTGAAAACCGCTACAGCCGGTGAACCGGGTGATGTATTGCTAGCACTCGGAAGCTTGAAACTTGTTGTGATGCAGGCGGGAGCAGAGAAATCTCTCTCTAGAATCTCTCTTTTTCTCTCTCTAAAAAGTCAATGTGAACGTAAGGTGTGAAAAGGAGGGGGGTAACTTTCTATTTATAGAAAGTAAAAGTGGGGGGAAAATTTTGATTTGAAATTCAAAATTTTACCCGTTACTGTTCACCTATGAAATGTGGACACGTGTCACAGGCCCCACGTGATATGCACGTGCGACCTGTGAGGGGCAAATGTTTAGGGTATTTTTACCCTAGACACGTGGACCAGTGAGAGGTCGCCACGTGTCAAGCTCAGGATGGCCCATGTGGCTCAACATCCTCTTGACACTTGCCGCCCTCAGATATGCCTCTGAAATGGCGGCCTTCAAGGGCCCAAATCCCTAGGAGCGCCGTAAAACGGCGCAGCCCACTAAAATCTAGGTCAAATGACCTAGATAGGGGCACATTCTCCAACGATCCTATAAATAGGGAGATATTCCCCCATTTTGGGGACACATTCAATCATTTATTACACCTTTATTCTCTTACATCAGAGAAAGACCTGAGCTTGGAATCTGAGCAGATACCCACCTAAATTTCCGTTCTCTTTATTCCGTTTCAAGTTACTAACTTGACCGTCGGAGGCGGATCTCCAACCACCCGGAGTCTCCGTTATTTTGCAGGTACAGCTCAGCCGGATCAGACTTCGTGACGTAACTCTCCCAAGGGACAAAAACATCCAAAACAAGAGGGAAAATCATATAAGAAAAGAGTTTTAAATTTTAAAAATGACTTTATTTTAATTGGGTATGGATGGAAGTATTGAATCTTCTATGTTCTTAGTTTTAGGGCTTTTTTCAATTGAAGCGTGTCTAATTGGGTTTTGGAACCGCTATTATACCTATCTACGCAACAGCTTAGACAAATTGGAAAGCAACATTTTATAGTAAAGGTCTCTGAGTCTCTCTATCATAGAAAAGACCAAAAGCGGCTAAAACACACACCAAAAAAGGGTGGGTCTCAGATTTCTTCACTTCCGTAAAATAAGCATTTCAGATTCTTGCACTTTTTCCTCCCTTTTCTTCTTTCTCTCTCTTTCTTTCCTAAGTTGCGGAATGTCAAACAATAATACGAGTATATAAATTACAACCAAAAATCTTCAAATATTTATTTTCTTTTAACAATGGCGGAAACAAAAGACCCTGCAATCAAGTTGTTTGGCAAGACTATTCCATTGCAGGAAATTCCCTTGAATTCCCCGATAAATTGGTCACCACCAACTGATGCAATTGACGTTGCTAATGATGACGACAACGACGAAGATGGCGATGAAATTGATACAGAGGATATGGATGAAAATGGTATTCCAGGAGACAGAGAAATTGACGAGGTAAATTCATCTATTATTTGTTTTTATCTTTTTATTAATTAGTACTCGTATAATAAATTGTAGGTTATTGATTATTAATTTATTGAATTTGAGTTGAAATGTTTAATGATAATGTTGTTATGGTTCTTTGTTTGATCAGTTCGAAGGTGGGTGGATTGGTTATGAAATTTTATTACATTAATTAATAATTTTTAAATATTTATGAATAAACATACGGCTAATAAATAAACATTTATTAGCCCTATTTACTCGCGGCAACTTAATACTTGCATATATCATTATTACCCTATATTTAAATGCACATATATTTGACCAATTATATCTTTAATCACATACAAATAAGATGTGAAAATTAGAAGTTTGGATGTTGCGCATTGTGACGATTCTAACAAAATGGCACATGTTAATTTTGTTTTGTATGTAAGTAACAATAGAAGCTCTTCTAAGCCTCAAATTCCCATGATAATTAGTGGATAGAGCAATTAAGATGGTAGTTTAATTGGATTAGTCTAATTACATTGATTAATTATAGTGATTTGCAAAGTTTCATATCATATGTTACTAATGTTTATCTTTTTCAACACCTACATATTTGTCCAATTACTGTATATGTATTGAGATTTCTTAATGAAATTGATTTTGTATCAGTAAAGAGGTTACACTAAATTTTAGTGTGTCATTACAATAGCGATGCTTCGTGAAGGATGTTAATGAAATGGAGGTGAAATTAAGCTAATCAAATGAATTTTTATGACTTTGCCTATGTTTGTGAGATTTGAAGTAGCTTTAGTAATCTTGGGAATAAATTGGTACTTTAACTCCTACGATTTATCTATTTTCGGCCTTATGGGTAGAGTATTCTGCGGCGAGTGATGGATTGGTGGTGGTGCTGTTAATTTTTTAATGTATAGTTCTGACTAGTTAAGATGAGTTTTTTCTTGGGAAATTCTCAACGGTACTCATCAGTTTTATTTTTTTCTCAATGGTAAACACTAAAATATTTGAACAATTTAATCAGTGACTAGCAGAGACAAATGTTTCATGAGAATTTAGGAAATAATTTCATAAATGACCTTGCAGAATTGTCTCATTATCTTAGTCAAGGAATCCTTTGGATATAATAATGTATAATGAATAACAAACGTTTAAATAGGCTGCATGAAGTGGGATGTATATTAAGTGTTGTTTATATATAGAGTATTGATGGGAGTTTTTGTTTTCTTGGTCGTAAATGTTATCAATGTATTGGAGTTTTTTGTGGTAGAATGTGATGATCTATGTTTTTGCGCGGGAAATTTATGACATATAGGGTTGTAACTTTCATATTCGGGAAGGAGTATATGTTGTAGTGTGGTGGACACACAATAGTTTTTATACCTGAAAGAATATGCAAAGTACTTTTGTGCATAAACAGGGGTAAAGCAAGAACGGAAATGATGACTTTTGTAAAATTCTGGAAAGAAATGATGATCGTTGATCATATATGTGAGTCAGTAGTTAGTTATTGTAGGTATGTTTTTATACACTGTGGATTTGATTCCTCTTGCATCGATTGTACATCAGATTTTGGGGCTTAAAATATTGGTATTACTCCCAAAGATTTCATGAGTTATCTCTGCTAATTCAACATATTTAACATTCTTATATACTGATGAGTCAAGCTAGTTTTCATTGTTGAATGGTTGCATTTTAATACGTAACTTCATTTACGTACATCCTGATTATATCTTGGAAAGTCAAATCATTCGAGCTATAGTTAAAATAGTTTCTTTACAAATAGATGACTGTAATTATGTAAAATTATGTTTATGATAAAGTCGATGGTTTAAAGGCATGAGTTGTCGTAGGGAAGTCCTGGAAAAGGCATGCTGTTATCTTTTGACACCTTTCTAAAGTCATTCAAATTCTTAATGAATATATATCAATGAGTTCACGGGTTAGTCTCAAAAGGTACTAACAGACTGAGAAAATCGAACCTCATATTTGTATCTTAATGCTGGCCATTGCGACTGATAGAGAATTGATATTACTGGATATCGGTGTTTGAGCATCATGATAATTTTTTTTTATTGCTCAGTCAAAGCTGATCTATTGCAATAAAGGATACAAATACAACTTGATTATGCAATATGGTTGATTTTCTAATAGTGAAAACTTTTCTGGTTCTAATGTTTTTTGTTATCATATTTGATGATATGGATTGAAGTGAGAAGCAGGGGTAAAATAGCTGGTTCTAATGTTTTTTGTTAATATCATTTTCATTTCATTTTCAGATTAACCATGATGGAAAGACATTTCAAACAAAACAAGTTAGAGTTTCACCTGAAGTTTCAGATACGAGTACTTGTCAAGCTGTGTCATTAGGATGCACTGATAATCTTGGCCCTTTATCAGGTGCTAAAGAAAAGGCATCAGGAGAATCATTAAATCTGGAAGAAGAAAAGACAGAGATGAATTTGTCCCAAGATATGACTCCAAAGAAACCTGATAAGATACTCCCATGCCCCCGGTGCAATAGTATGGACACAAAGTTCTGTTACTACAATAATTACAATGTCAACCAGCCTCGTCACTTCTGTAAAAACTGTCAAAGATATTGGACAGCTGGTGGTACAATGAGGAATGTGCCTGTTGGTGCTGGGCGTCGCAGAAACAAGAACTCAGTCTCTCATCATCGTCAAGTCAACATTCCAGAAGCATTCCATAATACTCAGCCTGATATTCCTAATGTGTTCCACCCTGTACTACCAAATAATGGCACCGTCCTTAGCTTCAGCTCAGATGTACCTCTTTGTGAGTCTATGGCATCAATCTTAAACCTTACAGAAAAGACAGAAAAGAATTGTTCGCGTAATGGATTTCAAAAGCCAGAGGAGTTGAAAATACCCAATCGTTTCGGAGGCTTGGAACATGGAGGTAATGACTTTGATGGATCAAATTCTAATGATTATGCTAGCAAATTGGCTTTAAATGAGTCAGTAGCTCCTAATAGCCTTCCCTTCCCTCAAATTCCATGCTACCCGGGATCACCTTGGCCTTATCTTTGGAACTCAACTCAATGGAATCCTATAGCAGCTCCACCTTTCTGCCCAAACGGCTTTGCTATTCCGTTTTATCACGTAGCTCCTTATTGGGGATACAATGTGCCAGGAACGTGGAATATTCCTTTGACGGCTCAACCATCTCAGGTAAGTCATTCAAACTCGAGCTCTGGCCCAAACTCTCCTTTAGGAAAGCATTCAAGAGACGGGACTATGCTAAGTCCAACCAAGTCCGAGGAGAAAGAGATTGAAGAGACAGGTTCTGAGAGATCTATTTGGATCCCAAAAACTTTGAGGATTGATGATCCAGGAGAAGTAGCAAAAAGCTCAATATGGAAAACCCTTGGGAAGAAAAATAGTGAGAAACCAGTAACTATAGGTCGAGGTTCTGGTCTTTTCAAGGCATTCCAATCAAAGAGCGATGAAGGGAATGACCCTCGTATGGAAACCTCTCCAGTACTGCAAGCAAATCCAGCAGCCTTATCTAGGACACACAATTTTCAAGAAAACACAAAATGACCCAATATACATTTGGTCATTTCTCTCCATTTCAATTGAAATTGAGGGCTTTCTGTAACAACATTCAACTTTCGGCCTAAATATAATGGTCGATAATTTACTTGACAGCCTTACAACAAGTGCAGTTTCAGAACTCACTTAAAAAACAAGTAAGAGCCTTCTAATTCTTTTTCCGAACTGGCTCTATGTATTCAAACTAAACACTGAACCATTCTGCTAGCTGAGACTGAAGAGGATCTGATTCATTGTTCTCCTTACTTTGATATGTTCTCCTCACAGCTGTCAGTAATAGTATATGTTGGTGCTGCTATAGATTTGCTTTCGATTTTTCTCGAGAGTTCATTAAATGTACATATATACAGTTGCATAAGTGAGAGTGAAGTAGGTTTTTTGGCATGATACCAGGAGCTACGTAAATAAGTAGCTAGAATGAATGTTAGAATAGAGTTTATAGTATAACAAATTAAAATCTTGTACTGATAAGTTTTACATAGCATGTCTTCTAAAATTATGTTTTACTTATATTGTTGGTTATGATCCAAATCTTTTAAGTGGAAGATTTAGAGGTATTATGAGTTAAGTGGAAGATTAGAGGTAAATCATGATCATCAAAGAAAATTAATGGCACATGCATAATATCCTAATTTCTATATGTTTCTAGAAGGTTGGAGAAATTGTCACAATCCAGTGGAAGAAATATGCTAGAACAAGAACTTTCATGAAGTGCTTACTAACTCAAATCCATCAGCATTAAGGAACTATATAAATTATTTGTATGGAGTTGCCTTGCCTTTGATCATCCACTCAAGAAGTCATCAATACTCTCAATCATTCACAAAATGAGCCTTCCTCCACATTACTCTTCTCTTAGGGTTTCGCATTCTTATCCGTATTACCTTTTTACTGTTTATTTTTACTTTATTATTATAATTTTCCAATTTATTAACAAAATTTATATTACTTAGTTTCAATGAATTTGTGTTTCTTACCCTTATTTGAAAACTAATGAAATGGTATTTTTCTTAATGGTGAGATTTTAATTTTTGAGTTTATTTTCAATCTAAAAAAATAAAACATACGAAATTTGTGCAGTTAAATTGCGTAAGCGTTGAGCAACCTACATGGTTGTACATAAAAAAAATATAGCATAAAAATCTTAAAATTATTTTTATTGATTTAAAATTATTTTATCGTTCTCTTATAAAGAAATGATACGCGAGATTTTATTACTTATTTGTACAGTTAAATTGCGTAAGCGTTGAGCAACCTACATGGTTGTACATAAAAAAAATATAGCATAAAAATCTTAAAATTATTTTTATTGATTTAAAATTATTTTATCGTTCTCTTATAAAGAAATGATACGCGAGATTTTATTACTTATTCAATGTAAGATTCCATTAGAACCTCACAGAATTTCATCTTATATGTAAGTTATTTTGTGAAACTTTCTAAATTTTTGAAAGATAACACTGGTTTTATAACGAAAAGTAATCTGTATTGAAATTAAAAATAAATATTGAGAATAATAATAAAAATTGAAAATAATTAGATAATATTATCGCGAAAGATAAAGTTATAATATTTTGATAAGTATATTATATGTATATTTTTATTCCCAACCGCAAGGTTATATTTGTGCTTATTTGGAATCTGCGGAGCAATTTTTATTAAATTTACGTTGTTTAGTGTTATTTTAGAGTTAGTATTATTTTGTAGGAATTTGCATAATTATAATAATTTCTAAGCTTAATGAGCTATTACGAAATATTGGAGTTTAAAGTGTATTTTATGACTGTATATTTGAATCCCAAAGTCGAAGAATTAAATTTGGTTCGGTGATTAAGGGTTCATTTCGTTTAGATTTCTAATTAATTTTATTACAAGTCCATCAGAATATACTAAGAAGAAGGAGATTATGGACAAGTAATAAGGCCACATATCAAAACACAATTTCAACTATATGTCCAAGTAGAAATAACCAATCTCACAAAGAGAATCTGCTAGGTGTAATTTTTGGCCGAGCCCGATCAGGCGGCCCAATGCCCGGTCGGGCGAGTGTGCTGTAAAGTACACTAAGTCGATTTGGCCTACATCTTTATATACCCAAAACTATTAGATACGGAGAACGTGGTTCCTAGAATCTTAATAGCAAAGGCTCTAAATAAACATGGTTTAATGTGGATCAAGTATAAACCAATGATTTTGCTTTCAAGGTACAACTAATGTACCCAAATTCCCAACCATCCCATGCTCTCTCTCATTTTTTGTTTTGCTGAATTTTTTTTGGTTCGATTTTTCTCTCTTCTTTCTCTTCTAATATTCTTTTTATAATTTAATTTTTTATATTATGTTTCATGAATCAACTTTGTTTATGTGTCTAGTTAATGAATAATTAATTCTCCACTACTATTTTTTGGATGAAATTTTTTTTGGTCTGATTTTTTCTCACTCCTGTCCCTTCTAATGATTTTCATGTTCTTCATATTTTTGAATTAAATTTTTTTCTTCAACTTTTTTCTATAATTTTTTAATATAATATTTCATGGATCAAACATTATTTATCTATCTAATTAGCAAAAAAATCTCCATACTCTGTCATATGCCTTGTTCAAGTCCACCTTGAGTGCAGCAGCAAAATTTGGCCCTTTCTTTTTGTTCTTGATCGTGTGCAAAATCTCATGCGCCATCAAGCAATCATCAACCAACAGTCTTCCTAGTATGAACACATTTTTTATATTTCTAGGTCTCTAAGGATTTGCTTCATCCTATTGACCAGGCATTTGAAAATGATCTTGTAGAATGTGTTGCATATCCCTATCGGACGGAATTGAGACACCTTAACAGCATTCGTGACCTAGGGCAACAAACATAAATAAGTCATGTTTAGCTCCCTAAGAAAATGACCACTCTAGAAGAAGCTTTTAATAGCCGCACAAACATCTTTTCCAATCGTGTCCCAGCAATTCTGAATGATGATCGAAGGGCAACCATCTAGACCTAGTGCTTTCAATGGGGCCATCCCAAAAACGGCTTCCTTGATTTCCCTGTCTGAAAACTCTTCATTAAGTACCTGCAATTGAGAAAGAGTTAGCTCGGGCATATGTTGAAGCCACTCATCGAAGAGGGAAGATCTTCTAACAATTGTGTCCTCGTCTTCTACCACGTCTTGACATTTGTATATGTTGCCAAAATATTGCATAAATTCCTCTGAAATCTTGCTCTCGTCCATCATCCATTAATCACTATTCTGTTGTAAGGCAATGATCTTATTTCTAGATTTCCTTTTTGTTACACTCCGGAAGAAGAAGGATGTTACCGCATCTTGTAGCTTGTCCCACTTGGATTTTGCTCTTTGCTTCCAGAACATCCATTGCACTATGCTTCATCCCGTAATGACATCCGCAACTATTTTTCTTCTAAGATCAACCTTTGCTACTTAACCCCAATCGAGATGGCTAATTGAGCTTCTTGTAACACTTCTTGGAATTTATCCCATTGCATACCTCTCGTCTGTTTCCACTCAAACACCAAATCACGAGCTTCTTTCGAACTTGTTGCACCTTCCTGTATAATTGATACATCATTGATCCAAAATGCTGTGAAGAGCACTCTTCCTTGTTATATGCATTGCCTCGTCAAAGTACACCACCCATGATTCCAGCTTATATAGCCTCTTCCTCTTCTAGCTTGCCGAGATCAGGATTTGCGTCAAGGTAAATGGGACTATGGTCTGATAAGAACCATGGAAAATTTAAGATTATAGCATTTGGATACTATTCAGCCCACTTGGAATCACAATATGCTCGGTCTAACTTCTTCATAATTGTATCCCCCTCCCTATTATTTGTCCAAGTGAACTGCTGTTCTTTAAATTCGCTAATGTCTAAATCATTTTGCTTCTCTAATATGGTTCGTGCGACTAAGTTTTTGTGATTGTAGTTCAACATGGTTGAATCACCAATTAATACATGGTTTCCAGGAAACACTCTCAAATGAGAAGTGAGCATATCCTATACTTGTTTCCAGTCATCTAGAAAAGGCGAGCCATAAACGAAAGTGATAATAGATTCATAGTTCATCTGGTCATAGGCCTTACAAGAAATAAAGAAATAACTACTGGCAAGCCATTCAACAAAGAATCGCTTAGTCTAGCCTACAAACAACTGCCTACCGACTCCTCTGAAGCAAATACTAAATCCCATTCTAGAGAAAATTGGGATAGCAACATATATAGGACACTATCGTTTCAGAAATGAAAATACAATCCACAGGCATACATCTAGTACTACTACTAATAAATCGGTTTTGTAGGGGATCTTGCAGGCCCTAATCCCCTACAATTCCAACTCCAGATTCTCATTCGGCTTCTCGTGGCTTTCCAAGGGTAGCCACGGAACCCTTAGAGCATGAGCAGCAACACTTGAAAAAAAATTGGCACCTCCTTTTCAACTCCATCCTTTGCAGCCAAGCCCGTCGTCACAGTCCCCTTTTCTTGCCTAGGAACCACCAATCTTGGCAAATCATCGTCAAAAAGTCCCTGCTTCTTCACAGTAACTCCCTTGTACACCTTGTTCTTATTTCTCTTTTTGCCTTTTGCCTTGTCTGGGTTGAAAGCTCTTTTGGATCCAAATTTAGATCCAACTTTAGATTGAAAGCTCGCTTAACTCCACTAGACTCGCCCCCACTTAAAGTTCTCCACTAGGAACCTACTAGGTTTCCAGAAACTGCTCTTCTTGGGACCATTATGGCCTAACAGGGCAGCCCATTTTTTGCAACGACCTTTCCTTTCACCCCCACACTACTGACGGGCTTTAGTAGGAGGCCGTTCCTTTCCTAATCAGATGATTTAGGTGAGATGTTCAAATCACTAGTTCTGGCCATATTCTTGGATAGATCTAGTTTAGGAGACTGATTTGTAGTTGAGGTATGTAGTAGAGTAAAAGGAATCTGGTGAGTTTGGGGAGCAGGGTGGGTTTTTACGTATCAATTTTGTTGGGGTTTTATGGAATTAATGCATCAAAGTGGGCTACTTTTTAGGCCTGTTTGTTTTTGGGCCTTACGAACGGTTCAATCATCCTACCAAGCTCATCTCAAGACTCAAAAAAGGAGTCCAAATCATCAGATAACATGAAGTCAGGGGCCGATAAACTCTTACCTCCTTTTACTAGACCACTTTACTTGAGGATATGGGTAGCTCCCACTAGTCCATTAACGTCCCAAATGACACAAGTAGCATCATCACAATCAAAGAAATCAATGTCATCCATTTTTGGTAGTAGAAGCATATCAAGGCTTCCCAGATCCGAAGGGGTTGAAAAGAAAGTTTGTATTTTTTTATTTATTTTTTTTTTTTGTAAAGAACCGAATGAGTGGAAGTGATAAGTGGGGTTGGTGTGTATAAATAAAGAAATCCATGAGAGAAGGGAATGTCAACTTGGGTGGGTGGGCTGACATTGATTACATTTATGGGAAGCTTAAAGAACATATCATTATACTTCAAGATTTTCTGTTTTTTGCTTGAAAAAAGAAAAAACCTGTCAGACAAGGATCTCTTTTGTTGTACCATTTTAAAAGGCGGCTTGATAAGCATGAGTGGATTTACATAAAAGCCCTTATCAACCCGGGTTTCAAGATTTTTAGAATGGTTATTTTTGGTAGTACGTCGTTGATTAGAAAGAAGGCTTCTTTTAGTGATCTTGTGAAGGATTTTCTTTCTCCCGTGTTTAACTGCCATTAATGCTGCATTAATTCTTGGTCTTTTCCTACCACCTAGCTATCTCCCATCCTCTTTATATAATAAGTCTGGGCTTGGATTCCATTTTTCCTTTTTTCCTGGCACACCACCGAAGCTACAGGGAGAGGATGATTCTGGGTCCCAGCCGTTCTCCGACTCACTCAACCTGTCACAGTATCTTCCTAGATAATCGTCCGTGAGATCAATCCATCTGGTTCTGTGCCTTTTCACAATATTTGGGCCTATAAGTTTCCTTGTAAACATGGGTTTGTAAGATAGGCTAACCTTTAGACATCCATCACCATTATTGCAAACGAGTATCATTTCCACCTCCATCTCTCTGCTTGTGTTAGACATCCATCACCATGAATGTTGTAGAAAACAAAAACCCCTTCATAACGAAAGCTAACCCATTCAAAGCTTCCCATAGCATACTCAAAGTAAAAGCCAGGGATGAGTGGTTTACTTATATCCACCCATACCCTAACTCTAATGTCACACCTAACAAGATTTTTTAACGAATCCTCGTCATAGAATAAGACTTTCCCTAATCTTGCGAATGCCCTGTTTGCCACCTTGATGTTGTTATAATACACTGGTAGTCCCTCAATTCTGATCCAGATTTATGTAGAATCAAAAGGCATCCAGCGTAATGCGTGCCCAATGAGTTGTACTAGAATTTCCGTGTTTTTTAGACGCATTTTAAGTTTATTTTCGTCGATTAGAAGCGTCGAAAGATTCCTTCTCGATACTTTTTAACGTGAGCCGAGAAAAATACGCGTCATTTAAAAGCGTCGATAGTTTTGACACTTTTTTGTCTCCAAATCTTTATACGAAGCGTCGAAATTTGCAACATTTGGCGCACTTTCTAATATTAGTGACGCTTTTCTTGTCCCAAATTATAAAATTAGCGGCGCTTTTTAATGTCCATAGTTACATTTATTTTATCGACGCTATTTTTCCATATATTCAAATTATTAAGATTCTTTATTTCAAGTCCAAAATAAGATCTAGTGTAGAGAATATTTTTACCACATAAATAAAATTCAATTTATTGTACTAGTATTATAAAAAAAGAATGTGTACATATATATGCTATAAAATTATGCAAGAAAATAACTTTAATATTGCATATAAATTATTTTTGTACAGTATTTCATAGTATTGAGTTTTCTATGTGCTCATTCATCACTAATTGAGAATCTTGTTTTAGCTTAGAAAACCACATGAGCAATAGCAAGCATAGGAAGCAACAACGGCTAAGCTGAGAAAACAACAGCAGCGTCAAGCATAGGCGGTGGCAACAGCATGTAGCAATGTTAAGCATAGGCAGCAACAGCGTCCAGCTGTGTCAATAGCAGCAACATTTAACAATATCAATAGTAGCAATGGTTTGCTTTGCGCCTTTGCCATAAGGGATTGGTGAACAAAGTTATCAGAATTGTTTGGAAATTCATGGTGTGTAACCTGTGGAAAAAAAGTACTTTAGCAAACCAAACAAAGATATTGAAAATCCATTGGGGAATCTATAAAGACATCATAGTCATTACATGTTATCATTAAATTACACAGTTCAGAGAAGATACAGTATCTCTAGTTAATTCTAGAAACTTATGACAAATCCTAATGGTTTTAAACATATAGTTCAGATAAATGGACCCTCCACATGATCATTGGGTTCGCAATTAAGGCGTTTAGTATTTTGGTCATAACTTATTCGTTACTACTCGGATTTATGCTAATAATATATCGTTGGGAAGCTCTTTTCAAACCCCATCAAACTACACAATCATTGGATCCAAATTATGGACCTAACTATACTGGATTGGACGTTTTTTTAAAAAGGACGAAATGAATGATAGTAGGGACTTGTAATGAATGTTTTTGGTTTAAAACATTTAAAGAAGGGTTAGAAAGGGGGAAATTCATGAGAGTCTTCAACATCTCACCTTACTCGATAATCAAAGACGTGAAAGGTACTCATCACTGGGTTTGGTTTTTTTGGGGAGACACAATCAGATGTTTACAGTACCACTTAACAGATTTCATTAGGGATCTGTTAGTAGTGGTTAACTAATTATTTTCTTTTTCTTGATTGCATGTAAAAAAATGTCTGATAAGGTTTTGGGGGTCGTTTTATGTTTTAAGGATCAAAGTTGAGCTCGAAATCGGCAAAAAAAAAAAAAAAACATAAATACTTCATTTTGCGTGTCACAAAATATATTGATTTGCGTGTCATTAATTTTTTAACCGCCTAAATTATTCGGGTAAGGTTTTGGGGGTTGGTTTAGTCTTTTAGGGTCGGAATCGCTATCGGAATTTGAAAAAAAAACGTAAGTATCTCGTTTTGTGTGTCCAATAATATTGATATTGAACTTTTTCTTTGCCTTTTAATATAGGAAGAATGGAAATATATAATCTCACCTTTGTGTGGTTTGATAATAACAACCCCACCTTTTGATTATTACGAGTATAAGGCAATTCCACCTTTGAGTGTCATCTTCTTTTTACAATCTTTTTTACCTACAACCTGTTAAACAGGTTAAAATGTTTTTTTTTAAATCCACGTGTTGGTCAATAATTGGTAATTTTTTTTTTTAAAAAAAAAGGCAGGTAAAAAATATTTTTTAAATAAATCCACCACCGTACCACAACCACTCCCAATCCACCGTGAAACCCTAACCCCACCATATAACGGCCACCCGCCGCCCTAAACCCCTAAAAACGACCAATCGATACCCCCTGTAGGCGTCGTTTGAAATGCGCCTATGTTAATGCATGTGTGAATATGCTTGGCACTCATAGGAAGTGGGAATTGACATAATACGATTAGGGACAAGGAAAACAGAGAACCGCCAACAAGTTATTAAGGAACTTGTAAACCGTTCACAGATCATTTAAGGCAACCACGAATAAAGGGACAACGATAGGCAACAACGATTGACCCGTGAAGGTTACACCCCATTCATAATCCATGAGATTACTAACTCCATATGGTTCGGAACCACAAAAGGAGGATCGGGGATGATGGTACAAAGTTAGTCATGGAGTCACATTCGCCCGTATTGGCCTCTACTCGATTCTTATAGTGAAAAGTATTCTTGTGATCTCAAAGGCATATAAAAAAAATATTCAATTTGCTCCAAACTATTATTAAGCTAAATTGGTTGAATATTAATGCAACATATAATTCTATAAAATTTGTGATCACTTGATTAAACAACAAGATTAAAAAGGAACCTAAACCGGTTGTCCAAATTATCTTATTAACGTGATTTTCAATTACATATTCCCTTTAAACATGCAAAATGGTGATCAATAAATATAATAAAATAAACATTAATATTGGAAGCAATTTAACAATAATAGTGTTAGTCAAATTAAATATAAAATAACCCTAATCATGATACTAGCAATATTAAAATAAAATAAGAGTAATTAAATTAAGTAATTACTCTCATTCCGCGCGTTCCTTTAAATTGCTACATCATGAATAAACTGTTAGTAACTTCAATTAAAATATAAATCAAATGGAAATTAAATTAAATTAAATAAAAAGTAGAGTTTATTTAGTCCAAACCCTCAGTCAATTATACCTTTCACACCTTGGTTTAAGTATAGAACTTTGGGTATTATATGGACTCCTTGGAGTGCTTAAAGAAAGGAATAGTGAAAGAATGAGGAGGCTAGTGTTTAGGCTAAAGAGGGAGAAGAGAATTATTTGATGATCAAGCTTGTTGATCCTTGAAAAAGGGGAGATATGACTTCTATTTATAGAGAAAAAAGAAGGGTCGAAAAAACAAGATAAGATTCGAATTAAATCGGAATAAAACTCGATAGAGTGTAGTTTTTGCAATTTTTGTTTTTATCATATCTTTTGACCCAGATATCGGAATAAGATAAATAAGATATCGTTGGAAAGCTCTTGAAGTCTACTTTCTAACCCAATTAGAATCAGATTAAAATATTTTGTATAATTAAAGATATGGCCGAAATAGTGAGATGGTGTTAGTTTTGGATAGAGTTTGATATTTTATTCATATCTTTTCCGTTATAGCTCGGAATTGATATTATAATATATCATTGGAAAGATAATTTCAAGGGATATCCAACCATATAAAATTTTGATAAAAATATGAGGCACAAAAATCATATCTGACTATCTTTGAACGTCTTTTAATTCGGATAGAAATAGGATTTTCAAAAAATCAAACTCTTAATCTTATCTTTTCAAAAAGGATAATTAAGATCTTTTAGAAACTTATAGAAGTTTCTAATTAATCCTAATTGGTTTAGGAATGGGATTAAATAATTTGGACCCTCCACATGATCATTGGGTCGTAGGTAAGGTGGGCTTAGGTTCGGTTTGGGCTCATTTTAGTATTTTGACCATAACTTATTCGTTATAACTCGGATTTGGGCTTATAATATATCGTTGGAAAGCTCTTTTCAAACCCCATCCAACTATTAAATCATTGGACCCAGATTATGGACCAAAATGAACTGGACTAAACGTTTTTTTATAAAAAGGACACGAAATGAATGATTTTAAGGGACACAAAATGAATTATTTTGGTTTTAAAGGCACGAAAAGAGGAAAATAAGTTATGGTTTGGGAAAATGGGCTAGGAATTAGTTTGTTTATGAAATGTATTGGGATTGAATATTGATTTAAGCACTCCAAATATTAAATACTCAACCCAACCAATAATGGCGATGAAAGGTTGTTCATCATCGGGTTTGGTTTTGGGGAGACATTTTTAGGTGTCTACACCCCCCCAATACCAAAAACCACGCCGCTGACCAAAACCTAACCCCGAAATCACCCCCTGACCCAAATCAACCCCGAAAACCACCATAACCACCATGGGCCAAAGCCATCATCCTAAAAATCCTCAATAAACCCGCCGAGACCCCTACCCAACCGCCAAAAACTCCATTCCAGCTTCCCTAACCACCACGAAAATCCCCATCCTGGCCCCGAAAACCCCCCTTAAATACCCTATAAATGCATCCCTGTTGTAGGCCGCCATTTTCAGAGGTTAAGAAGGGCGGCCGGCCAGTTTTGGTGGTGGCTAGGTAGGGGCTAGGGTTTCAAAGTGGGGGTTAGTGGCTAGGTTTTTTTCTTATCTTTTTTTGTACTTTGTTTTATGTATTTTTGTATTAAAAAATGAATTAAACCTATTAAATTTTGACGCGTGACACATAACCTACATAACCCGATCACTAAGAAGTCATGGTCTGTTAAAAAAAGATGACATGCAAAGGTAGGATTGTCTCATAATAATTAAAAGGTGGGATTTTTATTGTCAGACCACACAAAGGTGGGATTATTTATTTCCATTAATATAAGTTTCTGAAAGTTTGTTTAATTTTTATATGTTTTCTAGATATGTTTTATCAAATTTTATTTGTTAGATACAATTATTATTTTAAAAAAATAATAGACTTATTGTCGTGCATAGCACGAGTCTTAAACTAGTTAATCATAGTAGGGTTGTGCAGTAAACTTTTTCATATCTATATACCTTCCAAAACTTTGTTGATTAAAGAAATCAAAAGAGGTAATAGCACACAAACAACAAGTCAAAATCAACCTCACAAACCCAAACAGTCCATATGAAACCACAAACCCCAAATTTACCTAAGCCCGAATGCCAAAACACTAAAAGAAGAGGCTAACACACCCCCTTAGCTCCCCTAAATCCCTGTAAAACAACAAGAGTACAGACGACCAAACCCAAATGGAACAACAAAGGTTGCATCGAAGCGTATCACACTATACTTTCGGCAAAACATGATAGCAAGAAAGCCACAAAACATACTAAACCACAAACTTAACTCCCACAAACTGAAAATAAGACTAAAACACACCAAGAAGCTAAACATGGTAACAGGCAGACTAAGATTAAAAAGGCTAAAAACCAAAGAAGAAACCATAACCTAATCTTTACCTTTACCGTCTAATTCCGTTTAATTCGAAATTACACACGACGGCGATGAAGTTAGCTCCAATTTTAATTTAAACCAAAACCCTGGTCTAACCGAATTCGACAACCCTTAAGCAACATATCCTAATTCAAACAAGAAACCCTAACCCTAACCTTTACCTTTACCTTTACCGGTGAAATTACCAACAACGACGATTGGGAAAGCTTTGAAAAGGACCTTAGCTAGGTTGTCGAATCCCATGACCTTCTGGTGTTGTTGATAACTAGCGATGACGAATGCGAACTGAAATTTGCTTACTTCTTCTACAAGACCTGGTATGGTACTTCAAAGTAGACTAAAGAAACTTTCCCCAAAAGAAGAAACCCTAACTCTAACTTTTACTCCGGGAAAACGAAGTGTATGGTTAGCTTTGGGATGAAGCGTCGTTGAACTAGACCAAATATTTTTTAAGAATGCTCGCCGAAGACCGTAGATGAGCAGCGTTGCTCTGGCCACCGGCGGCAAGTGAAACAGGGGAAAGGGGTTTTCTTTGTTTTAAAGAGAAGGGAGAGCGTTTGGTTTTTTTTTTTTTAGAGAGAAGTACAAGTTGATTTCTAGTTTGGAATTACCGAACCAAGATGATGATGACTTTTTGTACTGGGATTACCACAAGTCTGGCTGTTATACAGTCAAAACGGGGTATGGGTTCCTTAAACAGTCTACTGCACCATAGACACACGACAATATTCTGGATATATATAAAACACTGTGGTCACTTGATATTCTGCCAAAATGTAAAATGTTTATGTGGAAACCCTCCTTTGGAATAGAATGGCAACATGGTGTAATCTGGGTAGAGGAGGATTGGAGATTAATATTCAGTGTGACCTTTGTGGGTCTCAAGTGGAGGATTTACAACACTTGTTCAGATTTTGCACTTCTACTCAAGATGCTTTGAGTGATGGAATTTTACAAATCTACTCACAATCTAATGTAGACCAATCCTTTGAAGATTGGATCATGTACTATATCCGGCTTTTCATATGCCAGGATGGTTACCATGCTCATAGAACCACATTTTTTATTGTAACTCTGTGGGGGGGGGGGGGTTGTGGATTTCGAGGAATAATAGGGTCTTTAACGTCCCGGGTACTATCGGTATTTCTATACCATCCATTATTTGCGAGGGTCTTCGCCAGCAGGGCATTTTTTCTACAGGGACGGATAATATGCTTAGATCCTTACATCCACTGAAACATATTGTTGACCACCCTCCCGGGTTTCTACGAGCTATTTTACAAGACTAGGGTGAAGGGTTGAGGCCCATGGTCATTCTGGTCAATGGGTACGGTCTTGGAATAGACACACTCATAGATCATGAATGGGGTGGTGCCCAAAGTTTGGGGAGTACGGGGAACAGGGGTCATTGGGTGGAGCTTCCCATGGGTTGGCACAATCAGCATTACACGCGGAAATGAATGCTTGCTTGGAGGGGCTACGGATGCTACGTGCTGTTACTATTTATACCGATTCATGTTCTATGGTTTACTCACTCAGGAATTTAATTAAAGGGTCGGGATATTACTCTTAGATGGACGATGGATCGTATCCGTCAGCTCAGTCGAAAATTTAATTGGTGCAACGTTCACAAAGTGCAGCGGGACGTGGTCCAGAAGGCCCACAACCTTGCTACGGCTGCAAACTCTAGTCTTACTTCTTTTAATTATTTTATGTGGTGTGTCATTTAAGCTTAAGTCACAAAAAAAAAAAAAAAAAAAAAAAAAAAAAAAAAAAAGTGCTCGTTGGCTTTCTTCTCTCAAGTCTTAACCCTTATAATTGATATTGGCTAATTGCTTTGTTCTTCGGGTAGCCTTGAAAACACTATATTTTCATCAAGTTTATATACACAAAGCCAAATACTCCATGGACAGTTCTTTTGATAATTTACGAAAACTCCGGTTTGAATTATTACCAATAAGTTCAAATAAGTTCACAACATGTGTGATTAAAAGTGAACCACTCACCTCAACGAGGAGGCACCTACAGCAATTACTTAGCAGTGTTAGCACTAATATACTCACGTTACATCTTTGTAAAAGCACACCATGCTTCGACGAAGATTAACCAATCAACAATATTGAAACTCTAAATCACTAAACAATTATAGTATCAAAAGAAGTACAATTAGCACTTAATACACACTATAAAGTCAACTTTTAAGGCCACACCCACACACATTATAGTATTGCAAACCTATCTTAGACATGTTTACATGCTTAATAAAATAAATTTATTAAACTCAAAGTTGGGTTACGACTTTCAAGGTAATAACACAACCTGATGCACTTAATTAATTTAATTATACAACTAATAATTCATAGCTCCCAATAAAGATTAAAGAGTTGTGCATTGGATCTGAAACTTTAATTGAGAGAGTTTCCAGAAAAGCTTGGTTCTTGGCATTTATATAACTCAAAACTTTACAAAAATTTAAGAGCAACCCATTTCATAATATAGTGAAAGAAATAATGGGTCATTCTCAATTTGTACCAATTTTTCTTGTTTTGGCACTTTTAGTTATCTCATTTTCTCAAGGTATTAGAATTTTTTTCCTTTGAATTTTCATGTTTTTATATTACAATTTACAATCTAATGCAATATACGTTGTGTTGTTGAAGGATATGGAAGAATTTTACGGGAAAGTCCAGTTGCTGAAGCAGTGATGCCTTCCTTGAAACAAGTAAGTTGTACCTTTATACCTTAATTTCCGTCTTTTTTTGGGAAAAAGTTTTGCATATATCCTTCTCAATTCTCATATTGACCTATAAATATACATGTTGGTCGTTAGAACTTGAGAGACATGAGACTCGTACTAATTGTAAAGTATGAAGAAGAATTGTGTATGTCTGTATGACGTGTCATACGATGGTATATATGACGATAACCAACGAATCCTATATACTATTCCCTCCATTCCTTAATACAAAGTCTCTTTATAACATTTATTACTCATATAATAAAGAGATTCTAGAAACTAAAAAGAGATTCTCAAATAAAAATCCATCCAAATTATAATAGTTCACTTATTACAATATCTTGACACACCAATTTAAAAATGACCAACGAATTGAAGGTAAATAAACCGTATAATAAAAGCAACTTATATACGTATTAGTACTTCACATCACAGTATCTCAACCCACCCCTCTTATCAATGTTTAAAGTAATATTTATTTTATTGTAAATTTACATTTAAATTATCCTTTCTTTCTTTTCCTAAAGGTGCAAGTTATTGGGGCTATAATAATATACTACCTCCGGTCTAAATTATTATCAACTTTGGAATATTTTATATCTCACAAATAATACCTAAAGTTACGAGTAATTTGGACCGGGGGTAGTATATGATCGTTTCTCAAAATTGTTTATTTTTGTTATGATAAAATGCAATTCATTAGATATTTCATTGAACAAGCTCAAGAAACTATGAGGAGCTTTTGCGAGGAAAAAAACCTCATTTTTAGAGACATATTCCAACTTGAAAGAGGGTGTGACTAAATGTTACTTAATGTAAATAAACCAAAAGTCAAAAGACACGTTGACTTGGCTCTCAATTTTCCTCTCTAGTATGGAATATATATGTTGTAAAACTTGACATGCTCCTTTTTATCATTTCTTTCTTATAAAATTTATTCCATACAACAGGACGACAGGTGTGATAATGATCTAGCAAAGAGACAGGTGTGATAATGATCTAGCAAAGAGTTAAAAAGAAATACTTTTAAGATGACATCAAAATTTATAAAAATTTACTCCGCATAAGTTTACTATTATTGATTTCTAGATAAAAATTATATGAGATACTCCCTTCGTCCCCGATTGATAGTCACTTTTGCTAAAAAAATCACGGGAATTAAGGAGAAATAAATAAAGTACATTGAAAAAGTAAATTTACATTAGACATGTAAAAAAATAGAGAGAGAAAGTAATCATCAATTACATACTACTAAAAGCGAATCTAGGAGGACACTTGTCAATGTGTTATTAAAAAAATTCCCGCCAAAATTACTTTCTAAAAAAAATATTATTACATTAAAAAAAAAAAAAGGATTGCATAATGACTTTGATTTTATATAAAATCTAAAGTAAACTTTCTAAAATATCAACTTGCACATTATAACTGTCACATATTTAAATATTTTCTCTATCATGTTTTTATTGTTTTAATACGAACTGTATTTCATTTTTAATACGTGTATTTCATACGATTTAATACTGATCAATCGATTTAGTTTTTTAATATCTAATTATATTTTCATTATAATTAGTCAATATCCGTGCATTGCAGGGGGTTTCACCTAGTTAAAGTATATGGGAAAATAAATTTATATGGAAAAGTTATATTTGCACAAATGTTTTCGCACATGTTAGAGAATTTTGGTAAAAAAAATAATATTAATAGTACTTCTAAAAAACAAATGTGACTAACATTTTGAGTCACAAAAAATGACAAAAGTGACTGTCGTATTAGTCAACTTGGACAAGTAAAGTAGGGACTAGGGAGAAAAGAACTTTTAGGAATGAAAAACATATACTTCTTCATGACTTCCTTTTTTTCTGACTTCGACTTGATTAGTTTTCATGAACTTTACATGTGTATGCTTTAGACAAGCAAGAGTTGTAAATTTCTTCTATTACTAACACGTAAAATATGTTATGAATGTCATTTTTACTCATTTTTTTAGGAAACTCCACGAAAATCAAGATTTCTTGCCGTGGAATTGATGGATTATGGTAGCTCAAATGTGGGTCCAAACGTTAACTCTAGGTCTGGATTTCCTTTTAACCTTCCATCGTCACCGTTGCCGCCGCCAGCCGAACAACCTACTAGCGATTGATGAAGAGCAAAGCATGCGTCCAAAGCTAGCTATTACTACAAGGGAGGACATAATTATTGTTTCCTTCAAATTGTGTTGAGAAACTAAATTTTCTTATTTCATTCTAGATATCTAGATATAATGATCTATGTAAGATTTAAGATCTTAGCTTTAAGCAATCAAGAATTGTATTAAATGACTTTATTTATAATAAAGTAAAATAAATAAATAATCTACACCCATCTGGTCAAAAAAAAAAAAAAAAATAATAATAATAAAAAAATCTTTACCCATGTGATGAATGACCGACTATCATGTTTTTAGACAAGATCCATCTATAGTTTATGTATGCACAATTGCAGTATTGCACACATGAAGATTCAAAATTTTAGTACAGTCAATGAATATTCAAAAATCACGTAAATTAAACATACTCTCTTGTTTCATTTTGATTGTCTCATTTGGATTTATTACACAGTTTTAATATAATATTTTAATTACAATTTTTGAAGTATATTATTAAAATAACACAAATTTAAAGTAACATAGATTAGACCAATTTTGCTTTGCTCAAAAAAAAAAAAAAAAAAAAAATCCTTGGACTGCACATGGATTGGATCGATAGAATCGGTCCAAAACTCATATTAGAGTGGTTTGACATGATTTCAAACTTCAATAATGTCTTAAACTATCAATAAGACAAAATTTAAAAACTTTGTATTTTGAAAATATAATTAAGACAAAAGAAGACTAATTATCTCAATTATAAATCTTGAAAAGAAATCAAAGTAAGTTACGTAAATATTGCCAAAGAAAGCATGTTGTTTTAAGCATTAAAACAATGTGTAGTTACTCTTTCCAAAATTCAGTCACACATTATTATAGAGTCACTGCACATGATATTAAACCTTTAGAATTGTGTACAAAACGGCAAAGCCGAACGTATGATTTGCACCATAAACAATGTCAAACGCACTTTACTATTTCATGCCTCTCTCCCTCCGATCTATTGGGCTCATGCTTTAGAGACCGCTACATATAAATTAAATATTTTGTCAAGCAAGTCCTTACAGAACTTAACCCCGGCTCAAGCTCTCTTTCGCAAAAATCCTTCATATGATCATCTTAGAGTCTTTGGTTGTCTATGTTTCCCAAATTTAGCCGCCACTGCTCCACATAATTAAGCTTGCTCCTAGGTTACTCCATGTGCATGTCTTCCTAGGCTATCCGGCCTTCTAATCATCGTGGTTATAAGTGTCTTGATCTCTCCACAAATAAAATCATTCTTTCTAGACACGTGGTGTTTGATGAGTCAACCTATCCCTACAAAAATTTGGCTAAGTTCAAATTTTCAGATTATGATTTCTTAGGATTTCATGACCAATCCCCATTGATCACTCACCCTTAACTTCAAAATCGGCTTGCAAATCCTAGCCCAACCCCTCACCAGGCCACCACACACAAACCACATGCCCAGCCCAACACAAGAGGCTCATACGGACCTTCCCCATGCGGGCCATCTCACGCTGGTTCTCCAGCGGCCCAACCAACCCCTTCCTCCCCTTAACAGTCCATGCCGCAGCTTAATTGCGGCACACCCACTCCAGCAACGGGTAGCCCGCGGACCCCTCTGCCCTCCCTACATCAAAGCCCACCTACGGCCACCTACTCACCGCCGCCTACGCGTGGGGTCCCCCCACTGCAGCCCACCCGGCCACCATCCCCTCTCCCCGAGTCACCCGTTGCCAACAGGGCTTTTTAACCCTAACTTGAAATATTGTAACATCACTGTTCCAACCTCGGGTCCTCCTCACCTTAAATCCCCTCTTCCAAAATCATATAAACAAGCTTTAAAAGACCAAAATTGGAATGCACGCGATGAATGATGAGTACATTGCTTTAATTAAAACAGGAGCATGGGAATTGGTGTCTAGGTCTGCGGGGGTGAACATTGTTAATTGTATGTGGATTTTTAATAAGTATAAGTCTAATGGTGATGAAAGGCACAAAGCTCATCTTGTATGTGATGGCAGGTCGCAGGAAATTGTTGTGGATTGTGATGAGACGTTCAGTCCGGTAGTTAAACCGGCCACTAATTCGCACTGTTCTCAGTTTAGGTATGGCTAAAAAGTGGTCGATACATCAATTAGATGTCAAAAATACCTTTTACATGGTGATTTGCAGGAAATTGTTTATATGCATCAACCTCCGGATTTTGTTGATCGGACGGCTCCCTCTCATGTTTTTCGGATCTGCAAGGCTCTCTATGGTTTGAAACAAGCTCCCGGAGCTTGGTACCAACGCTTTGCGAATTTTCTCATCAAATTGGCTTTTATCATTTCCAAGAGTGACAACTCTCTTTTTACTTTTCGGTAGGGTGATGATATGACATATTTGATCTTATATGTTGATGATATTATTTTAACTACCTCATTTGACAAGTTGCGTGCAAGGATTATATCTCAGTTGCAAACTGAGTTCCCTATGACTGACTTGGGTCCTTTGAGTTATTTTTTAGGGATTGCGGTGACCCGTACTCCCTCTTATTTGCTACTCTTATAGGAAAAGTATGCACAGGAGATCTTAGAGCATGCAGGTATGGGCTCTTGTAAGCGTGCACCTACTCTAGTTGACACTAAGTCCAAACTTAGTGCATATGCAGGACCACCTTTTCGGGATCCTACTCTGTATTCAGTACCTCACTTTCACCAGGCCAGATATTGCCTATACGGTACAAAAACTGTGTCATTTCATGCATGATCCTCGGGAACCTCATTATGAGGCACTGAAACGCATTGTGCGTTATGTTCAGGGTACCATCGATCATGGCTTACATTTATATTCTACTACTTCTCATCGATTGATTACTTACACTGACGCTGCCTGAAGCGGTTGTCCCGATACCCGACGTTCCACTTTGGGCTATTGTTGTTTCCTAGGGGACAACCTCGTGTCTTGGTCATCTAAGCGCCAAAATACTTTATTTAAGTCGAGTGCAGAAGCAGAATATCGACGCGTCGCAAATGTTGTCTCTGAGGCGTGTTGGCTTCGTAATCTTTTACTCGAGTTACATTGTCCTCTACGGCAGGCTACTATTATTTATTGTGATAATATTAGTGCTATCTACCTTTCTGGCAACCCGGTACAACACAAACGCACCAAACATGCATGTGGAGATGAATATTCACTTTGTTCGAGAGAAGGTTGCTTTGGGGGAAGTTCGGGTTCCGCATGTTCCTTCTAGGTATCAGGTTGCGAACATTTTCACTAAAGGCCAACCACGAGAATTATTTCTGGATTTTAGGTCCAGTCTTAGCGTACGACCTCCTCCCGCTACGACTGCGGGGGTGTGATAGATATTATATTTATGATGATATTTGTCGCAGATTAGGATAGATTTAATGTATATTTTGTATCCTTATCATACTAGGTTTCCTAACGTGATTAGGCCTAGCATTGTAAACTCTATATATTGAATCAATCGTACATACTCCAATTTAAGGAATTTTCCCAAAATCTAACAGTATGTACAAGATCCCACAGAAAGTACCACTATTTTGTTAAACCAAATTTAGAACCTATCAGCAACAAATTAATTCTATGGAATATTGATTATATATTCTGTAAAAGAAAAATTAGTTGTAGTAATCGTAGTATTTCAAGGTTAATAATTTTTAGTTTCACTTTTTTAGGGTTGAGTAATAATAGTTCGGATTGATTTTGATGATTACATATTTACGTGTTAGCTTCAGGTTTGATCAACAACGGGTTGGATAAAATTAAATTATAGGCACCACAAGTTAGGACGACAATAGCAGGTTGTGTAAGGCTATGAATCTATGATTTCGTATTCTAATTGGGCTAGGTATTAGTTTGGGTTCGAATTATTACCGGTGCTAGTTTATGTTTAATTCATAAAATATCAATCAATTACATTATACTAAAAGCGAAACTTAGAGGGACACTTGGCAACATAATGTAAAAAATTTTCCCTCCAAAATTACTTACTAAAAAAAAACTATTTTTACATTAAAATAAGGTTTGTATCTAAATTATAATTTATACTTTGTACAAAATCTAAAATAAACTTCCTTAACTATCAAATTGCCTATTATAACTAAGCTATTACATCATATTTAATTACTTTCTTTTTTTACGGAGTATATATTTATTTTATACATTTTTTTTTTGGTAGAATTTAGTGTAATATAATTATTTATTAACCGTGCATTGCACGGGATTTTAAGCTAGTTAGGTTATATTGGTTGATGGTTAATATTAGAATGATTGTGATTTCTATTATGGTTTAGACAATAAGTAGTATCATCCATTATAATTATTCGAGTATAAGTTAAGCTCAACCATTGCTAGTTAAGTCAGACTTATATATCTAGTCGATTAATTTCAGACGCTCTATATGATGTTAAATGTTATGATTCTTCACATCATAAATTTTATGTATAATCTTATGTACGAAGCATAACTATGGGTCAAAGTGGTCTATGTAAAAAGCTAATTCAAAAGTTAAAATAGGGCATTTACTTTGAAATGGATGGAGTAATCAATAAGCAAATTTATTCATTATTATAGCATCACACAAGTTCAAAGGATAGTATTTTTACTATTTTATTTAGTGTGAATGGTAATTAATTTTATTATTAGATTAAACTTCATATTAAGCATATTCAAATTTTCTAGTCTAATATTATTTCATTTTATTGTATTCCTATTTGTAAGGAGTTTAAATTTCCGATTTTCGAAAACCATAACCATTAGTAGCTATAGAATTATACTCAAATAAGCAACAAATAAAGGGAAACCTCTCCACAAATCTTCATAAAAAAAATGAAATATATATTTCAATTAAAAGTCTTTAACATAAACCCTACAAACTCATTAAAATCTATTTTCCCATCATTATTTTGATCAAAACCCTTAATCATTTTTCTACAATCTTGCAACTCTACCCCTTTCCTTATCCCTAACACACATAGCACTCTCTGTAATTCCCCTGCATCAATAAACCCATCTTTATTTTGATCAAATACATCGAAAGCTTCTTTTACCTCTTCCAAACTTGGTTCATCTTCGAATAAATTAGATAATTCTTTACAACCCCACTTCTTTTGAAGCTCTTCTCCTTCAAAACAATGTTGAATTCCAAGTCTTTCCATGATCATGTTTATATCGCGTCCAAACAAGCAATCATCATCATGGTCAATAGATACTACATCATTAGAGCAAATCGAAGATTGCTGCCCTACAATAATGTTGTTGCTCTTTGGCTCAAACATGACGGCCTCAGAAGAGTTGAAGAAATGAAACTTTGCATGGAAAAGTGACCAAGAACTCGTGAAGAAATTTGACAAGTTATGTTTCAAGTCAAAAATAACATGTAGGAAAATTAAATCAAGAAAATTTGAGGAAAGTGTGTTGTAAGATGATGATGATGATGATGCCTTCTCCATTGTAATAATATTAACTTGTTTATCGAATATTACAGCTTTGCTAGCATGGAGGAAATTCGCAAATTGTTTGATGGATGGAAAATAGGCATGGCTTGATCTATATATATATATATAGGATGATGAACTTTTTAAAGGGTTTGAAAAGATCATGAAGATGGTTTAGGTGCAAGGAAAGTTCATGGATTTTGCTTTGAAATTGGAATAGAAGGTTGGAGCAAAATAGGTTGAAATTTGTGATGATAAATTACTTAATAATTTAGGATTCGTATAAGAAATGTATCTAAGACGAACTTGGAAGTTTCCTATGTATGTTCTGGAAGTATGTCGCGTTAAGCAAGTCAATAATATGAGGTAGACTTTTGTTATGGACCACTTTTCTCCTAACCCATTAGATTATCCTTTTGTCTCTTTCTTTCAAAACAAGATAGGTAATAAAAATAGATAATGAAACAAAAATGAAAACGAAAAACAAAAGAATAGAACATAAACACAATGGAAATACGGAACTCCTCCACCAAGGGACTAAAAAGTTACTCGTAATTTACACACTGGTGCAAGTTACACCAAAAGTATTTTCTGTTTGTTTAATATTTTTTACTTATTTAAAATCTCAGAAATTAAAAAAAAAAATTGTTATTTCGGATGATATACTACAAGAGGGGGGGTGAATTGTAGTATGTTCCTAGTGCCTACTTTTCGCGGAATATAAAACTGATTGCTGTTAGGAACTTAGACAATGCAAAGCGAATTTTACGAGGAAACCATCCAGGGCCCAATTGAAAGTAAAACCTCGACCCTCCAAGGGATTTCAAGCCAAACCAATCCACTATAATAGGCCAAACACTCCTAATTACAAACCTATTACAAACAGACCTCTCTCACAAGTTCCTGACTGAACTTGCTACACGATAAGACGCTATCTTACCCAACCTAAGTCCCAAACCTAGATTCACTCAGAACTTCTGAAGTGCCTACACTCGGCCTCTCACTAGAAGCTCATTCAGCTTCACCCTAGAAGCTCACACATTGCACTCTTACAATACAACATTATAAAAACGAGAATCCTCACGAACTCTCACACCCCAATACATAAAACACTCAAAACCCTTTTTCCCAATTACAAGATCTCAAAGAATACCTCTAAAATTATATCAATGAATAAAGAGATAAAACTAATATGTTGGACACTCAAGATCTGCTGGAACTCACTGGACGTACTGTAACCAGAAACTGACAGGAACTTTGACCAGGAGGACCGACTTAGCTTCGTGGTGAAGGATGAAACCATTAAGCACGACCACTACACTTCGTCAGCCTCGACTTTGAATAAATAAATATGAGCATATTTATAGTACACCCAAATTATTCTTTTCGTAAAAAATAAGTTTTATTAAAAGATAGAAATAAAAGATATTTTCCAAAAATAAATTTTCCAAAAATATATCTTATTATTATTGATAGAATCAGATTTTATCTAAATCTTATATTTTCCAAATATACTAATATATCTTTTTACAAAAGATATACTTACCACAACTTTTCACAAAAGATATACTTACCATAAAATTAGATTTTATTTAAAACTTATTTTGCTGAAATTTTTTTCCAAAAATAACTTATCTTTTTCCAAAGGGATTTATTAGAAAATAAATATCTTTATTCTGTAAAATCAAATCCCTAAAATATATGCACGTATTAGGTAAATATATATCATTAAATTCGACCTGCGACCTTTAACGACGTGCAGACCTAAGTTCCGATTAGGTTTCGGAACTCTGACAGTCTCTAAGTCCTGACAAGTCAGTAACTCTAATTTCATTGACTATCATGAGTTCACCTTGGTTCTTTAGACTTGTTCCAGACTGACTTTTATGTCCAACATACTTACATGAATCCTAGAGCGATATACTTCAATTTCTCCGTCTTCATGTTGTTTCTTTGAAACTCTTGTTCTGGAATCTTGTAGTATTGATGTATTCTAGATCTCGGGGCAACGTTCCACTTCTGGAACCGCAAGCCAAGTACCTAACTGGAACTTGCTGTCACTTTTTTCATTCCTTATTGGAACTCGCAGACCAGGTTCCTTTCTGGAACTTGCTGTCATCTTCGCAATACAAGTCAACTCCTTAACTTGCTGTCCTATTAGGGAATATGGAACTCTTCATGTACCTGTTAGGGAACATGCTCCGGCTTTCGTGGAAAAGCCTGCCGAAAGTTCCTTCTGGATCTTGTTAGAGAATACCTTCAGGTCCCTTCGTGATTTGGTTCTCATGGGAGAACCTGCTTTAGGTTCATTCATTCTCTCTTGTTCCTCTTGAAGTCTTCTATGTTCCAACCCATTGACTTCACCTAAGTCACTTCCTGTCTTCACATAAACACTTAAGAGAAACATTAGATTGAAGTTTGTTTGTTATAAACAAACTTCAAGTGAGAGAACTAATTAAACTTAAAGCTTATGTAAATACTCCTACACATATACAGCTCATGTATGCATAGTGTACTTACCTCATAAAGATAACATATGCAAACACCTATTTACATAGTTACCTTCATGGTTATTTAGCCATCATCATGCTTATCAACCATGACACTCATCATTGTTCTTGTTTCTCTATTTCTTATCATATATTGCTCAGATTCCTTATATCCTGTTCCAAGAATAACTTGTTCTTTCGATGCACAACTTAACAAACACGTTAGATAGATAATCATCATTAGTTTACAATCATCAAAACCTAATTACTCAACAAAAATTAAAACGCGGAGGGAGTAATTAAACTTGATCGTATTTGTACCATATTAAGTATAACAACAAGTTTTGTGTGTGGCTGCCCACACCGTGTGGCCAGCTAACACACAAGTAACCCCTGATTAAGTAACCCCTAACTAACCTAGTAACTCCTGACTGAGTAACCCCTACCCGACCTAGTAACCCCTAATCAAGTAACCCCTAGCTAGTATCCCATAACCGACCTAGTAACCCCTGACTGAGTAACCCCTACCCGACCTAGTAACCCCTAGCTAGTATCCCCTACTGACCTAGTAACCCCTAGTAACTCTTCACCAAGTAACCCCTGATTGACCTAACCAAGTAACCCTAGTAACCCCTAACCGGCCTAGTAACCTCTAGTAACCCCTCATTGAGTAACCCCTGACTGACCTAGTAACCCCTAACCGAGTAACCCCTGATTGAACTAGTAACCCCTAATCGAGTAACCCTGACTAATCTAGTAACCCCTTACCGACCAAGTAACCCCTACTGACTAAGTAATCCCTTTTCATAAATTAATTTTAACTCTAATGTATGAACTTCAAATAAAGTTTAACTCCAATCTCAATCATATTAACAACAAAAGAATACAAAATTCACAATTAATAACCAAGGTAATCGCTTACACAAATCAACTCAATACCCAAAAACTTGAGCAATAATTGACAAAATTATAAGCATAATGACACAAACAAAACACTAGCACCTACGTCATCCTCAACATTACAGTGAAGCTTGTAAATACAACGAAGAAAATGATTCCATTATCACTTCATAATTACACAAGCTCGAGCAAGAAGACGAATTGATTGGGAGGTGAAGGATCTACAACGTTAACAAGACCTACCATTATCACTTCATCTTCTTCCTCCTCTTCTTCTGCACCTCCAAGCTACGAACCCTAAAAAAACAAAATCTGGAAATTGGGGAATTTATTGAAGAACAGAAAAAAAAAAAAAAAAAAAAAAAGAGGAGAGAGAATCTGGGAATTGGGGAAAATTGAAGAACAGAAGAAGATGGAAAACTAAAACTAAAAAGGGGAAAATCTGGAGAATGAATTTTGTTGAAATAATCTGGAGAATTAATCGAAGAACGAACAGGAGAAAAGAGGAGAGAGAACGTGATGTTAAAAAAAAAAAAAAATTGTGGTTGGCCACACCGTGTAGCCAGCCACATATGAAAGTTTGTGTAAGTATAAATATATAAGAAATATAGGAGTATCAAGCGAGATCTTGTTAAATTATTGCTTACGTATTTCACATATGAAAGTTAATTATTGCTTAAATTAACCATTGTTAAAGTTGCCTAAAAAAACCCATAGTTAAAGTTTTAATTAGGACTTGACTAAATTATTAAATGATTTATTTAAAATAAATTAATTAAAATAAATTGTTTATCGGTCATCTAGATTTTAGGTAAAATATAATTGTTTTAGGCGAATACTCTCAAAAGTTGTATGGAGTATCATTAAAAAATAATCAAAAAGAAATAATGCTCAAAGGTTATATTATTTTTGACACTTTTTCTTTTTAAAAATATATATATTGAGATGAACCAAAAAAAACTCCAATCAACTAATTCTCATTCAATTATTTCTCACGGTCTCACGCATGGGCCATGTTTTTTCTAGGAAAAATTGAAATAAATAATCCCACCTTTGACTCATCTTCTAAAAATAATCCCAGATTATAGAAATAATTCCACCTTTATACCCCATAGTCTCAAAACGAACATTTTTACTTACAACCTGTTTTACAGGTTATTTATTTTTTTTCCCCTTAATCTTTCGCCTTCTACCTCACCCCCTTCATTCATGTCAACCATCATGACCATCCCTTGCCACCTGAGTAACCCCAGCCCCGCCCCTTGCCGCCTGAGCCACCACCACCCACATTCCAAAACCCTCCTAAACAGCCACTATCCCCACCCGTAACGTGATATCTCCTATCCTGAAACCCCCCAAACCCAACCCTTCACCGAACACCACAACCACCCACGAAATCCCTCCCACCATTTGCTTCCCCTCAAGCAATTACATTTCATCAATGTATTCAATTGATGAACAACCACCTGATTCAACAAATTGAGGGGTATCGACGGAGAGAACGAAGCGATGGAGACAGAGGAAAAGGAAAGCGATGGTCAGAGAGAGAAAACGGGGATGCGAAGGTGAGTGAATGAGGTGTTGGTTGATTTGTGGGCTAAGCATTGGGGTTGGTTGATTTCCGATGGCGAGTGAGGGAACTGTTGTGGTGGTGGCTCGGTGGTCGATTAATATTTGGGCTGGTGGGTTTCGTTTCTGGTGGTGGCCTGGCTAGGTCGAATGGGGTCGGGTCTCGTGGTTGTTGGGTAGTGGGTACCATGGCTGCAGCAAATTGGAGGTGGTTGATTAATTTTATTTTTCGGTGTGAGGGTGGTTGGATGTGGTGGTGGTGAATTGGGTAGGACGGAATCAAGGAAAGCGGCTGGGTCTGGCTTCTCCGGCGGACGACTGGGATGTGCTGGTAGGCGGCGACTGATCCGGCGAAGGTAGAGGGGCTCCGGCAAGGGAAGGAAGAAGATGGGTTATTGTTTTGTTTTTAATTTTTAAAAAATAAAAAAAATAACTAATTAGAAGACAACACGTGGCAAAATACCTTCTAAACAGGTTACAAATTTCACTAACAGGTAAAAGGTTCGTTTTAAGAATATAGGGTGTAAAGGTGAGATTATTTCTGGAATACGGGCGAGATTGTTTAGAGAAGATGAGCTAAAGATGGGATTATTTATTTCAATTTTTTCTTTTTTGTATTGATGTTACTTTTTTCTGCTACGTCATGACTTGTTTACTTACCAAAAGACTGACTACTTGACTTTGGCGGAAAATTCATAGAAAATAGAAAGTACATAGTACTCCACTACTCCGTAAGAAAGAAGCCTTGATTAAAGCATCAAATCCAAGTTACGTAGTGGCTGTTTAAAAAAAAAAAAAAAAAAAACTCCGTATAAAAAATTACATAGTCTACGGAAGTACATGATTTTCAACCATAAAAAAAAGTACCCGTGTAAGAAGTAATAAAATAAAATATACAAGAGTCAAAGGTGGAAGGTAAGCTATTTCAACGATCAATCGTTTTATTTATCACCGCGTTTTGCGGCAAGGTGTCATATCATTAACCCTTTTAGTAACCCCACTTAAGTAACTCCTCGAGTAACCTCCCAGACAAAGTAACCCCTGAACGACCTATTAACCCCTAACCGACCTAGTAACCTCAACTAACCCCTAACCGACCTAGTAACCCCCTACCTAGTAATCCCTGACCAACCTAGTAACCCTTAGTAGCCCCCGACGTAGTAACCATTAACCCACACCCAAACCCACCGTAACCACCACCAACACCAACTTTTCTCAACCGCCGTCCTTAAACTCCACCACACCACCATCAACTCCCGTACCACTAACAACCATTAAAATTGTTAAAAAAAAAAAATCGAACAAATACCTCAAAATAAATATTGGCTTTGAATTTCACTTGAAATATGGCTAAAAAGGCCAAATTCAGCCATATAAACTCTAGATCTAGAGTTTTCATGGCAGAATTTGGCCTTAAAACCTTTAGCTTGTTTTTCGACGACGGAGTGCGAGGAGCTTCCTTATCCCCTACCACCGCTGCTCCATTTAACTTGTGTTAATTTGAGTGGGCTAACTAGAGAAGATGAAAATAGGAGAGAGAAAGAGGAGAGAGGAGAGATAGAAGAGAGTTCATGAAAGGAGTGTGTTTAGGTGAGAAGAAGAAAACAGGAAAGAGAATGAGAAAGAGAGAGAAAAAAAATTAAAAAAATTATATTGTGGCTGGCCGTACGGTGCGGCCAGCCGCATATGAAACTTTGTATTTATACTTATAGCATTAATGTATATTTTTGCATATAAAAATTTTCTAAATGACATTATAATTTAAATAAAATTGCATGTTATTGGTAAAATTATATATAAACATGTATTTTTGTCAAGTATCACAAATGTTTGAATCGAGAAAATACAATTAACATTTATAAACAATTTATGTAAATTACTTCTAATTTTGGTTAATTGTTGTTTTCTCTCGCCTCTTTTAACTTATTGATTTTATCTGATTTTCTCTAACCTCCTTCAACCTTTTGATATTATCTGATTTTTTCTCTCCTCCTCCAACTTTTTCATGTTTATCTCTCCTTCTATAGCCATGAATTATAACGGTAGAAAATATACTTTTCACTACGACATCAAACAAGTCAAAATCAATGGACGAAGAAAAGCTTAACTATCCTTTATAATTATTTTGTTATTCGGAATTTCGTTGAAATTGTGGTGCTAAGTCAAATTCAATGGAGGAAAGAAAACTTAGCTACCCTTTTGGATTAACCATTTTTTATTTGCTCCTTTTTTTTATTAGGGTATTCGTTTAATTTCGAAGGTGAAACCGGCGGAAATGGAGTGGAACTGATTTGAAAGAGATGATTAAAGTGGGTAGAAATTAGAGGAAGAAGATTAAGGTAGTTGGGAAGAAAAAATATGAACAAAATTTAAGAAGATAAACATGAAAGAGAAGAAGGTGGGAGAAATAAGATAAATAGAAGTTAACGGAGTTAAACCCTGAAAGTTCTGTCCAACTTGTCACAATAATGGCCCATAAACAATAAAAGTATACGTAGTTGTTATGAATAATTCCAACAATATTATTGGCTCCCAGATGTATTGTGTGCTTGTGATGGTGATGGTAAGGATAGAGGGGTGTACAGCTTTGATTTTGGTGGCTAGTAGTGGCGTTTATAGGTCAATTTTAATTTTTGGGGTTCAGTTATAGTGGCTGGTGAATTGGGGATGACATTGGTAGTTGGGTGAAGATATTGCTTGTGATTGTTGATTTGTTGGTGGTGGTTAGGGTGGTGGCAGGGAGGAACTTGGCTAAAGATGAGGCTCTAGAAGAACAATACAAAGACTTTTTTTTTTAATTTTTTTTTTATAAAAAAAGAACAATACAAAGAGATGATGATAAGTAGAAATAAATAATAATAAAAAAAAAACATACAAATATAATTTATATAAATACTGGTTTATAGGTTAATGGTCATTGGAATTATTTAAGAAAGGTATCCTTTATAGTTTAGATTATAAGAAAATTTGACAATTACCACCTACAATTATTGCTTTTTAGCCACCTACATTTTTTTTTATATAATTTTACCACCAACTATTTTTCAAAACATCAAAACTTCCCACCTACTAAGCTCTCAATTCAAATGTGACGTCATGTAGGGCCCACTAACTACCTTTTTCCTCCCTTTTTTTCTCGATTTCTCATTCTCATGTATTGTATTCTTCTAAAAATTGGGAAAACACTTCAATTCGTGAAATAATTAGCATGAATATATAATTTAATTTGAAGTTTTTCTTCGATTTTGAGAGTAGCAAAATATAGGGGAATGAGAAACCGAGTGAGAAAGGAAGAAAGGAAGGAAAAGGTTGTTAGTGGGCCCTACATGACTTCAAATTTGAGTTGAGAGCCAAATATGTGGGAAGTTTTGATATTTTAAAAAATAATTGGTGGTAAAATTCGAAAAAAAAATTGTAGGCAGTAATCGCTAAAATGGCAACAATTGTAGGTGATAATTGTCAAAAATCCTAATATCATAATAACTTATAGTTGGGATCAAAATGAGAATAATGATTATAGTTTGGATTATTGCTGTGAATTTTCCCATACTAATGTCCATTGATAAGATTAATATACACTACAAGGTACTAAGCTTTGCAATTTGTATCACTGAAGGTACTGAACTTACAAATGTATCAATTTGAGTACTATGACCATCAGAGCAGGTTACCTTTCCGGTTTCAACCTGTTGCTCCAGGTTACTTTGAATTTAAGTGTTTAAAAAAAATTTGTCAGCAAAACGCTCCGAGAAAACAAAAGGCCATCATTAGCTTCGTTTGGCGTGCGAACTCAAAATGCAAATGCCTTTCCACCACTCATTTCTTCCTATATAAATAATCTGAAAGAAGGTAAAAAGATCATTTTCATCTTCTTTCACATAAACCCTAAACAGAGAGGAATATTAATTCGTGTGTGTTCATTAATGTGGCCTAGTGATTTAGAGTGTAACTCCTGCAAGTATGCCAAGCTTTACTCGGAAGAAGGTATATTCCTTTTCTTTGTTGTTTTGTGTTAAGTTCTGATAGTGATAAATGTTTATTTATCTTTTTTGGTATTTTAATTTGTTGTGTATAAAAATTTTAATTATGAGTTTATTTTATTTTTTTTCTCAAATTTGTTCATGATTTTGTGTTGTTAATGTGTAAAGACCATGAAAAACATAGTTGATCATACAAATTTTTGTTACTGGGTTGATAATCTGCAATTTAGGTTAGTGTTTTGATGTAATGGGTGTGTGGGTAAAACAGGGGTTAACACTTGAACTAGCTAGAAAGTGATATGTACCTTGATTTAGCCTTAGGTATGGACGCTCTTGGGCACGCTCACCCTATCTTCAGCCAACATGACCTCCTCGTAACCCATATCTTAAGCAGAGTTAACTGGGAGGACGAAGTTAACGTCCAGGTGTGCAAGAAGTGGAGAATTTGGTGGTGCCTCAATCACTTGGCTCTCCGTCTCCCCTTCTATGGCCCACATGATGAAGTGGCGGAGTGGGTTCTGAAGGACATCGTCTTCAATGGGGGCAGGGACTTCCATGCCTGGATGACCAAAGACATGACGGTGTACTTTGATGGATTCCCTCTGCAGTTTAAGGAGGATTATGGGACCTACGATGTGGGTAGGGTAGGAAGGGGGGGTTTTTTTGGAGCAACTGATTAGGAATGGATGTATAGTCATGATGCCGCTTAGTTAAGCTAATTATGGTGTTTTTAATTGGTTGTTCAATGTCATGGTAAGTTAGTCTTTTGGAGTGACAAAATGTAGGGCCTTTTGTGATTTTGTACCATGACATTGTTTAGTTTCATTTTGATTATGTATGGTTTTGTAAACAAATAACAATGCTGGTTTTTGGTGGTGGATGTTTATAAATGATGAATTGGAATGGTTTATGCTTATTTATCAATCTTTTTAATGTTGTTATTTGTGTTTGATTTAATTAAGTGTTGTTTATGTGTGATGATCATGGTTAATCATAATTTAATATTGTGTTAATCATAACTAAATTAGATAGTGAAACATATGTAATAAAAACTGAATTATGTGTGTTAATCATAACTAAAATAGATTGTGAAACATATCTAAAATAGATTGTGAAACATATGTAATCATAACTAAAATAGATTGTGATGATCATGGTTTGGTTAATCTAAAGTTGTGTTACATTACTTTTTGACATAATTATGGCTTTTAACCCTTGCATTGTGGTTCATCATGGTGGTCAATGGTTGGTTAGGGGTGAACTGTATTACAATGGGGGTAGGGTTAATGTCTTTGAGGACATACCTGAGCGTGTGGATTCAAATTAGGTGAAGAATATAATTGAGTTTTTAGGACATGATGACATTGTGAAGATGCCTTACTTAGATCCTAGGAAAACAATGGCTGATGGTATTAGGTTCTTAGCTTTTGATAGTAAGACATTTGATCCTTTCTTGTCTCTTTTGTTGGAGTTTAAGATAATTCATATCTACACAAAACATGAGTTAGGGCCTACATTACATACAACTGGTATGGGTTTGGGTCATGGATCTTTCACTAACTTGCTTACTGGTGGTGGGGTAGGGTGTTCAGCACCTAGGGGTAATGAAGATGTTGGGTTAATGTTGATTATGATAGTGAAGGGACAGATGAGGATGATGATGAACTCATCAATGCTAGGAGTAAGGTAAGCCAACATAAGTTAGAGGATAAGAGTTATGAAGAGGAGATGGATATGTTAAAGAGGGTAGCGGAATCTAAGGGTGGGGAAGCTGATTTCATTGGCAATGATTGAGAAGGTGAAAGTGATGTTGACAGCCCTAGTGAGAATGAGGATGATGATGACTTTGGTTACCTTATGCCACCTTAAGGTGAAAAAAGGCAGAGAGTTGTTGAGAGTGACAGTCCAAAGTCAAATTTTTTTATAGGACTAAATTTGAAAATACTGTGAACTTTAGGAAAGCTTTAGCACAATACACCACAGAGTGTGGAAGGAATTTACATTTTTATAGGAATGATCCAAATAGGGTTGGGGCTAAATGCAGACATTTTGCAAAGGGTTGTCCTTGGAAGATATGGGCATCTTTTGAGCAGGGTAAAAGGAATTTTCAGGTTAAACTTCACAATGGGGAGCATACTTGTGGGAGGTCTATGCAGATAAAGAGAATGAATTTAAAGTGGATTGCAGAATATTTTGCTAACAGGTTTAGAGTTAATCCTTACATAAAGGTCCATGACATAATTTAGACACTTTAGTTAGAGAAAGGACTGAAAGTGAGCAGACTAATGGCATATAGGGCAAGAAAAAAGGGGCAGGCTAATATTGTAGGAGAGTATGAAGAGCAGTACTCTCTCCTTCCTAGGTATGCTGTAGAAATAATTAAGGACGTGTAACAGTGGGAACACTGTCAAATTGCATTTGAATGATCATGTGTTTGAGAGATTGTACATCTGTTTTGAGGCTCTCAGGAAGGGTTTCCTTGCAGGTTGTAGGCCATTTATTTCACTTGATGGCTGCTTCCTAAAAGGGCCTTTTGGTGGTCAATTACTTGTTGCAGTGGGAAGGGATGGGAACAATCAAATGTTCCCTATTGCATGGGCAGTTGTAGAGGTTGAAAAAATTGATACTTGGACTTGGTTTCTTTCCCTACCAACAGATGACTTGGGGACACAACAAGGGGTTGGATACACTTTCATGTCAGACCAGCAAAAAGGGTTATTAGAAGCTGTTGCAGCTGTGTTCCCAGAGGCTGAGACAAGAGTTATGCCAGACATGTATACTGCAATTTTAGGACTGTATTTGGAGGAGAGCTTGAATATAGGAAGCAATTCTGGATAATTGCAAAGAGAAACACATAAAATGATTTTGAAGCAAACATTGATCAGATTAGAGCAATATCAGAAGATGCTGTAGAGGATTTGCTGAACAGAAATTACAAGAAGTGGTGTATGGCATTTTACACCCCTTATGTCCTATTGTCATAGTATGGACAACAACATGAGTGAAGTATTAAATGCCTATATTCTCACCTCACAGCATAAGCCCATTATTACTATGTTAGAAGATATTAGAGAGGGATTAATAGAGAGGCTTCACAAAAAAAGAGATCAAATAGGCAAGAAAGACATACTGTTATGCCCTAGGATCCAAAAGACTCTTGAGAGAAATAAGATATGGGCAAGGGGTGGAATGCTTTTTGGGATGGGGGTTTCTGTTATGGGGTGAGGCAGGGTGCTACCCAAGACAAATTAGTGTTCAACTTACAACACAGAACCTACAGTTGCAATGCTTGGAAAATAAGTGGAGTTCCTTGCAAACATGTCGTGGTTGCTATGTTGAACAAAGTGGATGAGCCTAAGCATTATGTGAATGAGTACTTCACAAAACATACTTATCTCAAAGCCTATGACTACCTTCTTGAGCCTTTGAATGGGCCCCAAGAGTGGCCTGAAGCTGATGGTGTTGTCATAGCACCAAAATCAAAGAAAATTCAAGGAAGACCCAAGAAAAACATGAGGTATCAGGTGGGAGAAGTAACAACAACTGGTAGGTTGAGAAAGAATGGAATAGCCATGAAATGCAGCTTGTGTGGTATCACAGGCCATAACAAAAGAGGTTACAAAAACTCTGGTCAAGAGGTAACATAGCAGTTATAACCAACCAAGTGCATCAGAACAGGAACCATCTACAACTCCTACTGTTCCAATGCACATGAGAGGGGTTAGGGTCTACACTTACCCCAATGGATATCAAAGAGTTGCTACTGTAAGTTCACTAATCTATTAATTTGTAAATTGTTCTATTTGTTGATAATAGGTCATTAACACTATTATTTTTACAGCCTGCAAATTTTCAAGCACACCCTCCACCTTCTACACAAGCTGCTCCACCAAGACAACAAGTGCATAGAGCATTTTACAGTGACTATGAGGGAGATCAGACTGTGTACTCTTTCAGTCAAGACTACCCATTGTCAAGCCAACAGAGCCAATCAACTGTAATTTCTAGTCAAGCACTGCAGGTATTACAAGTTGTGCAAATACATATTAATTTCAGTACTTCAATATCATTTCTATTCATTACTCAAGCAAGTCATTACATAATGTGATTACATACAGGACCTAACAAGATCTAAGAGAACATGCAAGCGGTAAGGTAAACCTTGATCTACATTACATAGATTATTATTATTGGCTATACATTACATCCTAAACATATACCAACAAAGCCCTACAAATAACAGAACAACCACTTTCCACAAATCACAGTTAACCCCTAGGTTAAGTGTAGCAGCCCTTCTCATCTTTGATAGGCGTGTGGAGTACCTAACAAAAATAAACCTAACTAGACCACTACTATGTAGACGGGCAAGCAAGGGTCGGATCCCAAGAGACTATGGTTCAACTAATTAAATATACTCAAGCAATTACTAAGCAAGTAACCAAATCATCCGAAAATCTTCATGTGCCTACAAAATCAATTAAATTGACCAAGAAGCCACACTAGAGAAGAGAATATTAGCAAGAAGTAGCTCTGTAGAGCTCAAAAACCATACAAAAATAGCTATAAAATGAGGGTAAAATATGGTATAGAACGTGTACATCAAATTCCCCCAAGCTAACTTCTTGCTTTCCCTCAAGCAAGACAATCAATGACTATCAACAACCAAATAAACATACTTCACCCCATAATACATTTGAAAATATCAAACTTAAAATCAAAATCGGACACACAAGCATCTTAGCCAACCAATCACCTCATTCAAACTATCAATCAACCTGAATGGCCATCAAACAGAGTCAACCATGTACACATAAGGAATCGATGACTAGAATATCTCACTTAGTGGTCACTCCGCACAATTTTATGTGGCGAGCTAATAATGAGCCCGATCTCTCTCCATCCCCACTAATAATGATAACCCCCCATTCTCACAACACTCGCGTGTTTAAAGGGTAATAATGCCGCTCAACCTAGTCAAAAGTCGACTCAAAATGTGACACATACTCCAGCATTTTGACAAAAAACTTGTTTCACATGAACACAATATTATGCACGAAGGTCAGAAGGTCTTTTTTCAAGCTTGTAATGTAGGTCGGGTGAAAATGGGTAGGAAAAATTTGGAAAATGTAGGTAAATATAGTCCCTCGGGGAAGCCATCAAAAATGAACAATACACATCAAAATCCCATCGAACTAATTCACAAGAATACATACTCCAAACATAACTTGAATTAAGAGTAACTACCACCTTACTCACCTTACATAACAATTCATCGCAATATTCTTATTTTTGAAGCTCTTTTATTTATTCATCAAGAAGCTGAAATTTAATTCTTTTTTTTTTCTTAATTTTTCTTCTTTTCTTTTCTTTCGTTTTTTTCTTAATTTTTTTTTTCTTTTCTTTCTTTATATATTTTTTTTAAATAATAACAAACTATAAGAGCTTCAAAAATAGATCATATAGCAAAAATTAAAAAACCTTCAAGTTTCAGATTAATTTTCTCCAAAACATCATCACAAACCATAAGAGAACACCATGATAGATGGCTCCCCCAAGCTAGACTTGGGATAAGTTACTAATTGGGGCCGATAGGTAAATTTTGTGACTTAGATAAAAAAACATGGACAAGGATACAACATGGGTAAGCAGGAAGGGGACAGTCGTTTCTAAATTCATTTGGAGGCTACCTAATGAACATGGCCTTCGTCCTCCTCATCGTGCATGTGCAATGTACCATGACACACTACTAAAAGTCTCAAGACAAAACTAAGATCAATGTCACAACAAGAACTAACACACATGAATAAATAATATAGGCTCAAGCCTCACAGTTAACACAGTCAAGCTCCAGATTCATACACATTTGTGCAAAGTTGATTTCCATTAGGCCAAGACAATCCAAAATCAGATCATGATCATTTAATCCGCATTGCAAGTCTTTCAATCAAAATCAAGCCAAAAACCTTTAAATCATCAAGGATAGGGGCACAGAGAAGTAGTTTACTAGCTATTCATCGTCATGATTCACAAAGTAACTGCCCAAAGCCAAAAGTTATCCCTCCCCCAAGCTAAACTTCACATTATCCTCAATATGAACATATATCGAATAAGAACGAGCAAGGGAAAAAGAAAACTAGGCCCTACTAGCAAAGGAGGGATCATACCTAAGGGCGGAGCTAGGACTTCCCTCAAAATAACGTCGCATCATAACCCCAAGACACTAAAAAAAAGATAAATAAATAAAGGGAAAATAAAATAAATAAAAAACGAAATGGGTTGCCTCCCATTTAGCGTTTGTTTAAGGTCTTTAGCTTGACTTCTCTTTAGTAGCTCAACCTGGGTCACCACACATAGAAGATACTCTATGGTATTGCTCATCAATATATCCACCTCCAAACGACTCCTTCAAATTAGAGTTGATGTGCTTTGTATCCGAATTGACCTTCATGTAACTGAACCCATCATGTGGTGGAATATTGTCCTTTTTTCTCACAGGATTTCTATTAGAAATACACTTATCAACCAAAAGGTTAGTAGCATCGATTCTCAAACAAGTACCACCAGCAAAAGTAAAATTATGATCATTGAAAATCTTAAACACAACTTGTTTATCCTGAGCTCTAATGGTCACTTGTCCTTCAGGAACATCTATTAAAGCTTGACTTGTAGCGAGAAAAGGACGACCAAAGATTAGTGGGAACTTAAGGTCTTCATTCATATCCACTACAACAAAGTCAATTGGAAATACAAGTTCACCAATCCCAACTAATACATATTCAACTACACCCTTAGGGAGTCTAACAGTTCTATCAGCCATCTGAAGAGATACAAGGGAAGGTTTAAGGTTTTTCAAACCTAATTTTTCATACACCGAAGAAGGCATTAAATTAATTCTAGCACCTAAATCACACAAGACCCTATCAAAATATGTTTCGTTTATCATACAAGGGGTAGTAAAACTATCAGGATCATGCAATTTAGGTGGTAAGCTATCATGTAAAAGATCAGAACATTTCTCCTTTACTACCAAACTTTCTAATTTCTTATCATTATTATCATGATCTAGAATTCCTTTCACAAAATTTGCAAATTGAGGCATTTGAATTACAAGATCGGATAAAAGGAATGGTAGCATATACCTTCTTAAGAGTCTTATAATACATCCCAAAATGCTTATCGAGCATTGCTTTTGATAACCTTTGCGAGAAAGGCATCGGTTCCTCATAGGCTTGTGGAGAGACATATTTGGGACCTTCATTCTCACTCATTTTAGTTTTCGACTCCAGATTGCACACTTTCTCCTCTAATCCCCCCGTAGTCAATCCATCTCTTTTCACAAAAATTACATTGCATTGTTTCGTTTGGACTTTTGCTTGATCTTGAAGGGTTGATAGATGACTCACTTGTTGTGATAGTTGAGAAATATGAGTTTCTATCCTCTTATTTTGAGCAACAAGCAATTGAATCGAGTTTTCAAAATATTCATTTTGCTTTTCTTGTAAATCAAATTGCTTTGATATAAGCTCTTGTTGTTAACGTTGGGAGGTAGCAAAAGTCTCCATAATGGATTCAAGATTTGAAGATTGAGGTGGTGATTGGTGCATGTGATGATGATTGAAAGGTGCCCTTGCTTGAAAAGCTGGTGGTGGTGGAGGATTTACTATAGCTTGAGTGTTCTTGTATGAGAACCCTTAATGATTTCTCCACCCTTCATCAAATGGCCTTGTGGAGGTCGTGGTATAGAAAGCATTAGCTTGCTCAATCGTCATTCCATCATAATTGGGTTGACACTCCCACGCAGTATGGCCTTGCAATCCACACATCTGACAAATTTCCATCGAGGGTCGAGGGGACTCAGCTTGGAGTTGGTTGACTTTATGAGTTAGTGCCTGCACAGAACTAGTCAACATGGTTAGAGCATCAACATCATGTTTATTACCTGTGTTGATAGCATTTCGTCCCCTTGGATGGTAATTATCATTAGCCACCATCTTCTCAATCAAATCCTTTGCATCGGTTGGATTCTTTGTCATGATAGAACCTCCAGACGCAACATCAATGTATATGCGAAACTCATGGGTTAAACCATTATAGAATGTTTGGATCAACATCCATTCTGGAATACCATGGTGAGGGCATTGTCTCTGCAATCGCTTAAACCTTCTCCATGCCTCATATAGGGAGTCGTCATTAGATTGATGGAAGTTAGATAACTCGTTCCTTAATTTTGCGGTTTTCTCTTCCCCCAAGAATTTAACTAGGAAGGCCTTAGCATGCTTGTCCCACGTATCAAAGGAACCAATACCTTCATCTCGTAGCCACTCCCTTGCCCTATCCCTTAATGAAAAAGGGAAAAGGCGTAGTCTAATAGCATCATCAGTGACACCGTTGAGCTTCATAGTGTCACACTTCTCCAAGAAACTATCAATGTGAGTCACAGGGCAATCATTTGATGAGCCCGCAAAAGAATAATTGGAGATGAACTCTATGAATTGGGGCTTCAACTCAAAACTTTGAGCGGTGACAGGTGGTCTAACAATACTGGAAAGAAATCCGGTTGTTGTATCTGGAATACCATACTCCAAAAGAGATTTTGTTCCTGGGTCGACCATGTTTCTTATATTTCGATTTCTCCTTCTTCTACCTCTTCGTCTTCTTGCAATAGTGTAGACACCCATTTGTGTCTCCCCAAAACCAAACCCGGTGATGAGTACCTTTCACGTCGAATCATAATCGAATGAAGTGAAAGTGTGGAAAGTCAGATTTTTAATTAAAATCAAAGAACGTTTTTTGAGGAAAGATACGATTTTATCCTCCTGTACGGCAATTTTTATCTGATTTTAAGAAAACGCATGAATTTCTGAATCAGCGCCAAACGCCAGCTGTAGCGCCTGGCGCTAGCATTGGCGCCTGGCGCTAATGTTGGCGTCTGGCGCCAATAGCCAGCGTTGGCGCTAGTTCAATTCTATGTGTGCCAGAACTCTGTTTTGATATTTTATCTTTTTGGCTGATTTTCTTTATAAATAATGTCGTAAAAACTCCGTTTTCATTCATCTACAATCATCAATTCTCATCAATTCTTATTCTTTCTAATTCTCACCAACTCTCATCAAGAAATTCTTGATTCTCTCTCTTTTCTAAACAAGCTTTTTACATACAAAATTCCGCATTCATTAGATCTAGAAACACCTAGCCATATTCGAAGTTGTCTTTGCCCTAGACGTGAAAGGTTTAATTTCTGTGGGTTTGGTCCCAAATCTCTACTTCAATTATTCTTTAATTTAATTGTTTTGTTTTATTATTTTCCTTGAAGTTACTAACACGTGTATTTTGTTATAAGAAAGAGGTACGAGGCATCAAAGTAAGTACTTTAATGGTTTTCATTGATGTTATGATATAGAAATCATGCTTAGGTTGTTATTTTGATTCCTAGTATCATGTCTAGGGTAACTTTAATATCAAGTATGATAAAAAGTATGATGCCTTTTATGTTCTTCCTAATATTTATAATTGTTAGTATCATGTTAGGGCTAAATAAATGTTTTTTTATGCTTAGTGACATGCTAGGGTTGTTATTAATCTTGTTAGTATCATGCCTTGGATCTTGCTATTAATATTATGCTTTAATATGATTTTGATGATTATTATGATTGTTATAATTATTTTTATGATGATTATTATTATGTTGCTTGATGATATTTATTTTTATTGCTTGATCACGCCTTTTATGCATGTTTAAAGGGAATTTGTACTTGTAATCACGCTTAATAAGATAATTAATAATCTTGTTTAGGGTTAATTTGATTATAACTCAAGCGATCGCCAATAATAGTTTATTTGTGCATTATATTCAACCAACATAGATAAACAGGTTTAGGGTAATCCTATTGCTTGCATGTTAATCAGAAAGCGCACATGAATACGATCTGAATAAAGTAGAGGCCTATTATTAGAGCAGGTTCAATCTCTTTTAGGTTGGATTTGTACCTTCATCCCCGAACCCTATTTGGATCAAGACCTTATGGAGTTGACGATCTCTTGGATCGTTAAGGGGTGTAACCTTCACCTCGTAAACGGTTTACAAGTTCCTAAAAAAACTTGTTGGCGACTCTTTTGCTCTATCTTCTTCCCTTTTGGACGCCACCGTACTTTAGTGTATGATCACAGTGGGGTTCAAGTTAGGGGTTAACGCTTGAAATATTCCCTACAGTTTTTGGCGGCTCCACTGGGGAGGATTTCTATTTTAATTCTTGAATTTGTTTCGGCAATGATTTAGAATGAGTGGATGAGACTCGAAACGTTCTAAGTATTACATGTGCGTAATTTTGATTAACATTATTGTCAAATGCATAAAAAAGATCTCATTGGAAAGACCATCCGTAATGAGTTAAAACATATGATTTTATACGTAGGAAATTTGAGAAATATCTTTCACAACTAGGACCGAAATAACACTGCGCGAAACTGGAAAATTTTATCGAGCACAGAAAGCTACTGAGGCATGTAGGAATTAGCGTCAGCGACCAGAGCATTGGCGCCAGACATTTAACTGTAGCGCCAGATGACAGGCTTTTCGCCAGGCACTACAGATAAATCCTGGCGCCAATCTCCGATTGCTGGCGCCAAATTCTTCCAATACTGAGCCAAAAATATGCGTTCTAATTTCGACCAGTTTTTCGCATTGTTTGCTCGATCCTACTTCCTGATTGAGTTTTTCGCACTTTTCTGAAACCCATATGTGTTCTACATATGGACATAACCCTATGGGAATTCATGCTCCATCTACCTGATTGAACGCTCTGAGCAACAAAGGGTACATCCGAGAATGTTGAATTCACCAAACCATGTGTAGACACCCATTTGTGTCTCCCCAAAACCAAACCCGGTGATGAGTACCTTTCACGTCGAATCATAATCGAATGAAACGAAGTGTGGAAAGGTCTAGTGTTGCGGAAAGTTTTATTTCTTTTCTCTTCTCCCTGTTTTTGAAAACTTTATTTTAAGAAAACAGCCAATCCTGTTTGGTTGGTCCATGATATGGGTCCAATAGTGGTGTAGTTGGATGGGGCTTGCAAAGACCTTTCCAACGATATATTATAAGCCCAATTCCGATGAATGTTGAGGAAATTATGGCCGATTTACTAAACTGGGTCCGGTTTGAGCTTTATGTACGGCCCAATGATCTAGGGGAGGGCCTAATATAATTTATCATTCCTAATGCAATTAGGAATGGTTTTAATATTCTAGAACATTCTAGAAGGTTCTCATCATTTCTACTTCAATTAGGACTCTTCAGAGTTTTAATCAAGATCAAATAGCATTTTCGATGGAATTATATTATTTTATCTTTCAGTACGGGAAATTTATCAGATTTTCGAAAATCAGTTGAAAAACAGTCTGGCGTCCAACCCCAGGCCTTGGCGCCTGGAACCAGGATTGGCGCCAGGCGCTAGCCACTGGTTCTGACGCCAACTAGCCAGGGCTGGCGCCAATGTGGTTTTTCGATCTTCAGACTCTGTTTTGTTAAATTATCTTTTTTGGATGATTTTCTCTATAAATATCGTATCAAAAACTCCGTTTTCAATCATCAACTCTCTTTATTCACCAACTTTAATCTACAATTCATTCATCAATTCTCTTTATTTACAAATCATTCACCAATTACCATTCATCTAATTCTTCGCAATTCATTCATTCATCATCTTTCTTTCATCAATTCTCAATAATATTAATTCTTTAGTATTCTTTTCTAAACTTTTCTTTTTAATACAAAATTCCGCATTCACAAGATCTAGAAACACCTAGCCATATTCGAAGTTGCCTTCGCCCTAGACGTGAAAGGTTTTAATTTCTGAGGGTTTGGTCCCAAATCTCTCTTTCAATTATTTAATTTAATTGTTTTGATTATTATTTTCCTTGAAGTTACTAACGTGTGTATTTGGTTATTAGAAAGAGGTACGAGGCATCCAAGTAAGTACTTTAATTGATTTACTGATATTATGATGTAGACATCATGTTTAGATTGTTATTATGATATTCCTAGTATCATGTCTAGGGTATTTTTAATATTAAATATGATTGTTATGATGCTTCCTATGTTCTTCCTAATATTAATTCATGTTAGTATCATGTTAGGGCTAAAGATTTGATTTTTATTGCTTAGTGACATGCTAGGGTTTGTTATTAATCCTGTTAGTATCATGCCTAGGATCTTGCTATGTTTATTATGTCTTAATATTAACATGAACATGATAATTATTATAATTGTTATATTTATGGTTATTATTTTGATGATGATTATTATATTTACAATTATTATTCATGATTATTATTATGCATTATATTTTATATTGTTATTGCTTGATCACACCTTTATTGCATGTTAAAGGGAATTTGGTACTTGTAATCACGCTTAATAAGATAATTAATAATCTTGTTAGGTTAACTTTGATTATAATTGTTAAAGTGATCGCGAATAATAGTTTGTTTGTGCATTAAATTCAACCAACATAGATTAAACAGGTTTAGGGTTAATCCTATTGATTGCATGTTTGTCAGAAAGCGCACATGAATACGAGCAGAATAAAGTAGAGGCCTATTATTAGGGCAGGTTCAATCTCTTTTAGGTTGGATTTGTACCTTCATCCCCGAACCCTTATTTGGTTCATGACCTTATGGAGTTGACGATCTCTTGGATCGTTAAGGGGTGTAACCTTCACCTCGTGAATGGTTTACAAGTTCCTTAAAAACTTGTTGGCGACTCTTTTGCTCTATCTTCTTCCCTTTTGGACGCCACCGTATTTAGTGTATGATCACAGTGGGGTTCAAGCTAGTGGGATTTTAAGGCTTGAAATTATTCCCTACAGTTTTTGGCGACTCCACTGGGGAGGATTTCTATTTTAATTCCTGAATTTTTTTCGGCAATGATTTAGAATGAGTGGATGAGACTCGAAAAGTTCTAAGTATTTCATGTGCGTAATTTTGATTAACATTATTGTCATATGCATAAAAAGGTTCTCATTGGAAAGACCATCCGTAATGAGTCAAAAATATAGGATTTTACACGTTGGAAATTTGTGAAATGTCTTTCACAACTAGGACTGAAATAACACCGCGCGAAACTGGATGATTTTATTGAGCATAGAAAGCTGCTGAGGCATGTGGGAAGTAGCGTCAGGGCCAGAGCTTGGCGCTAAACTTTTAGCCGTAGCGCCAGACGCCAGTATTGGCGCCAAGCGCTACAGTTAAAAGTTGGCGCCAGTCTCTGTTTGCTGGCGCCAATTTCCCCCAATACCGAGCCAGAAATATGCGTTCTAATTTCGACCGGTTTTTCGTATTGTTTGCTCGATCCTACTTCCTGATTGAATTTTTTCTCACTTTTCTGAAACCCATATGTGTTCTACATATGGACATAACCCTCTGGGAATTCATGCTCTATCTACCCGATTGAACGCTCCTGGCAACAAAGGGTACATCTGAGATGTTGAATTCACCAAACCATGGAAGTGAGTTTTTTTCCTAAAAACTCGCGGTGTCCCATCCACACGCGTTAACCCTTCACGGTTAGGCTTCTACGCGGTGCATCCGGACAATTAACCATGGACCCTATTGACTAAACCATATCCCGAACTTTAGAGAACTAGAGCCATGGTTAGGTTGCGAACTCATTGCATCATATTGTGCCTACTTGACTAATTGTGCATTATTTGTTGTGCATATATATTCTATGTTTCTCTTAACCGTTTGTTGATTTGTGTTGAGACTTAAATTAATGACTTAAAGAACTTTTGCCTATTTAATTAATTAATTAATTAATTTGAGTCAATAAAGTTTTTTTTTTTAATCGGAATTGACCTAGTACGACTTTAGGCATACCCCAGTTGACTAATAATACCGAAAACAGTCCCAGACCAAAGCTCCAATATTGGCGCCAAAGTCTGAGCTGTAGCGCCACTGTATAGTGTGTAGCGCCAGACATTAACTAAATTGTCTGGCGCCAATCACCATATTGTGACGCCAGTCCTGTTGCTTGGCCGACAGTTCGGATTATTTGTCGAGTCATCACCTAATGTCTAATTAATCAGTTTCCTGTTTAATTCGGTTAATTTTGCCGACAATGATGATTAATTGAATTAATACTCGGGTTTAGGCACTAAGTCACATGGTCTTACACAAGAGTCCAAACATGTCACTTACACTCAATACACACACCAATACACATGTTTTGACCATGATTAAGAGAGTCTTGCGTGCGCGCCCTTTTTTTTCCGTCATTTTTTTTAGGGGGGGTAAGTCGGATATTAATCCTCCAATAAATAATAATACTTAGTTCCCAAAAAATATTTACATTATTTTTGCCAAAAATATGCATATACTTTTTTTAAAATAAAAACCATAAAGTCAAATTGATTCGAGTCAAGTAATTAAAATGCAAATTGGCTTAATTTACAGCGCGTGGTCAAGAAAGGAAGGACGATTAATCAAAGATAACCTCTTCGTACAAGTCCAACTTTTCGACAAACCTATAGCCCGCAAGAGGAAAGCAAGAGTCATAATGGCAACTCAAGAAGAAGTCAACGATCTCAAGAATCAACTGGCTACTGCAACTGAGACACTGAAGCTTCTCGCACTTAAGATCGAGGATCCCGTGAAACAACAACAAATGGACCTCATGCAAGAGAGCCTAAGAAAGTTGTCCAACGACTACAAGTTTCAAGAACTCACATCCCAAGGGGTCTCGGTAGATAAAGATCTTCTTCCGCAGAAGTTTAGTGCCAACGACATCCCAAAATTTAGGCAATCGACAACCCCTACTTCCATTTAAGAGCATTTGAAACAATAATGAGTATCAAGGGTATCGATAAGAAAGTCTTCCCTTCTCTGTTCTCACTATCTCTCGAGACCGTTTGCCAACAATGGTTCTTTTCTCTTGAAAAAGAAAAGACCTCTACCTGGGAATCCATAGCAAATGCTTTCGTTGATAGATACAAATGCAACATTCAAGTCGAAACTGACCATAGAGAACTTGAAATCCTCAAACAGAAGGAGAATGAAGGCTTCACTGCTTTCTTTAACAAGTGGAGAGAAACCTCAGCCAAAATGATTGAGGTACCAAGTGAAAAAGAGTCCGTGAGACTGTTCATTAAAAACCTCCAAGAAAAATATTCAAAACATCTTAAATATCAAAATAACCTTCATACCTTTAAGGCTGTTTATGATATTGGGATTAATATTGAAGATGACTTATCTAAATCTAAAGCTGCCAACAATAGCTCCAACAGTGGCTGGAAAGGAAAGAAGAACGACAATCCTTCTTCTTCCAAAACCGCCCACTCAAATAATGTTAGCACCTTTAATCTAGGAGAAGTCCTCGCCATGAACAACCAAGGACAAAAGAAACCATTTAGGAGGAACTTCACTCCTATTGGCATGAGTTATGACACCGCATTTGATTGATTGAATGCAAAAGGTCTTATAACTCCCATTGGACCATTTAGAGATCCACCAGTTGAGAAGAGGTCGCCTAACTGAAACCCCAACGCACATTGTAAATATCACCAAGGTAGGGGCCATTCTACTGAAAGCTGTTGGAAGCTTAAGGAAGCTATCCAAGACCTAATTGACAGTAACAAGCTGCCGTTGCCCCCTGCCAGTAAGAAGCCAAGTATTGACAATGCACCTCTAGCTCATACTTTGGCTGTCTCCGATGAAGAAAGCGAAGTTGACCCCTCATATCTCATTAAGCCCATCAAAGCAACCAATGTCGAAGAAGGAGAAGAAGAGATCTTTTTCGATGTCAAAGATAACCTTCCAGAACCAGCAAACGAGGAAGACATACGATTGCTCACACTGTTTATGAGGGAGACATCGCAACTGTTACGTGAAACTCTCAAAATTGTGAACGAACTTCACAAGAAATATGATGAACTTCCATGTCCAAAGGAAGAACCTAAAAGAGAATTCACACCAGTGAAAACGACTTATGAGGCAAAGTATTTTCCCTTACAAGTTACTGAAAAACCTAAGAAGAGCAATAGAGTTTACACTCCAATTGGGATCCCGTATGCACAAATGTTCGAAATGCTCTCCGAGAGTGGCAAGGTCAAACCTCTCGAACCGAGACCATTTGAATCATTAAAAAGGACAGATAGATATTACTGTCAGTACCATCAGTCAGGAGGGCACACCCTGGAAAACTGCTTCAAATTCAAGGATTTGGTGCAGAAAATGATTGATAAAAAGGAATTAGTCCAAGTTCAACAAGAAGAGGACACCATAACTATTAATGGAGTATGGGACAGTGATGAAGAAGATGTCTACCTAAAAGACATAGTAGGACCTTCACCTTCTGTATCATACACCACGGACGACATTTGGGCTGAAGAAGATTCATCAATAGACGTCCTCACAAGATCCGGGAGAATGCAACCTCCCGTTTCAACACAACCTATGCCTACTGTACAACAAGTCCCCATACCTATCATCGAAGACAATGACATCATTAAACAGTTCAAGAAGACAAAAGTTGAGATGAATGTATGGAAGCTTCTGGCGACATCTCGAGAACATAGGTTGGCTGTGATGAATGCCTTGGACAAAATCGGGATAGATTCTGACACCACTCCTGAGGGACTAGCTAACTTCCTCACGAGTGACCTCCCTAGTCCGATTAATCTAATTACCTTCTCTGATAAAGATTTACCCCCAGAAGGTGACAAACACTACAAGGCGTTAAACCTTACGGTAGTCTGTAAAAGGATGAATGTTCCCATGACTCTTTTAGACAATGGATCAGCTATCAATGTCTGTCCACTTAGGACTGCAAGGATGCTCGGCATAAAGGATGAGGATTTAACTCCATCCACACAAGGAATAAGAGCTTACGATAATACTCGACGTCAAGCTCTTGGCAAAATAACCCTAAATGTGACGGCAGGAGCAATAGAACATGCTACTACCTTTCAAGTGGTAGACATCAAAGCCTCATTCAATCTGTTGTTAGGACGCCCTTGGCTCCATGATCTAAAGGCCGTCCCTTCATCTCTCCACCAACAAGTGAAAGCCATAGTTGGAGGAATTCCAATCACTATTGACGCTTCGCCGATGAGGATCAAATCGATAGAAAATCCAATCATCAATGTGGAACACGACGAAGATGATGAAGACCTATGGGGCTTTAACGAAGAAGTCTCCTTAATCCAAGAGGATGAAAGGACATCTCTTTGCCACGACCCCCATTCCAACATGATTATCAATACCATGCTGAAGAAACAAGGACACTTCCCTGGGATGACCTTAGGAAAGAAGAAGGGGATAGAAAAATCAATAGAGTCACCTGGCCTCCCTAAATTAGATACTTTCGGACTTGGTTTCGAACCGACTCGGAAAGATCTCAAGCGAGCCCAGGACAAGTTGAAAGCACGTAGGGACGCTCGCATTCAAAAGAAAGCAATTCCAATGGATCAGTACCCTCTTACGCTTAATGGTCAGTTTATAAAAGAAGGAGAGGACTATCCATGCTATGAATTTCCCGAGCCATTTGTTGTAAATGGCATACGACAACCAGGATTCGAGATTTTCTTGGATTGCTACTTCACTGACGAAATCCCAACTCCCGTCCATAAGGAGAAAGCACCCCCATGCTTTGACTTTAACGTCATGGGATTACTGTTTGGGCGAGAAAAGAATGAGCCAGCTTATGAGGAAGATAACTCCTCACTCATTCAAACGGTCCTACAAAGCGAAAACTTCGACCCCTCGAAGCTAATTACTCCAGCTGAAGGATCACTGCAAGGGTGGCGCAAGACTATCAAGGTGACTACTCCGAGTGGAAGGAAGATATCGATCACGACAGGGCAAGGGCCGATGTTTGAAGAATCGTCAAAGTCAGAGTTAGAGTCTGAGTCAGAGTCTTTCCCTTTAGAATCTTCTAAGTCTTTAGCTATAATGCCTCCCCTTACTTTTTCTTCTCCTAGGATAGTTAGTGATCCAGTCCCTGAGGACATATCACTCTTTGATGTAATGATCTCAGAGTTTAATAATATCTCTCATTCTCCTTACTTGTCGTGTTCTTCCCTAACCGAAGATGACGAACATTGCTTAGCTAACGATGAAAAAGATAAAGAAATTATTAAAGCAATGGAAACACTTGAAAAGAAAACACCAGTAATTGAAGAGACTGAAATAGTTGACATCTCAAACGATTCAACTCATAAAAGAGAAGTTAAAATCGGACTAACATTGAATAAACAAGAAAGAACCGATTTAATTAACTTGCTTAAAGAATTTATCGATGTATTTGCTTGGTCATATGAAGATATGCCAGGCATTAACAGAGAAATAGCTCAACACACTATACCATTAATTCCAGGAATGAAACCTGTAAAACAAAAGTTGCGTCGAATGAAACCCGACGTAGCACTTAAAATAAAAGAAGAAGTTCAAAAACAAATAACTGCAGGTTTCATCAAGGTATCCAAATACCCCGAATGGGTCGCCAACGTCGTCCCAGTTCCAAAGAAAGACGGAAGGGTAAGGATGTGTGTCAACTATCGAGATCTAAATAAGGCAAGTCCAAAGGACGACTTCCCTTTGCCACACATCGATATTCTGGTAGACAACACGGCAAATCACGCGCTTCTCTCATTCATGGACGGATATGCAGGGTACAATCAGATTCTCATGGCAGAAGAAGACATGGAGAAAACGACCTTTATCACACCGTGGGGCACATACTGTTACACGGTAATGCCATTTGAGTTGAAAAACGCAGGTACTACTTACCAACGTGCAGCAACTGCCTTACTCCATGACATGATGCACAAAGAAGTTGAAGTATATGTCGACGACATGATTGTGAAATCAAAGGAACGTCCAGGCCATCAAGTAGCCTTAAGGAAATTTTTCGAAAGGCTAAGAAAGTACAATATGAGGTTGAATCCATCAAAGTGTGCTTTTGGAGTCACCTTGGGCAAGCTCTTGGGATACGTCATAAGCTCTAGAGGAATAGAGATAGATCCAACCAAGATTAAAGCAATCATGTCAATGCCACCACCCAAGACCGAGAAACAGATTCGAGGATTTATTGGCCGGTTGCAATACATAAGTAGGTTCATATCAAAACAGACAACGATATGTGAACCAATCTTCAAGAAGCTCAAGAAGAATGTACCAGTAATATGGGATGATGAGTGTCAAAAAGCCTTTGACAAGATCAAAGCCTATCTCGCAAATCCTCCCGTATTAGCGCCAGCACTTCCCGGAATACCTCTAAGGTTATATTTAACGGTTACCAAAGAGACAATGGGAGCTATGCTAGCACAAGAGGTAGAAAACAAAGAGAATGCAATCTATTACTTAAGTAAGAAGATGCTCGAATACGAAACACGCTATACACCACTTGAGAAATTGTGCCTCGCTTTGGTATGGGCCACAACTAAGTTGAGACATTACATGTTGGTGCGTACCGTTTTCGTAGTATCCCGATTGGATCCACTCAAATATCTGTTCGAGAAATCAACACTCAATGGACGAATTTCAAGATGGATAGTCAACTTAGCCCAGTTTGATGTGTGGTTTATGCCACAAAAAGCTATTAAAGGATCTGTGGTGTCAGACTTTCTGGCAGACTTTCCAATAGAAGACTCGACACCGATACAGGACAATGAATTTCCAGATGAAGATTTGATGGTCACCGAAGATGATACTTGGACCTTGTACTTCGACGGAGCCTCAAACCAAAAGGGATGTGGTGTCGGAGTGCTACTAGTATCACCTAAAGAAGAACACGTCCCAATCTCAATAAAGCTTGATTTCGACGTTACCAACAATGCTGCTGAATATGAAGCATGTGTGGTAGGCCTTGAAACAGCCCTAGCATTGGGAGTAAAAAGGTTAAGGATATTCGGAGATTCCTCTTTGATTATCAATCAAATATCTAAAAGGTGGAAAGTAAGGAGCGAAAGCCTAGCCCCTTACCAAACTTATCTGGAAACTCTAACTGATCAGTTAGAGAAGGTAGAATACACATATCTACCTAGAGAAGAAAACCAATTTGCTGATGCCTTGGCAAGATTAGCCTCAATGGTTAGGATTCCCACGGATATCGAGCAAATGCCTCTAACTATCGAAAAAAGGCACAAACCAGCGTATATACAGGCTATAGAAGACAAAGACCCAGTACAAGACGAAGAAGAAGAACAAGAAGAAGAACCATGGTACACAGACATTCTCAACTATGTCACCAATGGAGAATACCCTCCTCATGCTGACAAAAGAGCAAAACGAGCATTGAGACTTTTGGCTTCTCAATATGTACTCATAGACAACGAGCTACATAAAAAGGTACCTAAAGGTCGAGCTCTCCTATGTGTAGGAAAGGTGGATGCACAAAGAATAATGAGAATGGTCCACGAGGGAATCTGTGGAACTCATGTAAATGGTAAAATGTTAGTTCAGAAAATAATGCGAGAAGGGTATTATTGGACTACCATGAATAGGGACTGCCATCAATATGTGAAAAGATGCCCTAAGTGTCAAATTTATGCCAATTTACATCCATCTTTGCTCTACACCTACACATCACCATGGCCGTTCTCTACATGGGGAATTGACATAATCGGCAAGATCACTCCTCCAGGGACAGGAGGCCACGAATTTATTCTAGTAGCAATTGATTACTTTACAAAGTGGGTTGAAGCGCAATCATACGCTAAACTCACTGCAAAACATGTAGCACTCTTTATCGAGAGAAACATCATTTGTCGATATGGAGTCCCACATGAAATGATAAGTGACAATGGAACTCACTTTCAAGCCGAATGTGAAGAGTTGCTACATAAATATGGTATCCAACATCATCATTCGTCCCCTTATAGACCTCAAGCAAATGGAGCAGTTGAGGCAGCCAATAAGAATTTGAAGACTATCATCGAGAAAATGACAGAAAATTATAAGGATTGGCCTGACAAGCTCCACTTTGCACTGTGGGGTTATCGCACGTCAATCCGAACGTCAACAGGAAATACACCATTTTCTTTGGTATATGGAATGGATGCCGTACAACCTGTCGAGCTAGAAATACCATCTCTACGCATTGCGCTAGAGAGTAAACTTGATGAAGTCGAATGGACTAGGGCACGATATGAAGAATTGATCCTACTCGACGAAAAATGACTAGAAGCTTAAATCACACTCAGTGCTATCAAACTCGTATGGCTAGACATTTTGATAAGAAGGTCAAGACAAGAAATATCAAAGTAGGAGATTTGGTATTAAAAGCACTAAGGAGAAATGTTTTAGATCCAAGGGGAAAGTTTAGACCCAATTGGTCTGGCCCCTACATTGTCAAAACAATCCTGTCAGGTGGTGCAGCAAAATTAACTGATATGGATGGCAATGAATTCTCAAACATGACCAATCTTGACCAACTTAAAAAATACTACCCATAATTACTTGAGTAGGACACTCAAGAGAGCTACGTTCGGCCTGATTCCTTAGGAAAGGATACGTAGGCAACCCTTTACGGGTGCGGCCACTTTATTTTTTGACATCTCCGCGTTCCAGAATCAACTAGAAGTCAACAAAAAGTCAGAAAATTACTGGCGTCGCAGAATAGAGTCTGGCGCCAGCCACAAGCCATTAGCGCCAGACGATGGTATTGGCGCCTGGCGCCAGACCTCAATATCTGGCGCCAAACTGCAGTCACTGGCGCCAATTCAGTAATACAATCTGGGCGAATTTCGGTGTTTTTCGGAAAATTTTCGACTTCCGTACTCGAAAAATTTCTGGAAAATTAATTTTTCTCGATTTTCATTGCTTTAATAATATAAATTTAAAGTAACAATTTAATTGAAAGCTGAAATTTCATTAATAAAATAAAATTACATTGTTAATGGAATTTAAATAAGGCTGAAATAAATTAACTTTAAATAACAATTAATAATCTAATAAATCTAAAGCTAAGCAATGTTTTAATCTTTCTTTTCCTTCTTTGCTCTTTTCCAATTCTTTTCTGTTTCCTCCTCTTCATCCATTACTTTAGCTAGTAGGCATCCTGTAGAGGACCTACATTCAATTTTAGAATAGATTGTTTCCCCTTCAACTAGCACCCCATGCTTCTTTTCCACCCAAGCCTTTTTGTCTGTGGTGGTAGCTTTCCTTTTTCCCTTGTCTTTAGTAGAATTCTTCTTCTTAGGCATTGTAGGTGTTTTGAATTCAATTCTTGCACCTAAACGTTCTTTGGCCGGTATCACCCTGTCACCTAGACGATTCTTCACATCGGTTCTACCCTGATCAATTGAATACTTCTTCAACAACCACTTTTTTACGTCATTAGGTAAAGAAGGGGGAACCTTTTGGGTAATCACTTCCCATAAAGGTCTAGCGCCCCAGTACGTATCAAATCTATCTACTTCTTGAGAAACGGGGTACTCATAGGGAGGACGAAGATCTCCGGAAGGAATATTTTGAAGCAAGCCATATTGTCTTTTTACCCTGCAGGGATAATAATATGTTACACGAGACAAGCTTGGGAGACGGCAGAAAGGTTTCTTGTTAACACCAACCATCCTTTTTATTTTCCACTATGGGATGACCCACTTGATAGTAAAATCACGTGATTCAAAGACTTTTCTCCACCCATGGCGCCCAATTTTAGGGATACGCTTCTTCCTCCTCACGAAGCAAGTAGGAGTATAATTTTCAATGTCGTCCGGAGGGCTAATTAATCCTAGCCTCTCCATTAGCCACATCTGTAAAAAAATTGCAATGCAAATAAATTATTATTACAATACAAAAATATATTTTTTGATTTCTCTAATTAAAAATATTATTTTTCTACCTGTAATAAAATTGGAGAGCCGAGAAGAGGTGCTTTTGGGTCCCTTTTCAATTCATCTAGTCCAATCATAGTCTCTCCCACTATCAATGGCATTGGATTTCTCCCTGATTCAATTTGTTCTAGCACAGTGGTTATAATTGATTGACCCTCGTTACTTTTACCGCTACTAAGACAATACTGATTAAGCATGCAGAATAAGAACGCCCTTCTTCTATATATGTGAAAAGATTCAGAAAGCGGTTTATCAAAATAATAGCGTGCAAATTCTTTCAAGTTAACTACATTGCCATCTACTATTTTTGATAAATCCCTTTCCTTCAAATTAAAGAAGCGCTCAAAATCCTTATAATAATATGCATCTACCCTAGGGATTACTACCAGGTCTATTGCAGGGAAGCCTAAGATAGCACCAAATTCCTCTGGAAAAGGGCTAATTTCATCATACCCTATTCTGAAACAATGCGTATCGGTGTTCCAAAATTCTAAAGCGGTATGTATGAAGTCTATGTCTAAATCTACCCCTTTGATACCATAAATTCCCCCCAAGTGAAATAAATCCAATTCTTTTCTTTCTCTAGCATTAAGAGATCGACACCATTCATGAGAGTATTGGGTGAAGGTTTTAATGGCTAAAGACATGATTATTATTTTTTTTCTAAAGAGGAGAATAATTTTTCGCTGGAATTATGAGAAGAATCGGCTGAGCAGGGGGCTATTTATGTACAAATTGCGAGGAATTTCAATCTGAATGAAATACGGAGTCAGCGTCAATTGGCGTCAAAACCTCGACATTGGCGTCACCCATCAGTGCTTGGCGCCACACGCTAAGTGTAGCGCCTGGCGGAACACGCCATAATGTGGCGCCAGCTGGCGCCAAGTCCGCAGGGAAGCCGCGCGTGCTTAGTTTGCGTTTTGATATTAAACTTGAGTTGGTTAATGACTTTATGGCCCCGTTTTTTAAATTAATTAATTAAATATGGCCATGATTTTTAATTAATTTTATTTCTTTTTTTGGATTTTATACTAATTTTCAAAAAAAAAAAAACCAGCATTTTTTTCCGTTTTATTTTTCTTTTTGGGGGAGAGAGTCGGATAATACCCTCCATCAATAATAAAAATGACGGAATTTTTGCGCAAAATTGTTATCACATTTCTTTTGCACACACTAACATGCACTAACATAATCATAAGCAATTAAATAAAGTTACAATAACATAAAAATACAAAAGTGTCTAAATAATGAGTCAAAGGAAAAAGTTCTATAAAAAGTCAAAATAAAATACATATACAGGAACAGACTACGGCGCCGGAGGACGTAGGCCCATCATGCCATAAAACTGCGCCGTCCGAGGAGTCACCTCTCCACCAGCTCCGGCCTCAGCACCAGCTCCAGTTTCCGTAGGAGGAGGAAAACTCAAGACAGGACCGCTCCAGCCAAGATCAACCTGAGGCTGAGACCGCGGAGGCTGCTGCGATGACGAGCCAACCTCGTACATCCCACCACCTCTGAAAGCTGAGGTAGCCTCTCCTACCGGTGCAGCAGGAGCACCCTCAGAAGAAGATCCTAAGCCCTCAGCAACGTCGGCCCGAGCAGCCTCGGAACGACCACCTCTGCCTCCTGACGAAGTACGACGACGTCTCGAGCTAAACCTCGCCGGATCTCTCCGCCCCTCTGGTCTCGTACGGGTGTGAGAAGCGATCGGCTGACCCTGCAAAAAGAATTAAATCAGAAATAAGGTAAAACTGAAGCCATAATGCAGAAATAATAAGTGAAGAAAAGTTACCTCTCGGACAACATCGTCCCGACGACAGGTAGCCGCGTTCCTCATCCGGACGAGCTGGCTCCGAAAGGCATCTATGCATCGTGCCATAGCCGAAACCACCTCGCGTGAGAACTGTCAGAAAAATAAGTCAGTGGAAAATACATGATAACTGAATGCAAGATTCTGAATTAAAACTAGGCCTACCCTGATCTGGTGACGAGGAATCGACCGCTCCACGAAGCGCTCGCCCTCGGGAGCCGGAGAAATCATCTCCTCGATCGGCCCATAGATCCCCTGGTAGTGAATGGACATATGGGGCGGCACAAACTCAGTGGGACCATCCTGATAAAAAAACAGAAAGAAATCAGTAAGGTATTACTTGGGGGCTACTTAGCGAAAAATAAAAAGTTAAGAGCCTTACTCTCACATCCTCAGCCGGTACAGGGGCTGGAGCTAATAAAGGAAGTAGCTCCTCAGCGTAACACCGCCCAAGGATCACATGGGACCGCCAGAGGGAACCGGATCCCTCAGCCATGCTCGACAACTGTCTCTCGTCGAACATATGACGCGGCGGAGGGGCAGGAACGACGAAAACATCGGAAGAGTGCTGTCTAGCAACTCTCTCCCCTAAGTATACAACCGCTCCGTAGGTCCCCAGAAAATAGCGACGCTCAGCAGAGTACTGTGCGGCTAATCCAGGGACTGTCCAACCGCCCCACGGTCGGTATACTACCTCAGGTCCCTATAAAAAGCACCAATCAGGCAAGAACATGTCTAAAACACCACAGAAGAGCTAGATAAGCACTAAAATCATACCGAGATGATTCGACTCCGGACACGTGCAGTAAACATGTCCACATGGTGGCCGCCCCAAGAGGCGCTCACCGGATATCCCCTCGGCGATGGTCTCGCCGGCGCAACGGAAGGAAAGTACTCGTAGAACCAAATCTACAAAAAATTAAAGCGTGAGTAAAACGCTAACTAACATGTAGGGCTAAACTTTATAGGGAATAATGTTTACCTCTACGACCTTCTAGAAAGCAGACAAAGTGACGTTCGTCCTAAAGGACCGGTGGCGACACGAGTCCCTCAGCGCGCGAACGAAATCAGTATAGGCCAAGCTGGCCCAGTCATAAGTCCCGATCCGCTGGAGATCACGGACAGGAGGGAGGTAGTAAAGCAATGCCCTACTACCCCTGTCAGGGGAGAATGTCCCTGACAACAACATCAGCACAAAGATGCGTACCCGCTGCTCTCGGGTGGTCGCATCATCATCAAGAGCCGCTGCCAGCGTCGAGCGGCGAATCCCTCTAGCACTGAACTGAGTCGTCTGGACCTCAGCTCGGGCCCGAACAGCAATCGGCCCCAACAGCTCCTCGACCTCTGGCGAAAAGACGTCGATCCCGCTGTCGAATGGAAACGGCACAGAAGTAAACTCCAGTCCTGTGATAAGACTGAAGTCTGTAGGGGTGACCATCATCTCGCCCCAGGGAAAATGAAAGGTGTTGGTGGTGTCCCAGAAGAACTCCACCAAGGCGCGTACTACGTGGTGACCCCCGCTGGAGGCGACCATAGCCTCGGAGGTCTCAAACAGAGCAACTAGTCCGCAGGACTCCCATAGGAGCCTCGTCTCGCGGTCTCTGGCGATGTGCATCCTGTACAAATCGCCTAGACCATCGCAGCCGGAGCCGTGATGCCGTGTCCTCCCAGGCTCGGTTCTCCGTCTCACCCTCTCAGAAATGTGGTGGACAGGGGCAAAGAACAAAGTCTGATCGTCCCACTCTGGGAGCCGACCAAGCGAAGTGGACGGTGTGGTGTCGTCCTCCACGTGCTCATGCTCCCGTCTAGTGTTTCGGGACCGTGAACTTGAGCCTCGTTGTCTAGCCATGCTACATTGTGCAGAATCATCATAAATTAAGGTTCTATAGTATCTAAGGTTCGCCTAGCCGCATGATACTATGTTCGGAGAATACAGAGTACGTAGTACTAAAACAGAGCACAAATTCAAATTGAGCATGACAACATTTTTCAAGCAATCAAATAATTTCTTGCAACACTATAGTGATTATTGTGACAAATTGAAGAAGAATTGCTAGAAAAAATATCAAGAACAAGCCACATTGTTCTTCACGACCTTAAGAGGTCCAACAATGGCAGATTGCTCATTTCTTCATCAAATTGAGTCAAACAAGTCTCAAATTACTCCCAAGGCAATATACAAACATAAACAAGCAATTTCATGGCATAAAACTTGATAAACAAAGCAAATTGAGCATCATAAGTTTCGAATTTTCATGAAATTCGTGAATATACATGCCAAGAATTCATAAAAACCGGTGTGAGTTTGAGGAAAACTTACATAGATCGGGAATATAGATGAAAAGAGCTTTAATTTGCAACAAATTTGAGCGAATTCGGTTGAGAAACGAGTGAGCAACGATCAATTGAAGTTTTCGGACTTCTCTCGAACGGTTTCGCGACGAACAGAGCAAAAAATGAACGAAAACGGGAATTTAAAGAGATTCCCGTGCTGGCGCCAGTCCCTAGGCATTGGCGTCACTTTCTGGGTTTGGCGCAAGACGCCAACACCAGCGCCTGGCGCTAATGCCATTAGGCTGGCGCTGATGGATTTTCAGCGACGCCAAAGCAGCCAGCCACTTGTTGGGGTTGTGCTAGCCTTATGCAATATATTTTGGGTTCCTTGGTACGCCAGTTAGCCCCTCTAAGAAATTTGACATGATTAAGTAATCGGCTTGATTACGTAAAGTGATCGACCTGATGAAAAGATCGTCTCACTTGGCTTAAAGCGCCTAAGCATTGGCTCATTGGCAAAAGGCACCGACATATAGGTTCAAGAGCAAAGGGCACCGACATACAGGTTCAAAGCAAAAGAGCGCCGACGTACAGGCATAACAAAGGAAAGTTCAGGCGAACTTTCAAAGATCGACAGGCGTGGATCTTCGGTAATTTCCTTTGGAAGATTATCGCATCAAATGAGGATGACTTCAAGAGAAGATGTCTTCGACATCATTCCCTGGCTTGCGGAAAGTTGTCATGAACAACTGAAGGTAATTTCGGGCGAAGTTGTCTTCGATCATAGTCCCTTAGGCATGGAAGATGATCATAATGCGGATGAGAATTATTTCGAGAGAAATAATTTTCGATAGTATTCCCTTGGACGTGGAATATTATCATTGCGGGGAGGATAGTTTCAGGTGAAGAAATCTTCTAATTTGGAAGCAGTTACAAGGCGTAGCGGTTTTCAAGCGGGATGGCATTCTCTAGCTTGCAGGAGGTCATCAAAACAACATCAGCAGCAAATCGGTTACTTTCAGAGACGTGTGCTCGACAGTGCAAGATACGCGTTTCTTAACTCTTTTATCTGTTTAGCTAACGCTAGTTTTCCAGGTATCGGCGTTACAAGATTGATTTAGGATCGCAGAACGTTCTGAATCATTCTTCGTCCCTATCGATACTTTGACTTTTGTTTTGGAAACTTGCGTTTCTCCAAACTCAGTCAAAGTGGGGGCTTCTGTAGACACCCATTTGTGTCTCCCCAAAACCAAACCCGGTGATGAGTACCTTTCACGTCGAATCATAATCGAATGAAACGAAGTGTGGAAAGGTCTAGTGTTGCGGAAAGTTTTATTTCTTTTCTCTTCTCCCTATTTTTGAAAACTTTATTTTAAGAAAACAGCCAATCCAGTTTGGTTGGTCCATGATATGGGTCCAATAGTGGTGTAGTTGGATGGGGCTTGCAAAGACCTTTCCAACGATATATTATAAGCCCAATTCCGATGAATGTTGAGGAAATTATGGCCGATTTACTAAACTGGGTCCGGTTTGAGCTTTATGTACGGCCCAATGATCTAGGGGAGGGCCTAATATAATTTATCATTCCTAATGCAATTAGGAATGGTTTTAGTCTTCTAGAACATTCTAGAAGGTTCTCATCATTTCTAATTCAATTAGGACTCTTCAGAGTTTTAATCAAGATCAAATAACATTTTCGATGGAATTATATTATTTTATCTTCCAGTACGGGAAATTTATCAGATTTTCGAAAACGCGTTGAAAAACAGTCTGGCGTCCAACCCCAGGCCTTGGCGCCTGGAACCAGGATTGGCGCCTGGCGCTAGCCACTGGTTCTGACGCCAACTAGCCAGGGCTGGCGCCAATGTGGTTTTTCGATCTTCAGACTCTGTTTTGTTAAATTATCTTTTTTGGATGATTTTCTCTATAAATATCGTATCAAAAACTCCGTTTTCAATCATCAACTCTCTTTATTCACCAACTTTAATCTACAATTCATTCATCAATTCTCTTTATTTACAAATCATTCACCAATTACCATTCATCTAATTCTTCGCAATTCATTCATTCATCATCTTTCTTTCATCAATTCTCAATAATATTAATTCTTTAGTATTCTTTTCTAAACTTTTCTTTTTAATACAAAATTCCGCATTCACAAGATCTAGAAACACCTAGCCATATTCGAAGTTGTCTTCGCCCTAGACGTGAAAGGTTTTAATTTATGAGGGTTTGGTCCCAAATCTCTCTTTCAATTATTTAATTTAATTGTTTTGATTATTATTTTCCTTGAAGTTACTAACGTGTGTATTTTGTTATTAGAAAGAGGTACGAGGCATCCAAGTAAGTACTTTAATTGATTTATTGATATTATGATGTAGACATCATGTTTAGATTGTTAATATGATATTCCTAGTATCATGTCTAGGGTATTTTTAATATTAAATATGATTGTTATGATGCTTCCTATGTTCTTCCTAATATTAATTCATGTTAGTATCGTGTTAGGGCTAAAGATTTGATTTTTATTGCTTAGTGACATGCTAGGGTTTGTTATTAATCCTGTTAGTATCATGCCTAGGATCTTGCTATGTTTATTATGTCTTAATATTAACATGAACATGATAATTATTATAATTGTTATATTTATGGTTATTATTTTGATGATGATTATTATATTTACAATTATTATTCATGATTATTATTATGCATTATATTTTATATTGTTATTGCTTGATCACACCTTTATTGCATGTTAAAGGGAATTTGGTACTTGTAATCACGCTTAATAAGATAATTAATAATCTTGTTAGGTTAACTTTGATTATAATTCAAGTGATCGTCAATAATAGTTTGTTTGTGCATTAAATTCAACCAACATAGATTAAACAGGTTTAGGGTTAATCCTATTGATTGCATGTTAGTCAGAAAGCGCACATGAATACGAGCAGAATAAAGTAGAGGCCTATTATTAGGGCAGGTTCAATCTCTTTTAGGTTGGATTTGTACCTTCATCCCCGAACCCTTATTTGGTTCATAACCTTATGGAGTTGATGATCTCTTGGATCGTTAAGGGGTGTAACCTTCACCTCGTGAATGGTTTACAAGTTCCTTAAAAACTTGTTGGCGACTCTTTTGCTCTATCTTCTTCCCTTTTGGACGCCACCGTACTTAGTGTATGATCACAGTGGGGTTCAAGCTAGTGGGATTTTAAGGCTTGAAATTATTCCCTACACCATGGGAGCGAGTTTTTCAAAAACTCGCGGTGTCCCATCCACTCGCGCCAACCCTTCACGGTTAGGCTTCCGCGCGGTGCATCCGGACAAATAACCATGGACCCTTTATTGACTAAACCATATCCCGAACTTTAGAGAACTAGAGGCATGGTTAGGTTGCAAACTCATTGCATCATATTGTGCCTACTTGACTAATTGTGCATTATTTGTTGTGCATATATATGTTTTCTTAACCGTTTGTTTGACATGTGTTGAGATTAAATAAATTAATGACTTAAAGAACTTTTCCTATTAATTAATTAATTTGAGTCAATAAAGTCTAATTTTTTAAATCAGAATTGACCTAGTACGACTTTAGGCATACCCTGTTGATTAATAACACCGAAAACAGTCTCGGATTGAAGCTCCAGCATTGGCGCCAAAGTCTGGACTGTAGCGCCACTCTGTGGAGTGTGGCGCCTGGCGACAGCTCTGTCGTTTGGCGCTACACTACACAGTGCGACGCCAATCCTATCGTTTTGGCGACAGTTCGGATTATTGATCGAGTCATCACCTAGTATCTAATTAACCAGTTTGCTAATTAAGTCGGTTAAATTTCGCTGTCAATAACACCTTCTCGAGTCATTAATTGAGTCTAGTCACAAAGTCACCAATTTGCCAGCAATGGTTCTTTTCCCTTGACAAAGAGAAAACCTCTTCTTGGGAGTCTATAACAACGCTTTCATAGATAGATATAAGTGCAACATCCAAGACGAAACAGACCATAGAAACCTTGAGATGTTAAAACAAAAAGAAAACAAAGGGTTCACATCTTTCTTCAATAAATGGAGGGAAACTTCCGCTAATATGGACAAGGCTCCTACCGAAAAAGAATATGTGAGGATGTTTATCAAGAATCTCCAAGGGAAGTATTCAAAGCACTTAAAGTACCAACACAACTTGAATACTTTCAAGGTTGTCTATAATATAGGCATTGACATTGAAGATGACCTTTTGGAAGATAATAGTGCGAGAGGAAAGAAGAACGACCATCCTTCTTCTTCCTCTCCCATTAATGAGGTGCATGCCACGAACGCCACTAAATCGCGAATCCAAAGGTCAAAAAGAGTGTTCACCCCACTTGGCATGAGTTATGAAACGACTTTCAAAAAGCTACACCACAAAGGACTAGTCATGCCCATAAGGCCTATCAAAGATCCAGTTCCAGAAGCCAGACCACCCAAGTGGGACCCTAATAAGCACTGCAAATATCACCAAGGGAAGGGTCACAACACTGAGGAGTGTTGGAAACTCAAAGAAGCTATTCAAGATCTAATCGATAACAATGAAACTTCCGAGATTCTAGCCATCAAAGATGACCAAGCATCCTTCGATCCATGACTTCTTATCACACCTGTAGGAAAGCCCATGATCGAGACAGCTTATATAACCTCTCTCGATTAAGTGGCCATAATTGAGGAGGATGAAAGTCTTTTCTTAGATAATACCAGGGAAGACTCGTCAAGTCTAAAAGAGGACGTTCGGAAATTGCAAGATGTCGTTGCCATGCTCTTGAACGTGGTAGAAGGATTAGCAAATCGGGTGATGGTCATTGAACAAAATCCTCGCCAAGGGTTTAATGAAGAACTCAATGCTCCTAAGCCACGGGGAAAACGGACCATTGAAGAATACACACCAATAGGAATGACTTACAAGAAGCTTTTAACTGTCTTCATGATCAAGGTCATATTCACTCCATTGGTCCCAGTCAAGACCCTCCACATGAAAAACGTTTTCCCAATTGGGATCCAAATTCCTATTGTCGGTACCATAAAGGTCGCGGTCACACTACTGAAAGGTGTCTCGCCCTCAAGGATCGTGTTCAAGACTTCATTGAATCAAATCTCCTTCATGTTCCTCCGCGCGACAAGAAGGCCAAGATTAGTAACGATAGTAACAGTGGCTGTAAAGGGAAGAAGAACGACTATCCTTCTCCTTTCGAAAATACCTACTCTAGTAACAGTGTTGGTATTTTCGACCTTAGTGAGATCCTAGCCATGGATAATCGGGGATTTAGAAAGCAACCGAAAAGAGATTTTACCCCTATTGGAATTAGCTACGATGATGCTTTTGATCGACTCCATGCCAAGGGACTCATTACTCTTATTGGACCTGTTCAAGATCCCCCGCTTGAGAAGAGGTTGCCTAGTTGGAATCCAAATGTGCGCTGCAGGTACCATCAAGGTAGGGGTCATGCTGCTGAAAGTTGTTGGAAGCTGAAGGAGGCTATCCAACATTTGATTGATAATAAAAAGCTTCCTATACCTCCAGTTAACAAGAAGATCGAGTGATAATAAAGCAAACAACACAAGACAAGAGGCGAGCTTCAACGACGAGATTTCATGACATCTTTTTTCTTTTTATCTATTTACCCTTTCCCCAATAAGTCTAGCATAGGCACCTTTCTTTTCCCTTAGATTAATTTTGTAGATTCTTTCTTTTCCCTTTTTTAATAAAATGAGCATTTATTATCTTACATATGATCATTTCATTATATTGCATTAAAAAAAAAAAAAAAATCCCTGTCGAATTAAGCACAAGGTATACCGATGATTTGAGGCACCCCTTGTAGCCACATCATAATATCTTTCACCCTTCAATTATACATCCTTTTTTGGTAAACCCCTTTGAGCCTCGTCTAATGATAGACCTTTCTTTTTTTCAACCCACATCTACCTAACCTTGGGATGGGATGGTGTGTAACTTATGCAATCTCAAAAGCTTGAGTGATTTCAAAGGATCAAAATAAAAAATAATAAGCAAAAAAAATAATAATAAAAGTGTACAAAAGGGCAAGTGTTCCAATGTCTTGGATATGAAAATATCTTTGATAAGAACACGTCTTAGATTACGTCTCTGTCGAGTGCTCGGTACCGTGCCTGAGAAACATGAATGCCAAGTGAGTGATAGACCGCATGATCGGGATTGCCCACACTTATAAAAATAAGATAAATGCTAAAGCAAAAGAGAGAGCTAATAAAAGAGTAGAAACTCAAGCATGAAAATACAAAGATTCAAAAGCAAGGTTACACACCTTGGGGGTTTATCAAGGGTCTTGAGCCTTTATCCCCTTCTTCTTCTATAACCTTTAGCCTAACCACGTTACAACCCTTAAAAAGACCTTTTTGAGGTATACACATACTTGTGCGAGGTTCGGCTAGAGCTACGTTCGGCCTGATTCCTAACGGATACGTAGACAACCTCAAATCGAGGTGCGGCCGTAATAAACATGCATTCAAATTCACACACTTACACCATGATCATATCAAGGGATCCCTGTGCTCATCCCTATTTACTTAGAGCTAGACTTGGGGGCTTGATCCCTATATCATTAGATTACCTAGCCTAAGAGTCATCACCATTTGACTCTTTTAACAAATAATATCTTTCCACACACTTAGCCCTTGCAGCCTAACTTTAGTGTCACTTTCGCACACATCACAGATACATGACCAAATATACCTCCCGTAGGAACCCTTTGTCATAAAATCTTAATATCACTCATCAATCATATTCATCATTGCATCGAAGTATGAAGTGCTTAGCCTCCGTGCCTAAGTTACCCAAATACTTTCATCATTGAGTCAACCATTGAGATAGCCTAGGATGGATTAATCCTTGCACCTTGAGAGATAGTATAAAACAACATTTGACTAAGCTCATTCAACATGCATTCGAAAACTTCGATTCTTTTTTCACGTCTTTCTTTTTCGGGTGGTGGTGGCTCATTCAACATGCATTCGAAAACTTGCATTTTTTAGTCACATTGAATCAACACTATGCACACACGGGTCATGAGTCACACGTGTCATTTCACTTCGAGTCGAGTCAACCTCGAGTCAATCACAACGAGTCAAGTTTATACCTTGAGTCGTGTCATGTCAATGAGTCAAGCAACATTAAACCTTAGGTCAACCCTAAGATAATTAAGAGGATTGACAAAGTTCTATAGTAAAAAATAAATACAGGTGCAGTAGAATAGGGAAGACCCTACTCCAGCGCCAGATGACAACATCTAGTGTATGGAAACAGATTTCAGTGCTTGGCGCTAGAACACAGCGTATGGAGACAGAGTCAATTCTTGGCGCCGGAGATATTTAAGCAGCGACAGAGCTCGAAGCCTCTCAGAAAGGTGATTTCGACCTCATACAGCAATTTCGGGTTCCTTTGTACGCCAGTTAGCCCCTATAAGCAATTTTACATGATTAAGTAGTCAGTTTGATTACAATCACAATAAGTGATTGACCTAATGAAATATCGTCTCACTTAGCTTAAAGCGCCTAAGAATTGGCTTATCACGGAGACACCGACATACTGGTTTTAGCGGAAGCAAAGTTCAAGCGAGCTTTAGAGATCGGCAAGCGTTGGTCTTCGGAAATTTTTCTTCGGAATATTATCGCAACAAACATTTAATCATCGAAGCTCTTTGCTCTAGAGACGCGTGGGCGTATTATCAAAGCTCTTTTGTTCAGAGACGCGTGGACATAAAATTCAAAGCTCTATTGTTCAGAGACGCGTGGACATTTCCTTCAAGCTCTTTTGTTCAGAGACGCGTGGACATGTATTTCAAGCTCTATTGTTCAGAGACGCGTGGACATATCATCAAGCTCTTTTGCTCAGAGACGCGTAGGCATCCCATTTTCAAAGCTCTTTTTTTCAGAGACGCGTGAACATTTCCATCAAGCTCTTTTGCTCTAGAGACGCGTGGGCATATCATTCAAAGCTCTTTTGTTCAGAGACGCGTGGACATCCTATTTTTCAAGCTCTTTTGTTCAGAGACGCGTGGACATTCCATCAAAGCTCTATTGTTCTGAGACGCGTGGACATATCATCAAGCTCTATTGTTTAGAGACGCGTGGACATATTAAAAAGGAAGCTCTTTGTTCAGAAGCGAGTGAACATATCCAAAAAAGGGAAGCTCTTTGTTCAGAAGCGAGTGAACATATCCAAAAAAGGGAAGCTCTTTGTTTAGAGACGAGTGAACATCGAAACAGCGAGATGGCGTTCCCTAGATTGTGGAGAGTTGTAACAAACAACTGAAGGTAATTTCAAGCGAAGTTGTCTTCGATCATATTCCCTTAGACGTGGAAGATAGTCATAAAGCGGAAGAGGATTGTTTCAAGTGAAGCAATCTTCGATAGTGTTCCCTTGGACGTGGAATATTATCAAAGCGGAAGAGGATCGTTTCAGGTGAAGCAATCTTCTAAATTGGAGGCAGTTACAAGCGTAGCGGTTTTCAAGCGGGATGGCATTCTCTTGACAGGAGGTCATCAAAATAGCAAAGCGGCAGCAAATCGGTTACTTTCAGAGACGTGTGCTCGACGGTGCAAGATACGCGTTTCTTAACTCTTTTATCTGTTTAACTAACGCTAGTTTGTAGGTATCGGCGTTACAAGAATGGATTAGAATCGCAGAACATTCTGAATCATTCTCCGTCCCTATCGATACTTTGACTTTTGTTTTCGAAACCTGCGTTTCTCCAAACTCAGTCAAAGTGGGGGCTTCTATAGACACCCATTTGTGTCTCCCCAAAACCAAACATGGTGATGAGTACCTTTCACGTCGAATCATAATCGAATGAAGTGAAAGTGTGGAAAGTTTAGTGTTGCGGATAGTTTTAATTTCTTTTCTCTTCTCTCTGTTTTTGAAAACTTATTTTTAGAAAACAGCCAATCCAGTTTGGTTGGTCCACTATATGGGTCCAATAGTAGTGTAGTTGGATGGGGCTTGACAAGAGATTTCCAACGACATATTATAAGCCCAATTCCGATGAATATTGAGGAAGTTATGGCCAATTTACTAAACTGGGCCTAGTTTGAGCCTTATATGTGGCCCAATGATCTAGAGGAGGGCCTAATATAGATTTATCATTCCTAATGGAATTAGGAATGGTTTTAGTTTTCTAGATTCTTTTAGAAGGTTCTTTTCATTCCTAATTCAATTAGCATTGATAAGTTGACTTTTGTTGACTTATTAGAGTTTTAATTAAAATCAAAGAACGTTTTTTGAGGAAAGATACCATTTTATCCTCCTGTACGGCAATTTTTATCTGATTTTAAGAAAACGCGTGAATTTCTGAATCAGCGCCAAATGTCAGCTGTAGCGCCTGGCGCTAGCATTGGCGCCTGGCGCTAATGTTAGCGTCTGGCGCCAATAGCCAGCGTTGGCGCTGGTTCAATTTTATGTGCGCCAGAACTCTGTTTTGATATTTTATCTTTTTGGCTGCTTTTCTGTATAAATAACGTCGTAAAATCTCCGTTTTCATTCATCTACAATCATTAATTATCATCAATTCTTATTCTTTCTAATTCTCACCAACTCTCATCAAGAAATTCTTGATTCTCTCTCTCTTTTCTAAACTAGCTTTTTACATAAAAAATTCCGCATTCATTAGATCTAGAAACACCTATCCATATTCGAAGTTGTCTTCGCCCTAGACATGAAAGGTTTAATTTCTGAGGGTTTGGTCCCAAATCTCTACTTCAATTATTCTTTAATTTAATTGTTTTGTTTTATTATTTTCCTTGAAGTTACTAACGCGTGTATTTTGTTATTAGAAAGAGGTACGAGGCATCAAAGTAAGTACTTTAATGGTTTTCATTGATGTTATGATATAGAAATCATGCTTAGGTTGTTATTTTGATTCCTAGTATCATGTCTAGGGTAACTTTAATATCAAGTATGATTAAAAGTATGATGCCTTTTATGTTCTTCCTAATATTTATGATTGTTAGTATCATGTTAGGGAAAAATAAATAATTTTTATGCTTAGTGACATGCTAGGGTTGTTATTAATCTTGTTAGTATCATGCCTTGGATCTTGCTATTAATATTATGCTTTAATATGATTTTGATGATTATTATGATTGTTATAATTATTTTTATGATGATTATTATTATGTTGCTAGATGATATTTATTTTTATTGCTTGATCACGCCTATTATGCATGTTTAAAGGGAATTTGTACTTGTAATTACGCTTAATAAGATAATTAATAATCTTATTTAGGGTTAATTTGATTATAACTCAAGTGATCGCCAATAATAGTTTATTTGTGCATTATATTCAACCAACATATATAAACAAGTTTAGGGTAATCCTATTGCTTGCATGTTAATCAGAAAGCGCACATGAATACGATCAGAATAAAGTAGAGGCCTATTATTAGGGCAGATTCAATCTCTTTTAGGTTGGATTTGTACCTTCATCCCCGAACCCTATTTGGTTCAAGGCCTTATGGATTTGACGATCTCTTGGATCGTTAAGGGGTGTAACCTTCACCTCGTGAACGGTTTACAAGTTCCTAAAAATACTTGTTGGCGACTTTTTGCTCTATCTTCTTCCCTTTTGGACGCCACCGTACTTTAGTGTATGATCACAGTGGGGTTCAAGTTAGGGGTTAACGCTTGAAATATTCCCTACAAGTAGCTTCGATCTCAGAATCAAAAGGTGTTAAATCATCTGAACCTGAACTTCGAGTTTGCATGCAAAAAATAAACTAAAACGGGAGAACAAAGACATAAGAAACAATAGCCGAAGCAACTGAATATATGCTTAGTCGTAAAACGAATTACAAATAACTAGAATGAAACCGTTAGTACCCGGCAACGGCGCCAAAATTTGATAGGCGTGTCGCGTACCTAACAAAAATAAACCTAATTAGACCACTACTATGTAGAAGGGCAAGCAAGGGTCGGATCCCAAGAAATTATGGTTCAACTAATTAAATAGAACCAAGCAATTACTAACCAAGTAACCAAATCATCCGAAAATCTTCATGTGCCTACAAAATTAATTAAATTGACCAAGCCGCACTAGAGAAGAGAATATTAACGAGAAGTAGCTCCGTAGAGATCAAAAACCATAAGAAAATAGCTATAAAATGAGGGTAAAATATGGTATAGAACGTGTACATCAATCTTCAACAGCAGGTAATCACTCACTATTTTCCTAACATGCTGCTTACATTGTCTCAGTTCCTTCCTCATACTCAGCAATTCAGAATTCAACTCCTGTTTCTATTGCACTAACCCTAGAATTACCTCTGTCTACCAAGTGGTTAGATCCTCCTGATCCACCCATTTGAAGAACTTGCAGCCCTTTCTTCCTGTGTTTGCATCATAATTAGGGCAAGCAAGGAACCTCCTACCAGGATTATCCTTTGTCCATGTCCTGCACTTGGACACTAACAGCCCACAGTTGCATCTCTTTGAACCAGCACTCACCCCAGAACTGCTCCTAGACATCCCTTAATTTTGTATAATCAAATTGCAAAAAAAAAATTCAACTTAATAATTTGTAAATTTTTTTTCAATGCAGATGATGTGATTCTGATGCTGTGGAATGGAAAATAATGGAGCTAAATATTTATAGAATCTCAAGTTTTTGTTTAAACTGTAACGGCTACTTATTCTTTGAAAACTAGCCAAAGTTCAGTACCTTCATTATATTTTATCAGAATATTAAGTTTTTCTTTTCTTTTTCTATGAAGATCAAGAGATATAATGTAATGCTATACACAAAATTATGGCCATGATGTAGATTTTCACTTTCTTAAAAGTGGGAATAAAAATTAACTTTGTTCAAAAATTAAATGAATACCTAAAAAGATATACACACTACTAGAAAAAAAGCAAATGGGAAGCGGTTCAAAACCCCTAATGGAAAGAGGATTTGAACCACTTGGGCTTGAGGGGCTTCCCATTACCCTTTTAAATGGGAAGCGGTTTAAAGCCAAAACCGCTGCCCATTAGAGTTGTCGATTCGGGTAAAGGGGTCGATTTTGGGTCGGGTCTACTCGGGTCTGGTCAATTCGGGTTAATGCCGTAACCTATGCGGGTATGTTTCGGGTTGGGTCATGCTTGAATCGGGTCATGTCGGGTCATACATCTTATCAGGTTTGGGTCAGGTTTAGTTCGGGTTACATTTGATTCGGGTGAATAATAGGTCAGATTTCAGTTTTCACAGGTTAAAACGGGTTAGGGTAATTCTTGGGTTCGAGTCGGGTTTGGTTCAACTCAATAATTTGCGGGTTAGAATAAGGTCGGGTCATTCTCGGGTTTGAGTCGGGTTCGGTCCGAGTCAATAATTTGCGGGTTATAATCAGGTCGGGTCATTTTCAAGTCGGTTTATTCTTGGGTTCAAGTTAGGTTTGATTCAAGACAACAAATTACGGGTTATAATCAGGTCGAGTCATTCTCGGGTTCAAGTGGGGTTCAGTTCAAGTCAATAATTTTTGAGTTACAATCGGGTCGGGTCATTTCCTAGTCGGGTCATGTTCGGGTTCAAGTCGGGTTTGGTTCAAGTCAATAATTTGTGGGTTATTATCAGGTTGGGTCATTTCCAAGTCGAGTCATGTTCGGTTCAGGTCTCAAATATTGGGTTAATTTGGGTTTTGGGTTGATTTTGAGTCGAGTCATCTTGGGTTCGGGTACATTTTTTAGGTCAGTTTGTTAAGAGTTCATGTAATGACGTTCACGTTTAATCGTTATCAATTACTTTATTTATTGTAAGATAAATAATTTCAGATAAGTTTAAATTCGAGTTAATAAGTTCTAATAAATTTAGATAAGATCTACGCATTAAGTTCATATTAATTCTTATAAGATAGATTTAGTTTAGATTTTTAAAAGATAAGTTCAAACCCTATTCTAATCTTTTCACATTGATTCCACTCATTTTAGGTATAACAATTTCAGATAAGTTTATATTCGACATAACATGTTCAAATATAAGTTCATTTAAATTCGGTTAAAATAGGTTTGGTTTAGATAAGTTAAAAATTTATTTTATTTGAAATTATCTAAACTTGTTTATTTTTTTACAAGTTCATATTCGAGTTCATGTTTTTTTTAACGACATTATTTTTTTGAAACACTTGAATGACATTATTTAAAATCTTTAAATAAGATTAAATATGCAAATGAATAATAAAATTAGAAAAGTAACAGTCCAATAAAAGCCTTTTAACCGTTCTACTTCAGGTCATCACTTTCTTATGTCCAAACAAGTCAAATCATGATCATTCGGGTCAGATTATCGTAATTGACTAGATTTAGAATGCACATGCACCTACAAAGTAATAGTATTCGTAAACTGTAATTGCTTAATTGAAATATATAATGAACTTGCACGCACCTAAAAAGTTGTAGTATTCGTAAATCGTAATTACTAAATTTAAATAAAGAATGTACATGCATGTGTCAATCATTATAGTCTAAACTCTAACTAACTATAAATAGATAATTATCATTTTATCAAGATAAATATTTCCTTTGACTATATAACAATATATATCTGGCAACATACTAGGGAACTATAACCTATAATTTAGGAAGATTATTATCTCCTTCGACCATACAAAAGATATATACTATATAGGGGTGTCAATCGGGTTTGCGGCGCAGTTTTAGGTTCGGTTTATCGGTTTTCAGTTTGTAACGGGTCGGTTTTTTACAGGTTGGAATTATTATCGGGTCGGTTTTAAATAATTTCGGGTTGGTTCAGTTTGGTTTATTTTTATTACAGTTTCTTTTTGGGTCGGATTCTAAGCGGGTCGGGTTATAATTGGTTTGGGTTATAATCGGTTCGGGTTAAATTTGGTCGGTTTAAAAACTGAATTTATCAGTTTAAACACTAGGTGAAAAAAGGCATTTGGCAGCGGTTCAAACCCGGTCTAAGGCACCGGTTTGAACCGCTGCCTATGTGAGGGGTGCCAAAATTGGTTTAATAAGGCACCGGTTCAAACCGGTGCCAAAAATTGGAAATGGCACCGGTTAACCGGTGCCAAAAATGCCCAAATATATATATATATATATATATATATATATATATATATATATATATATATATATATATATATATATATTTGTTTTTTCCAGCCAATTTGCGAAATATCAACAAGAATCGAAAATTTGGAATATATCAACAAGAATCGAAAATTGCAACATATCAACAAGAATCGAAAATTTGCAATATATGATAAAAAAAAAATTACAACAAAAAAAAACTTTGATTACAGCATATAAAAAAAAATTACAATATAAATTTAAAAAAAAATTACAATATAAATTCAAAAAAAAAAAAAAACTCATTCATTCTTGCTTGTATCTTGCTTCTTCGATTTCAGATCTAAATAACATACCTGCACCAATTAAAACAAAAAAAAATCGATTAATATAAGTAAACTTCGAAAGAAAAAGCCCAGAAATTTAATCCCAAAAATTGAAAAAAAATTCAAACCCAGAAACCCAGAAAACGAAAAAAAATTGAAATCGGTGTTACCCAGGAAAAAAAATTAAAATAAAAAAAACCAATGCAAAAATTAAAATTAGAATAAACCCAGAAATTGGAAAAAATTAAAATAAAAAAAAACCAATGCAAAAAAATTAAAATTGAATAAACCTAGAAATTGGAAAAAATTAAAATAAAAAAAACCAATGCAAAAAAATTAGAATTCGAAAAAAATTAAAATTGGTGTTCGAAAAACCCAGAAACAAAAAATAATTGAAATCGAAAATAAATCCGATTTAAATCTGAAAAAAAAAAAAAATCAAAATCGAAATTGATTAAAAAAAAAGATTAAAAATTCGATTCAAATTAAAATCGATTAAAATTTTTTAAAAAAAAACCCAAAAATTCGATTAAAATCAAAACAATAACCCAGAAATTTGATTGAAATCGATCTAACCAATAACCCAGAAAAAAAAAATTTTAATCGATTAAAATTTTAAAAAAATCGATTAAAAAATAAATTAAAACAAAAACCCAGAAAATTAAAACAAAACCCATAAATTCCCTCACAAATCGGTGTTGCATGTGATCTTCAAAAACCCAGAAAATCGAGATGTTGCATGTGGTCTTCAAAAACCCAGAAAATCGAGATGTTGCATGTGTTCTTCGTGATTGTGAGGGAGAACAAGATCGAAAAATTAAAGAGAATTAGAAGGAGAAGAAGAAGATCGAAAAATTAAAGAGAAAAATCAGTTTGAGGAGAAGGAGATCGAGAATGGAGAAAGAGGAGGAGATGAGGGGAGAGAGAAAGAGAAAGAGGATGAGAGGAGAGAGAAAGATTTTAGGGTTGGGGTGGGTTTAAAAGGACCGTGTTTTTTTTTTGTTTTTGTTTTTTTTTTTTTTTTAATGGCTCCGGTTCAAAAGGCACCGGTTCAAACCGGTGGCCTATTTGTTTTTGGCACCGGTTTGAAGTGAGCCGGTGCCTTTTACTCTAGTTCAGTTTCCCACCAATTTTGTAGGCCATTTTTGGCACCGGTTTGGACTGAACCGGTGCCAATTAGGGGGTGCCTTTTTGATATTTTCTACTAGTGAAAGCGGGTTTTGGGTCAATACATATCGGGTCTTAATCAGGTCGGGGTTTAATAGGTTCAGTTGATGATCGGTTCGAGTTGAAGTGATTCGGTTTGACAATTGATTTTGCTAGTTTTAAACGGTTTCGTTACCGTATATCTTCTAGTAGATCCTTTACATTCTTTAATTAGTCATTCCAATAGATCATACAGAGTATTAATTAGTTGTTTAGCTTTATGTCCCTTTTTTGTATAATGATTTTCAGGATCAAATAATGATAACAAATCTAGATCAAGTTAGCTTTTGATTTAGATTTTTTTTTAATACAATATAGTGTTCCATAAGCCATTACTTGTAAAAGGGCGGTGATATTTTAGCATAAGAGTTTCAATGACATCAAAATTCCAAACCTATTCAATATAAATACTTTAAATTAAACCCTTTTGTTTTACTATCGATAAAATATACCAAAAAAAGGAAAAAAAAAAAAAAACCTCTACGGTCATAACGAGTTATGGACTTAAGGGTTATAAACGGTTTGGTTATAAACTTATAACCGGTTACGAGTTGCAAACGGTTCGGTTATAACTTATTACGGGCTATAAATGGTTCGGTCCTAACCAGTTACAGGTTTTAAACGATTTCGGTCTATCAGGTTTAAACGGTTTTGGTTTAAAATGGTTCGGGTTGCTATCGAGTTCGGAAGTACTCGGTTCGGGTTATTCTTGGTTTCAGGTTGTACCAGTTCGGCTTGCTAACGGGTACGGTTCATTAACAATTCTCAAACATTCGGATCAGTTCAATTTCTGATTTTAAAAAATCGGGTCGGGTTGGTTTATGGTTTTAAAATAACAGGTTCTTAGCAGTTCGGTTCCTTTTCGGAACAGTTCGAAACGGTTCGAATTCACCAGTTCGGGTCAGTTTTTGACAGCTCTAATACTATACTTAACTCTTAAATTTGGGGATGATGCTTCTTTCTTTTGTTGGCCCGAATCGACTTGGTCTCCCTAGACAAAATGTTTTGATCAATAATAATAAGGTGGTCTAAATTGAATTTAAGGTGATTTGAAATCGGGTCAAGAACAATTTGGGTTGAATTTAGGTCGGGTCAATAACAAGTCGTGTTGATTTTGGGTCGGGTTAGTTACAAATCGGGTTGAATTTCGGGTCGGGTTAGTAATATGTTGGGTAAAATTCGGGTCGGGTCAATAACAATCGGGTTGAATTTGTGTCGGGCCAATAACAAGTCGGGTTGATTTCAAGTCGGATTTGTAACGGGTCGGGTTGAATTTCAAGTCGGGTTAGTAACGGGTCGGGTTAAATTCGGGTCGTATTAGGAATAGGTCGGGTTCAATTCGGGTTTTAACAGGATAAAACGAGTTTGGGTCAATTTCGATACATGTCGGGTTTTGTTCGGGTCAGGTCAATAATATACGGGTTATATTCGAGTCGGGTCATCTTCAGGTCGGTTCATGTTCGGGTTCGGGTGTCAAATACTCGGGTCTAGGGTTGGTTTCAGGTCGGGTTTAGACGAGTTGGTTAACAATCGGATTCGAATCGGTATTTTGAGTCGGGTCAGCTTTTGACAGCCCTACCCATTATGCCTTTAAAAAATAAAAAATAATAAAAAAAAGTTTTTGCTTTCGTCACATAAATCAATACACAAAAACTAATTAAACATATGTATGAAAATATAATTTTCATTAATTAATTGTGATAATATTACATTTTTATTCAAAAAAATAAAATTAATACTAGTACTACATTCTTGTTGCTACTCTCGCCACCGAACTGCCGCTGCTCCCAACACCATTTCCCACATTGTAGGGAATATTTCAAGCTTTAAACCCTAGCTTGAACCCCACTGTGATCATACACTAAAGTGCAGTGGCGTCCAAAGGGAAAGAAGATAGAACAAAAGAGTCGCCAACAAGTTTTTTTAGGAACTTGTAAACCGTTCACGAGGTGAAGGTTACACCCCTTAACGATCCAAGAGATCGTCAACTCAATAAGGTCTTGAACCAAATAGGGTTCGGGGATGAAGGTACAAATCCAACCTAAAAGAGATTGAACCTGCCCTAATAAAAGGCCTCTACTTTATTCAGATCGTATTCATGTGCGCTTTCTAACTAACATGCAATCATTAGGATTACCCTAAATCTGTTTAATCTATGTTGGTAAAATATTAATGCACAAATAAAACTATTATTGGCGACCACTTGAATTATAATCATATTAACCCTAAAAAAGATTATTAATTATCTTATTAAAAATGATTACAAGTACAAAATTCCCTTTAAACATGCAAAGGCGTGATCAAGCAATAATAATAAATATAATCAAGCAGCATAATAATCATAAAAATCATAATAACAATCATCATAAAAATAATAATGTTAAAGCATAACAATAGCAAGATCCTAGGCATGATACTAACAAGATTAATAACAAATCCTAGCATGTCACTAAACAATAAAGATCAAAACTTTAGCCCTAACATGATACTAACAATCATAGATATTAGGAAGAACATAAAAGGCATCATAACAATCATATTTAATATTAAATTTACCCTAGACATGATATTAGGAATATCATAATAACAACCTAAGCATGAACTCTATATAATAACATCAATAAAAATCATTAAAGTACTTACTTGGATGCCTCGTACCTCTTTCTAATAACAAAATACACACATTAGTAACTTCAAAGAAAATAATAAACAAAACAATTAAATTAAATAATTGAAAGAGAGATTTGGGACTAAACCCACAGAAATTAAAACCTTTCACGTCTAGGGCGAAGGCAACTTCGAATATGGCTAGGTGTATCTAAGTCTAATGAATGAGGAATTTTGTATTTGAGAGACGGCTAGTTTAGAAAAGAGAGAGAAAGAGTAAGTAATCAAGAAAATCTTGATGAGAGTTGGTGAATAAAAAGAGAGAATTGGTGAATGAAAACGGAGTTTTTAGGAGACTATTTATAGAGAAAATCAGCCAAAAAGATAGAAAATCGAAACAAAGTTCTGACGCAAAAGGCCAGATTAGCGCCAAACGTTGACCTTAGCGCCAGGTGCTAAGGCTAGCGCCAAGCGTAGCGTCAGGCGCTACAGCTGGCGTTTGGCGCTGACTAAGAAATCGACCGTTTTCTTAAAATCAGATAGAAATTGTCATACAGGAGGATAAAATCGTATTTTCCTCAAAAAGCTCTTTGATTCTGATTAAAACTCTAAAAAGTCAACAAAAGTCAATTCATCAATGCTAATCGAATTAGGAATGAAAAGAACCTTATAGAAGAATCTAGAAGACTAAAAACATTCATAATTGCATTAGGAATGATAAATCCATATTAGGCCCTCCTCTAGATCATTGGGCCGCATATAAGGCTCAAACTAGGTCCAGTTTAGTAATTTGGCCATAACTTCCTCAATATTCATCGGAATTGGGCTTATAATATATCGTTGGAAAGCTCTTTTCAAGCCCCATCCAACTACACTATTATTGGACCCATATCATGGACCAACCAAACTGGATTGGCTGCTTTCTTAAAATAGATTTTCAAAAAACAGAGAGAAGAGAAAATAAATTAAAACTATCTGCAACACTAAACTTTCCACACTTTCACTTCATTCAATTATGATTCGACGTGAAAGGTACTCATCATTGGGTTTGGTTTTGGGGAGACACAAATGGGTGTCTACAAAAGCCCCCACTTTGACTGGGTTTGGAAAAACGCAAGTTTCGAAAATAAAAGTCAAAGTATCAATAGGGACGGAGAATGATTTAGAACGTTCTGCGATCCTAAATCACTCTTGTAATGCCGATACCTGCAAACTAGCGTTAGTTAAATAGATAAAAGAGTTAAGAAACGCGTATCTTGCACCGTCGAGCACACGTCTCTGAAAGTAACCGTTTTGTTGCCGCTTTACTGTTTTGATGACCTCCTGCCAAGAGAATGCCATCCTGCTTGAAAACCGCTACGCTTGTAACTGCTTCCAGTATAGAAAATTGCTTCGCTTGAAACGACCTTCTTTCGCTTTGATAATATTCCACTATCGAAGATTGCTTCGCTTGAAACAATCCTCTTCCGCTTTGTGACCAGCTTCCACGTCTAAGGGAACATGATCGAAGACAACTTCGCTTGAAATCACCTTCAGTTGTTTTTGACAACTTTCCACAATCTAGGGAACGCTGTCGAAGATATCCTCGCTTGAAGCTATCCTCACTTGTTGTGATAATTTTCCAAAGGAAATTACCGAAGATCTCCGCTAGTCGATCTTTAAAAGCTCACTTGAACTTTGCTTCCGCTATGCCTGTACGTCGGCGCTTTTACTACTTGAACCTGTATGTCGGTGCCTTTTGAATTATGAACCAATATGTCGGTGCCTTTCCGAATGAACTAGTATGTCGGTGCCTTTTGCGATGAGCCAATGCTTAGGCTCTTTAAGCTAAGTGAGACGATATTTCATCAGGTCGATCACTTTATGCAATCAAGCCGATTACTAAAAATCATGTCAAATTTCTTAGAGGGGCTAACTGGCGTACCAAGGAACCCAAAACATGTTGCAAAAAGTTAGAACAACCGTACGGAGTGGCTGAATGTTCTGGCGCCACTGAAGAAACATCAGCGCCAATTAACTGACTGTACCGCCAGACGCTGGAGTTAGCGCCAGGCGCCAAGCCTATCTGCTGACGCCAAGGTTTGGCGCTTGGCGCTAGAGTCGGGTTTTCCTTAAATACCCTTATCTTCCTCATTTCCGCTGCTGCTCGTCGCGTTTCTTGCTCGAGAATTCTCAGAACTTTATTTGCTTCGTTCTTGCTCGTTTCTCAACCAAATTCGCTCAAATTTGTTGCAAATCAAAGCTTATTCCATCCATTTTCTCGATCTATGTAAGTTTTCTTCAAACTCACGACGGTTTTTATGAATTTTGCATGTGTTTATTCTCGAATTTCATGAAAATTCGAGAATTAGAATGCTTAATTCTCTTTGTTTATCAAATTTTATGCCATGAAATTGCTTGATTATGTTTATATATTGCCTTGGGAGTAATTTGAGACTTGTTTGACTCAATTTGGTGAAGAAATGAACAAATTGCCATTCTTGAACCTCTTAAGGTCGGGAATGCAATGTGGCTCGTTCTTAATGGTTTTTGCTAGCAATTCTTGTCCAATTTGTCATAATAATTACTATAATATTGCAAGAAATTGTTTGATTGCTTGAAAAATGCCGTTATGCTCAATTTGAATTTGTGCTCTGTTTTAGCACTACGTACTCTGTTTTTTGCGAACATAGTATCATGCGGCTAGGCGAACCTTAGATACTATAGAACCTTAATTTATGATAATTCTTCACAATGTAGCATGGCTAGAAAGCGAGGTTCCGGTTCACGGTCCCGAGACGTTCGACGGGAGCATGAGCCCGTGGAGGCTGATGCCGAGCCGTCCACTTCGCTTGGTCGACTCCCCGAGTGGGATGAGCGGACCATGTAATTTTCTCCCATCCACCACATTTATGAGAGGGTGAGACGGGGCATCACTATTGGGACGACGCGCTGTCATGGTTCCGGCTGTGACGGCTTGGGCGATCTGTACAAGATGTACATCACCAGAGATGATCAGACGAGACTTCTATGGGAGTCTTGCGGTCTAACTGCGCTGTACGAGACCTCCGAGGCAATGGTTGCCTCCAGGGGGGGTCACCATGTATGTCGTTCTCTGGTGGAGTTATTTTGGGACACCACCAACACTTTCCACTTTCCTTGGGGTGAGATGATGGTCACTCCTACCGACTTCAGTCTCATCACAGGTCTGGAGTTTAAATCTGTGCCACTGCCGTTCGACAGCGGGATCGACGTCTTTTCCCCTGAAGTCGAGGAGCTGTTGGGTCCGATTGCTATTCGGGCTCGAGCTGAGGTAGAGTCGACTCAGTTCAGCGCTAGGGGGACGATGGTGCGACCACCCGAGAACAACGGGTGCGCATCTTTGCACTCATCTTGTTGTCAGGGACGTTCTCCCCTAACAAGGGTAGTAGGGCGCTGCTTTACTACCTTCCTGCCGTCCGCGATCTACACCGGATCGGGACTTATGACTGGGCCAGATTGGCCTATACGGATTTCATTCGAGCGCTGAGGGACTCATGTCGACATCGGTCCTTTGGATCGAATGTTGCTTTGTCCAGCTTTTGGAGGGTCGTAGAGGTAAACCTTATTCCCTATAAAGTTAGCTCTACACTTTAGCTAGCATTTACTGATAACTTTAGTTTCTTGTAGATCTGGTTCTACGAGTACTTCCCTTTTGCTGCGCCGGCGATACCGTCGCCGCGCAGGTTTCCAGTTAGTGCTTCCTGGGGCAGCCCCCTTGTGGGGATGTCCACTGCATATGTCTGAGATTGGATCATCTCGATATGATTCTAGTCTTTTTAACATTTTAAGATGTTTTAGATAGATTCTTGCCTGATTAACGTTCTTTGCAGGAGCCTGAGGTGCTGAACCGACCGTGGGACGACTTGGTAGTCCCTGGGTTAGCCGCGCAGTATTCTGCTGAGCGTCGCTATTTCTTGGGGACTTATGGAGCGGTCGCGTATGGGGACTTATGGAGCGGTCGCGTATCTTCGAGAGAGGGTTGCTATTCAGCATTCCTCCGATACGTTTGTCGTTCCTGCTCCTCCACCACGTCACATGTTTAATGCCACGAGGTTGTTGAGCATGTCAGAGGGAGCTAGTACCCCTTGGCGATCTTACACGATCCCTGGGCGATGCTATGCGGAGGAGCTACTGCCATTGTTAGCTCCAGTTCCTGTACCGGCTGAGGATTTGGCGGTACGATTTTTCAGCTTTTACCTTTCGTTAAGTAGTCCCCAAGTGATGCTTCACTAACTTTGTTTTGCCTTGTCAGGACGACGCTGCCGAGTTCGTGCCACCCTGTATGTCTATCCATTATCAGGGGACATATGGGTCGATTGAGGAAATGATTCCTCCGGCTCCTGAGGACGAGCGCTTTATAGAGCGGTCGATTCCTCGCCACCAGACTCGGGTAAGCTTGTTTATTTGCAACTTTTGTCCACATATGTTATGCATGTTTACTGACTGATTTCATTGACAGTTCTCACGCAAGGTGGTTTCGGCGATGGCACAATGTATAGATGCCTTCCGGAGCCAGCTTGTCCGGATGAGGAACGTGGCTACCTGCCGTCGGGACGACGCCGTACAGGAGGTAGTCTTCCTTTCATATGTTTTTGTATTACCGCTTTGATTTTGCCTGTTTCTGATTTTAATCTCCTTTTGCAGGGTCAGCCCATTCCTTCTCGTACCCGCACGAGACCTGAGGTGCGGAGGGATCCGGCGAGGTCTAGCTCGAGACGCCGCCGCACTACTTCGGGAGGTAGGGCGGTCGCTCTGAGGATGCCCGTACTGAGGCGGTAGAGGGATTAGGTTCTTCCTCTGAGGGTGCACATGTTGCGCCGGTAGGCCAGGGAGAGGCTACCTCGGCTCTTAGAGGTGGTGGGATGTACGAGGTTGGCTCGTCATCGCAGCAGCCTCCGCAGCTTCAGCCTCAGGTTGATCTCGGGTGGACGGGTCCTACGTTGAGCTTTCCTCCTCCTGCGGAGACTGGAGCTGATGCTGGAGCTGGAGCCGGAGCTGGTGGAGAAGTTACTCCTCGTACAGCGGAGTTTTATGCGATGATGGGTTTACGTTCCCCGGCGCCGTAGCTTATTCCTGTGCTTTTTATTTATTTATTTGACTTTGTATAGAACTTTGCCTTTTAGTTAGACTCATTTTTTTAGACATATTTTGTATATATATATACTATTATGAGTTTATTTTATTTATCATGTTTTTTTTATCATTATTATTATGTGCATGTTAGTGTGTGCAAGAAAATGCAACAAATAATTTTGCGCAAAAATTCCGTCATTTTTATTATTGATGGAGGGTATCCGTCTTTCTCCCCCAAAAAGAAAAAAGGAAAAAAAGGAAAAGTCAAATAAAATATTGGATTAAAAAACTTGGAATTTAGTCTAAATAAAATCCAAAAAAATAATATAAGTAATATAATAGCTATATTAATTAAAAAAAGAATAAATGAATATTTAAAAAAAAGATAAGGAAGCCGTAAAGTCATTAGCAGACTCGAATTAAGTTAAAAACGCGGTTTCTAGAAAGCGCGTACGATGAGGCAAATTGGCGCCAGCTGGCGCCACGCGTTTTGGTGTTGCGCCAGGCGCTACACTTAGCGTTTGGCGCCAGGCTCTGGCGTCAGGCGCCAATAGTAGCGTCTGACGCTAAATAACGCTGACTCCGAATCCTTCCCAGATTAAAACTGCTCCGATTTCGTGCATAAATAGCCCCCTGCCCAGCCGATTCTTTTCATAATTTCAGCAGATAAAATAATTCTTAGCTTTAGTGTAACACCCCAATAATTCTCCTTTTTAAAACCACTTACTTTAAATAAAAATAGAGGAGAACCATTGGCATGTTACCGCCACGTATTAAAACGTTAAGGCTTTATCAAAGTATTGCAGCGGAAATCCAACTTAAATCTTAAAATAATATAATTTAGAAAACCAATAAGTCAAAGCTTACAAATTGGAACCATAAAGACCCTTATTTAAAAACCAATAATCAAAATCCCAAAACATAATTAGAATAGTAAAACATAAATAAGTTTAACACAAAGAACGAATACTCTCAATCACACCAATCCCTTGACAATGCGTATGTCAAATCCCCGAACTTCACATCATCAAGATAACATGTGCAATACTGCTCCCCAATAATACAAGTGTAATAATTGGATCATCACAGGGTCATTGAAAGGTGAAGGCCATGACCAAAAGAAAAACACACAAAGCACGCAATCAGCAAAGCTGAGTACATACAAGCTGCAAAATAAATTAAGAAATCCATAACATGCTACTAATAATCAATCATCATGCACCATTAAATTATAGACTCAACACACGACTCAACTATTTATATTACTAAGACTCCATTAATTAATAATAGGTAAATCATTATTTTTATTCATTGGATTACACAATAGACAAGGTTGTCCAACCCATGCTCCATTTGGAACATCAATAAAAGAAAAACCCCATGCCTCCTTTCGGAAACATCAATAAACATCCAACGACCACGGGCGCGACTCCGTGACCGTAGTTAGTATGAGATCTCACCTAACTCCTAGTTTTTGAAAAATATTTGAAATAAGAGACTCGTAGATCAGACGGCCTCGAGAAAAGTACACGGCTAATACCCCATGTACCCCAACCCCTGATTGTCATTACTCCAGAAGTGCACCAATCCAGAGTTTTATTGCTCATCCATCTTGCACTTTACGTGATTTACAGGTTTAGACTTGGTGATGACTCATATGCATAACAATACAATCAATCCAATATCAATTCAATCAAGTAAAACAACTTTTCAATTTCAATTCTTGATTTATTAGTGGCAAGCAACATTTATTATTTATTCCTTTACTACCTCGGTGTATAAACACCTTGAGTGCATAAGGCACCCCAAAACCTTAACCTCGTCTTAGAAGACTTAAATTCTTCCTTTACTCATCCTGCTTGCATAATCATGAATGAGTAATAAATTAATCATTACACCAATCATATACCTTTGCCTCTAAGCGCACCTTGCATAATTAAAGCACAAATAATACTTGAAATATAAAATAGTGCACGTCATACGAAATTCACAATGTATAACCAAACAATTTAACTCAATCATCCCTATACATGATACTAAGTTCTCGATCCGTCGTCCTTAAGCATGCCACTTTACTAACTAGAAATCACCTTCAATAAACTCCTCTCCTAAGCCAAATAATAACATCTCAATCAATACCCAATCAATCAAATTTACAGCAATACTAACTTACTTTAAAACCTTCAAAAGCCAAATCAAACAACACTTTAAAACCTTCCCTTTAGTTAAAATTAAAGGCTTATATATAGTTCTTTAAATTTTCTTCATAAAAACCTTAAAATACACTCTTATACATGAAATTACAGCAAGTTCAAAGTCTAATAAAAATCTGAAAATTATATAAAAACCCCTAAAAATCTCCCTTTTTAATGGGTGATTAAACCCTCTTTATAAAACATTAAAAGTAGTACTTAGAAACTATTTCCAACACTTAAAACTTCAATAAAAACATATATTTATGTTTAATTAACTTTAAACATAATTAATTTTATTAATCAAACTCAAGGATAATATTTTAAGTAAAAAAAAAACTTCGTTAAAATCAAAAACTGCCCAAAAATCATATTTAGAGGCTGAATTTGGCCACGAGAGGGTGGTGCTCACTACCAAAGGTAGTATGTCTTTTTTAAAACGTTGTTTTCACATGGAAAACACTACTTTTTTATCAAAATCGGATGATTTCAGAATCTGATCGGGATTAAAACGGGATTAATATTAACGAACGAAAATCTAAAAACTAAAACACGAATTTACATGTTCAAAATAATCTGGAATTAAGTTAAACTAATCATTAGTTATAATCACCAAAATTTCAAAACATCATTACTATAAAAGCCCTAAATCAATTGTTCATAAAAACCCTAAAATCATGATTTTCAATAATTAAAAACCCTAGGTTATAAAATTTACAAAATCTGAAAATTATGATACTTATAAAATCTGAAATTACAAAGTTTAGTCGTCAAAATACAACTTGATACTAATTAAATTACTTTCAAACAATAAAATCAAAATCCATAAATCAATAGTTATAATTATACAAATTAATAAAATAAAGGAGAGAGAAAATAGACTAACCTTTTTGTGTGGGAAATTTTTGGGGATTAATGGGGTATTTATAGGAGAGAATGTTGTAGGGTAAGTAAGAAGATTGGGCCTCATAAAATTATTGGGCCAATTAGGTAAATGAAATGGACTAGGCTTTGTTTGTATGATCATGAATTGTAGAACATAGGTTCATAAAATAGTTTGTGCTAAAATAATTTTTGACCAATATTAATAATTTGAAACTTTTGTAATTAAATTCCGGAAAAGTACAAATAAATATTATAAATAAAATAAAATTTCATTTATAAAATATTTAAAAATACGGGGGATTACATTTAGAAAAATAATATCATGTCTCTAGTCACCAAAACTTTTACCAATTACACCCATGAATGTTGTCGGTCTCTTAACGCCAAAGAAAGAAAAGAATTATATGTGTTTCACTTGGGGGGTATTTATGGTATCAAAGGGGTAGATCTTGACTCAGATTTTATTCATACCGCTCTAGAATATTGGGATGTAGATACTCATTGCTTTAGAATAGAGTATGATGAAATTAGCCCTTTGCCGGAAGAATTTGGTGCTATTTTAGGTTTCCCTGCAATAGATCTTGTAGTAATCCCTAGAATAGATGCATATTATTATAAGGATTTTGAACGCTTCTTCAATTTAAAAGACAGATATCTATCAAAACTAGTAGAAAATATCAAAAAGGCACCCCCTAATTGGCACCGGTTCAGCCCAAACCGGTGCCAAAAATGGCCTATAAAATTGGTGGGAAGCTAAACCAGAGTAAAAGGCACCAGTTCACTTCAAACCGGTGCCAAAATCATAAAGGCCACCGGTTTGAACCGGTGCCTTTGTGAACCGGACCTTAAATTATTTTATAAAAAAAACCCGGCCACCTCCTCTCATTTTATAACCCTAATTAAAACACTGATCTCCTTATCCCTCCTCTCACTCCGCCTCTTTACTCCCTTCTCTCTCCTCTGCTCTCCCTTCTCTATCTCTCCTCTGCTCTCCCTTAAACTCTTCTCTTTCTCTTCGAACACCACCACAACAACACCCCCTCTATCTCTCCTCTGCTCTCCCTTAATCTCTTCTCTTTCTCTTCGAACACCACCTCAACAACAACAACAACACCACCGCAACAACAACAACATGCAACAACAACGCCGCAACAACAACAACGCCGCAACAACAACAACATGCATTTTCTGGGTTTTTGAACTGATTTTCTTTTTTTTTTCTTTTTTTCCGTTTTTCTGGGTTTTTTTTTGGATTTTTGAACTGATTTTATTTTTGTTTTCGATTTTCTGGGTTTTTATTTTTTTATTTTTTCTGATTCATTTTCTTTTTTGAACTAATTTTCATTTTCATTTTCTTTTTTGAACTGATTTTCATTTTCATTTTCTGGGTTTTTTTGTCGATTTTTTATTTTATTTTCTGGGTTTGAATTGATGTTCTGGGTTTTAATTGATTTTCTGGGTTTTATTTTCTGGGTTGTAATTGATGTTCTGGGTTTTTGAACTGATTTTCTTTTTTTTTTCTTTTTTTTTCCGTTTTTCTGGGTTTTTTTTTGGATTTTTGAACTGATTTTTTTTTGTTTTCGATTTTCTGGGTTTTTATTTTTTTTTATTTTTTCCGATTCATTTTCTTTTTTGAACTGATTTTCATTTTCATTTTCTTTTTTGAACTGATTTTCATTTTCATTTTCTGGGTTATTCTTTTCTTTTTTTCGATTTTCTTTTTTTTTTCGATTTACTGGGTTTTTGAATTGATTCATGTTAATCGATTCATTTTGGTTGTTTTAATTGGTGCAGGTATATGGATTTAGTTCTTAAATTGAAGAATCAACATGCAAGTATATTGATCTTAAATCGAAGAATCAACTGATTTTCTTTTCTTCTTTTTTTTTTGATTTATATTGTAATTTTTTTTTATATGTTGTAATTTTTTTTATTTTGATTTAGCTGTTGTAATTTATTTTGAACAGATTTGATTATATTAATATTTTGGCACTTTTGGTTATTATTAAGATTTGATTGTACTGTAATTTTTTTTTGATTATATTTATATTAATATTATAATGAATAGATTTGATTATATTAATATTAATACAGATTTAATTTTTAAGTAAAAAAAAAAAATTAATATGTTGGCACTTTTGGCACCGGTTAACCGGTGCCAAAAACTGCTAAATAAATTTTTTTTGTACTTTTTGGCACCGGTTAACCGGTGCCAATTTCAAGTTTTGGCACCGGTTTGAACCGGTGCCTTTTTAAACCCCTTTTTGGCACCCCTCACATTGGCACCGGTTCAAATCGGTGCCTTAGGCTGGGTTTGAACAGGTGCCAAATTCGTTTTTTCACGTAGTAAAATAGTGGATGGTAACAGTTAATTTGAAAGAATTTGCTCGCCATTATTTTGATAAACCTTACTCCGAATCTTTTCATGTTTATAGAAGAAGGGCTTTCTTATTTTGTATGCTTAATCAATTTTTTCTTACTAGTGGTAAAAATAATGAGGATCAATCAATTATAACCACCGTATTAGAACAAATTGAATCAGGGAGAAATCCAATGCCTTTAATAGTTGGAGACACTATGATTAGTCTCGATGAATTAAAGAGGAATCCAAAAGCACCTTTTTGGGGCTCTCCAATTTTATTACAGGTAGAAAAATAATATTTTTAATTACAGAAATCAAAAACATATTTTTGTATAGTAATAATAATTTATTTGCATTGCAAAAAAAAAAAAAATTATTACAGATGTGGCTAATGGAAAGGCTGGAATTAATTAGCCCTCCAGACAACATTGAGAAGTACACTCCGAATTGCTTCGTGAGGAGGAAGAAACGCTTCTCTAAGATGGGGCGCCATGAATGGAAGAAGGTCTTCGAATCTCGTAATTTTTCCATCAAGTGGGTCATCCCTTGGTGGAAAATAGAAAAGATGGTTGGTGTCAACAAGCAACCATTCTGCCGTCTTCCAAGCTTGTCTCGTATGACTTTTTATTATCCCTGTAGGGTAAAAAGGCAATACGGCGTACTTCAGACTATTCCTTCTGGAGATCTTTGCCCTCCCTACGAGTTCCCTGTCTCCCAGGAAGTAGACAAGTTTGATGCTTATTGGAGCGCCAAACCTTTATGAGAAGTAATTACCCAAAAGGTTCCTCCTTCCTTGCCCAATGATGTGAAAAAGTGCCTGCTGAAGAAACCTTCAAAGGACTTGAAGAAAAATCAGAGTAAAACTGATGTGAAGAGTCGTCTAGGTGACAAGGTGGTTCCTGTTAAGGAACGCTTAGGTGAAAGAATTGAGTTCAAGACACCTACAATGCCTAGGAAGAAAAGTATTGCAAAAGATATGGGAAAAGGGGAAGCTGACACCACCGAAAAGAAAGTTTGGGTAGAAAAGAAGCATGGAGTCCTAGCTGAAAGGGAAACTATCAACTCCAAGATTGAATGTAGGTCCTCTAAAGGATGCCTACTAGCTAAGGTTATGGATGAGGAGGAGAAAGCAGACAAAAATTGGAAAAGGGCTAAGAAAGAAAAAGAAGATTAAGAGCATTGCTTAATTTCCAATTATTAGACTTAGTTTATTTGCTTTTTTTATTTAAAGTTAATTTATTTAAGCTTAATTTAAATTCCATCAATAATGTAATTTATTTTATTAATGAAATTCCAGCTTTTAATTAAATTATTTCCTATAAATTTATTTTATTAAAGCAATGAAAACCAAAAAAAAATTAATTTTCCAGAAATTTTTCGAGTACGGAAGTCGAAAATTTTCCGAAAAACACCGAAATATTCCCAGAATTTTAACTATGAATTGGCGCCACGATCTCGAGACTGGCGCCGGCCGCGGCAGTCTGGCGTCAGGCGACAGACGCCGTCGTCTAGCGCTAACGGTCATTGGCTGGCGCCAGAGTGTATTCTGTGACGCCGATGTTCCGTCGATCTTCAGTCGGATTTTTAATTATTTCTGGGATGCGAGATTGTTTAAAAAATAAAGTGGCCGCACCCGTAAAGGGTTGCCTACGTATCCTTTCTTAAGGAATCAGGCCAAACGTAGCTCTCTTGAGTATCCTACTCAAGTAATTATGGATAGTTGTAGGGAATATTTCAAGCGTTAATCCCCTAGCTTGAACCCCACTGTGTTCATACACTAAAGTACGGTGGCGTCCAAAAGGGAAGAAGATAGAGCAAAAGAGTCGCCAACAAGTTTTTTTAGGAACTTGTAAACCGTTCACGGGGTGAAGGTTACACCCCTTAACGATCCATGAGATCGTCAACTCCATAAGGTCTTGAACCAAATAGGGTTCGGGGATGAAGGTACAAATCCAACCTAAAAGAGATTGAACCTGCCCTAATAATAGGCCTCTACTTTATTCTGATCCTATTCATGTGTGCTTTCTGACTAACATAGAATCAATAGGTTTAACCCTAAACCTGTTTATCTATGTTGGTTGAATATTAATGCACAAATAAATCTATTATTAGCGCCAACGCTGGCTATTGGCGCCAGACGCCAACATTAGCGCCAGACGCAAACATTAGCGCCAGGCGCCAATGCTAGCGCCAGGCGCTACAGCTGGCGTTTGGCGCTGATCTGGAAATTCACGCGTTTTCTTAAAATCAGATAAAAATTGTCGTACAGGAGAAGGAAATCGTATTTTTCCTCAAAAATGCTCTTTGATTTTAATTAAAACTCTGAGAAGTCAACAAAAGTCAATTTATCAATGCTAATTGAATTATGAATGAAAAGAACCTTCTAGAAGAATCTAGAAGACTAAAACCATTCCTAATTGCATTAGGAATGATAAATCCATATTAGGCCCTCCCCTAGATCATTAGGCCGCATATAAGGCTCAAACCGGGCCTAGTTTAGTAAACTGGTCATAACTTCCTCAATATTCATCGGAATTGGGCTTATAATATATCGTTGGAAAGCTCTTGTCAAGACCTATCCAACTACACTACTATTGGACCCATATCATGGACCAACCAAACTGGATTGGCTGTTTTCTTAAAATTAGTTTTTAAAAACAGAGAGAAGAGAAAAGAAATTAAAACTATCCGCAACACTAGACTTTCCACACTTTCACTTCATTCGATTATGATTCGACGCGAAAGGTACTCATCACCGGTTTTGGTTTTGGGGAGACATAAATGGGTGTCTACAGAAGCCCCCACTTTGACTGAGTTTGGAAAAACGCAAGTTTCGAAAACAAAAGTCAAAGTATCGATAGGGACGGAGAATGATTCAGAACGTTCTGCGATCCTAAATCATTCTTGTAACTCCGATACCTGCAAACTAACGTTAGTTAAACAGATAAAAGAGTTAAGAATTGCATATCTTGCACCGTCGAGCACACGTCTTTGAAAGTAATCGACTTGCATTTACTGTTGTTTTGATGACCTCCTGCCAAGAGAATGCCATCCTGCTTGAAAACCGCTACGCTTGTAAGTGCTTCCAATATTGAAGATTGCTTTGCCTAAAACGATCCTCTTCCGCTTTGATAATACTCCACGTCCAAGGGAATACTATCGAAGATTGCTTCGCTTGAAACAATCCCCTTCTGTTTTTTGATAATACTCCACGTCAAAGGGAATACTATCGAAGATTGCTTCGCTTGAAACGATCCCCTTCCGCTTTATGACCATCTTCCACGTCTAAGGGAACATGATTGAAGACAACTTCGCTTGAAATCACCTTCAGTTGCTTTTTGACAACTTTCCACAAACTAGGGAACGTCATCCTGCTGTTTTGATGTTCACTCGTCTCTGAACAAAGAGCTTCTTTTTGTTTGATGTGTTCACGCGTCTCTGAACAAAGAGATCCTTTTTCTAATATGTCCACGCGTCTCTGAACAATAGAGATTCTTTATTATTATTTTAATATGATCTTCTGAATGATGTGTCCACGCGTCTCTTAACAAAGTGCTTGAGAATAGGATGCCCACGCGTCTCTGAGCAATAGAGCTTGAATGAAATGTCCACGCGTCTCTGAACAAAAGAGCTTGATAATATATCCACGCGTCTCTGAACAAAATAGCTTTATGGAAACGTTCACGCGTCTCTGAACAAAAGAGCTTTGAATGATATGTCAACGCGTCTCTGAATAAAAGAGCTTGAATGATAATATTCCGAAAAAAAATTCCGAAGACCAACGCTTGTCGATCTCTAAAGCTCGCTTGAACTTTGCTACCGCTAAAACCAGTATATCAGTGTCTCCGTGATGAGCCAACGCTTAGGCACTTTAAGCTAAGTGAGACGATCTTTCATCAGGTCGATCACTTACTGTGATTGTAATCAAACAGACTACTTAATCATGTCAAATTGCTTATAGGGGCTAACTGGCGTACCAAGGAACCCGAAATTGCTGTATGAGGTCGAAATCACCTTTCTGAGAGGCTTCGAGCTCCGTCACTGCTGAAATATCTCTTGCGCCAAGAATTGACTCTGTCGCCAAGCCTGCTGCCAAACACTAGATGTTGTCATTTAGCGCTGGAGTAGGGTCTTCCTTATTCTGCTGCACCTGTATTTATTTTTTACTATAGAACTTTGCTAATCTCTTTAATTATCTTAGGGTTGACCTAAGGTTTAACGTCGCTTGACTCATCGACTTGACATGACTCAAGGTATAAACTTAACTCTCTATGATTGACTCGAGGTTGACTCGACTCGAAGTGTTTGACACATGTGACTCATGACCCGTGTGTGCATTGTATTGATTGTGCGACTCGAAAACGCAAATAAGCAAAAAATTTCCGTCATTTTTGTGGAGGGTACCGACTTTCTCCCGAAAAAGAAAGATGTGAAAAAAGAATCGAAGTTTTTGAAGGTAAATGTTGAATGAGCTTAGTCAAATGTTGTTTGATACTATCTCTCAAGGTGCAAGGATTAATCCATCCTAGGCTATCTCAATGGTCTACTCAATGATGAAAGTATTTAGGTAACTTAGGCACGGAGGCTAAGCACTTCATACTTCGTGATGCAATGATGATTATGAGTGATGTGTGATTTTGATATGACAAGGCATGCTTCAATGTTGTGTTAAGATTCCATGACAAAGGGTTCCTAAGGGAAGTATATTTGGTTATGTATCTGTGCGGTGTGTGATAGTGATTCTAAAGTTAGGCCGCAAAGGCTAAATGTGTGGGAAAATATTGTTTTTAAAAGAGTCAAATGGTGGTGACTCTTAGGCTAGATAAGATAATTATATAGGGATATAGCCCCCAAGTCTAGCTCTACATGGATAGGGATGAGCATAGGAGATCCTTTTATATGATCATGGTGTGAGTGTGTGAATGTGAATATGAATGCATTTTTATTACGGCCGCACCTCGATGTGAGGTTGCCTACGTATCCGTTAGGAATCAGGCCGAACGTAGCTCTAGCCGAACCTCGCACAAGTGTGTGTATACCTCAAAAAGGTCTTTTAAAGGGTTGTAACGTGGTTAGGCTAAAGGTTATAGAAGAAGGGGATAAAGACTCAAGACCCTCGATAAGCCCCCAAGGTGTGCAACCTTGCTTTTGAATATTTGTTTTTATACTTGAGTTTCTACTCTTTTTTACCTCTTTCTTTCGCTTTAGCATTTATTTCATTTTTATAAGTGTGGACAATCCCGATCATGCGGTCTATCACTCACTTGGCATTCATGTTTCTCAAGCACGGTACCGAGCACTCGATAAGAGACGCAATCTGAGACGTGTTCTTATCAAAGATATTTTCATATCAAAGACATTGGAACACTTACCCTTTTGTACACTTTTATTTATTTTTTGCTTTTGCTTATTTTTGCTATTATTTTTTATTTTGATCTTTTGAAATCACTCAAGCTTTTGAGATTGCATAAGTTACACACCGTCTCATCCCAAGGTTAGGTAGATGTGGGTTAAAAAAAGAAAGGTCTATCGTTAGACGAGGCTTAAAGGGGTTTATCAAGAAAGGATTGTAAATTAGAAAGGTGAAAGGCAATATGATGTGGCTAGAAAGGGTGCCTTAAATCATCGGTATACCTTGTGCTTAATTCGACATGGATTTTTTTTTTTTTTTGGATGCAATGCAATGCGATGATCATATGCATGGAAATAAATGCTCATTTTATTAAAAAAGGGAAAAGAAAGAATCTACAAAATTAATCTAAGGGAAAATAAAGGTTCCTATGCTAGACTTATTGGGGAAATGGTAAATGGAGAAAAAGAAAAAAGATGTCATGAAATCTCGTCGTTGAAGCTCACCTCTTGTCTTGTGTTATTTGCTTTATCATCACTCGCTCTTCTTGTTAACTGGAGGTATGGGAAGCTTGTTATTATCAATCAAATGTTGGATAGCCTCCTTTAGCTTCCAACAGCTCTCAGTGGCATGACCCCTACCCTGATGGTACTTGCAGCGCACATTTTGATTCCAACTAGGCACTCTCTTCTCAAGCGGGGGATCTTGAAGAGGTCCAATAGGAGTGATGAGTCCCTTGGCATGGAGTCGATCGAAAGCATCATCGTAGTTAATTCCAATAGGGGTAAAATCCCTTTTCGGTTGCTTTCTAAATCCTTGACTACCCATGGCTAGGATCTCACTAAGGTCAAAAGTACTAACACTGTTGCTAGAGTAGGTGTTTTCAGAAGAAGAAGGATAGTCGTTCTTCTTCCCTTTACAGCCACTGTTACTATCGTTACTAATCTTGGCCTTCTTGTCGCACGGAGGAACATGAAGTAGATTTGAATCAATGAAGTCTTGAACACGATCCTTGAGGGCGAGACACTTTTCAGTAGTGTGACCGCGACCTCTATGGTACCGACAATAGGAATTTGGATCCCAATTGGGAAACCATTTGTTATGTGGAAGGTCTTCACTGGGACCAATGGAGTGAATATGACCTTGATCATGAAGACAGTCAAAAGCTTCATTGTAAGTCATTCCTATTGGTGTGTATTCTTCAATGGTCTGTTTTGCCCGTGGCTTAGGAGCATTGAGTTCTTCGTTAAACCCTTGACGAGAATTTTGTTCGATGACCATCACTCTATTTGCTATTCCTTCTACCACATTCAAGAGCATGGCAACGACATCTTACAGTTTTTGGACGTCCTCTTTTTGACTTGACGAGTCTTCCCTGGTATTATCTAAGAAAAGACTTTCATCCTCCTCAATCATGGCTACTTCATCGAGAGAGGTTATATAAGCTGTCTCGATCATGGGCTCTCCTACAGGTGTGATAAGAAGTGATGGATCGAAGGATGTTTGATCATCTTCGATGGCTAGAATCTCGGAAGTTCCATTGTTATCGATCAGATCTTGAATAGCTTCTTTGAGTTTCCAACACTCCTCAATGTCGTGACCCTTTCCTTGGTGACATTTGCAGTGCTTATTAGGGTCCCACTTGGGTGGCCTGGCTTCTGGAACTGGATCTTTGATAGGACCTATGGGCATGACTAATCCTTTGTGGTGTAGCTTCTCGAAAGCTGTTTCATAACTCATACCAAGTGGAGTGAACACTCTTTTTGACCTTTGGATTCGTGATTTAGAGGCGTTTGTGGCATGCACCTCATTAATGGGAGAGGAAGAAGAAGTATGGTCGTTCTTCTTTCCTCTCGCACTATTATCTTTCAGAAGGTCATCTTCAATGTCAATGCCTATATTATAGACAGCCTTGAAAGTATTTAAGTTGTGTTGGTACTTTAAGTGCCTTGAATACTTCCCTTGGAGATTCTTGATAAACATCCTCACATATTCTTTTTCGGTAGGAACCTTGACCATATTAGCAGAAGTTTCCCTCCATTTGTTGAAGAAAGAAGTGAACCCTTCGTTTTCTCTTTGTTTTAACATCTCAAGTTGTCTATAGTATGTTTCATCTTGGATGTTGCACTTATATCTATCTATGAAAGCGTTTGTTATTGACTCCCAAGAAGAGGTTTTCTCTTTGTCAAGGGAAAAGAACCATTGCTGGCAAACGATATCGAGATATAGAGAAAATACAGAGGGGAATACTTTCTTTTCAATACCCTTAATACTCATTATGGTTTCAAAAGCTCTTAGATAAAAGTAAGGGTTATATGTTGCCTTTAATTTTGGGATGTCAGTGGCATTGAACTTATGCGGAAGAAGTTCCTTGTCCAGCGAGACCCCTTGTGAACTAATGCCCTGAAATTTATAGCCACTAGATAGCTTGCTCAAGCTTTCTTGCATGAGGTTCATTTGTTGTTGCTTCACAGGGTCATCAATTTTGAGGGTTAAAGCCTTTAACACCTCAGTCACGTCATTCAATTGACTCCTAAGTTCATTGACCTCTTCTTGACTTTCCATTATCTTTTTTAGCCTTCCTCTTTCGATGAATTGGTTTATCGAACAGTGAAACTTGAATAAAGAGGTTGTCCTTGATTAATCGCCCTTCTCTCCTCGACCAAGTACTGTGGAAAAGGAATTTGGGGATATTCATTGTTAATTATTTGACTCAAACTCCATTCAACATGCAATGGATGGAGGAAGTGAAGAAAGATTGGAATAGAATGTGAAGAAAAACGATGTAGATGGAGGGATATGAAGAATTAGGAATAGAATGTACCCCCAACTCAAATGACGGAAAAAACCGACTCATGCATGAACCTAAGACATGGTCATAGTGATATGTACTCAAAGTGCGTACTAAGACTAGTGAGTGTAGGTGACATGTTAAGACTCGTGTCATGACCATGTGGCTAGACTATGTGATTAGACTCAACTAATGACTTAACAAAGTGTTATTGACAGCGAAATTTAACCAAATTAATTAGTAACTGGTTAATTAGACACTAGGTGATGACTCGATCAATAATCCGAACTGTCGGCAAAACTACAGGACTGGCGTCGCACTGTGTAGTGTAGCGCCAGACGACAGAGCTGTCGCCAGGCGCCACACTCCACAGAGTGGTGCTACATCTCATCTTTTGGAGCCAATGCTGGAGTTTCAATCTGAGAATGTTTTCGGTGTTATTAATCAACAGGGGCATGCCTAAAGTCGTACTAGGTCAATTCTGATTAAAATATTAGACTTTATTTACTCAAATTAATTAATTAATTAGGCAAAGTTCTTTAAGTCATTAATGTATTAAATCTCAACACAAGTCAAACAAACGGTTAAGAAATCATAGTATATGCACAACAAATAATGCACAATGAGTCAAGTAGGCACAATATGATGCAATGAGTTTGCAACCTAACCATGGCTCTAGTTCTCTAAAGTTCGGGATATGGTTTAGTCAATAGAGGGTCCATGGTTAATTGTCCGGATGCACCGCGCGGAAGCCTAACCGTGAAGGGTTGGCGCGAGTGGATGGGACACCGAGAGTTTTAGAAAAACTTGCTTCCATGGTTTGGTTAATTCAACATTCTCGGATGTACCCTTTGTTGCTCAGAGCGTTCAATCAGGTAGATGGAGCATGAATTCCCAGAGGGTTATGTCCATATGTAGAACACATGGATTTCAGAAAAGTGAGAAAAAACTTAATTAGGAAGTAGGATCGAGCAAACAATGCGAAAAACTGGTCGAAATTAGAATGCATATTTCTGGCTCGGTATTGGAAGAATTTGGCGCCAGCAAACAGAGCTTGGCGCCAGGTTTTAGCTGTAGCGCCTGGCGACAAGCCTGTCGTCTGGCGCTACAGTTAAATGTCTGGCGCCAATGCTCTGGTCGCTGACGCTAATTCCTACATGCCTAAGCAGCTTTATGTGCTCGATAAAATTTTCCAGTTTCGCGCAGTGTTATTTCGGTCCTAATTGTGAAAGATATTTCTCAAGTTTCCTACGTGTAAAATCCTGTGTTTTAACTCATTACGGATGGTCTTTCCAATGAGATATTTTTTATGCATATGACAATAATGTTAATCAAAATTACGCACATGAAATACTTAGAACGTTTCGAGTCTTATCCACTCATTCAAAATCATTGTCGAAACAAATTCAGGAATTAAAATAGAAATCCTTCCCAGTGGAGTTGCAAAAAACTGTAGGGAATATTTCAAGCGTTAATCCCCAAGCTTGAACCCCACTATGATCATACACTAAAGTACGGTGGCGTCCAAAAGGGAAGAAGATAGAGCAAAAGAGTCGCCAACAAGTTTTTTTAGGAACTTGTAAACCGTTCACAGGGTGAAGGTTACACCCCTTAGCGATCCATGAGATCGTCAACTCCATAAGGTCTTGAACCAAATAGGGTTTAGGGATGAAGGTACAAATCTAACCTAAAAGAGATTGAACCTGCCCTAATAATAGGCCTCTACTTTATTCTGATCGTATTCATGTGCGCTTTCTGACTAACATACAATCAATAGGTTTAACCCTAAACCTGTTTATCTATGTTGGTTGAATATTAATGCACAAATAAATCTATTATTGGCGATCACTTTAATTATAATCACATCAACCCTAACAAGATTATTAATTGTCTTATTAAGCGCGATTACAAGTACAAATTCCCTTTAAACATGTATAAAGGCGTGATCAAGCAATAACAATAAATATCAAGCAACATCAAAATAATAATAATAATAATAATAAGTATAATAATAATAAACATAATTAAAATAATCATGTTAAAGCATAATAATAGCAAGATCCTAGGCATGATACTAACAAGATTAATAACAAACCCTAGCATGTCACTAAGCAATAAAAATTAAATCTTTAACCCTAACATGATACTAACAATCATAAATATTAGGAAGAACATAAAAGGCATCATACTTTTAATCATACTTGTTATTAAAGTTACCCTAGACATGATACTAGTAATCAAAATAACAATCTAAGCATAATTTCTATATCATGAAATCAATAAAAACCATTAAAGCACTTACTTTGATGCCTCGTACCTCTTTCTAATAAAAAAATACACACGTTAGTAACTTCAAGGAAAATAATAAAACAAAACAATTAAATAAATAATGGAAAGAGAGATTTAGGACCAAACCCTCAGAAATTAAACCTTTCACGTCTAGGGCGAAGGCAACTTCGAATATGGCTAGGTGTATCTAGATCTAATGAATGCGGAATTTTGTATGTAAAAGGCTAGATGAGAGTTGATAATAGAGAGAATCGATGATTGTAGGTGAATGTTGATGAGAATTGGTGATAATCGGTGAATGAAAACGGAGTTTTTACGACGTTTTGTATAAAGAAAATCAGCCAAAAAGATAAAATATCAAAACAGAGTTCTGGCGCTGATAAAACCTGATTAGCGCCAACGCTGGCTATTGGCGCCAGGCGCTACAGCTGGCGTTTGGCGCTGATCTGGAAATTCACGCGTTTTCTTAAAATCAGATAAAAATTGCCGTACAGGAGGATAAAATCGTATTTTTCCTCAAAAATGCTCTTTGATTTTAATTAAAACTCTGAGAAGTCAACAAAAGTCAATTTATCAATGCTAATTGAATTAGGAATGAAAAGAACCTTCTAGAAGAATCTAGAAGACTAAAACCATTCCTAATTGCATTAGGAATGATAAATCCATATTAGGCCCTCCCCTAGATCATTAGGCCGCATATAAGGCTCAAACCGGGCCCAGTTTAGTAAATTGGCCATAACTTCCTCAATATTCATCGGAATTGGGCTTATAATATATCGTTGGAAAACTCTTGTCAAGCCCTATCAAACTACACTACTATTGGACCCGTATCATGGACCAACCAAACTGGATTGGCTGTTTTCTTAAAATAAGTTTTCAAAAACAGAGAGAAGAGAAAAGAAATTAAAACTATCCGCAACACTAGACTTTCCACACTTTCACTTCATTTGATTATGATTCGACGCGAAAGGTACTCATCACCGGGTTTGGTTTTGGGGAGACACAAATGGGTGTCTACAGTAGTATTTCTTAAGTTGGTCAAGATTTGTCATGTTCGAGAACTCATTGTCATCCATATCAGTTAATTTTGATGCACCTCCTGACAGGACTGTTTTGACAATGTAGGGTCCAGACCAATTAGGTCTAAATTTTCCCCTTGGATCTAAAATATTTTTCCTTAATGCTTTTAACACCAAGTCTCCTACTTTGATGTTTCTTGTCTTGACCTTCTTATTAAAATGCCTAGCCATATGAGTTTGATAACACTGAGTGTGATGCAGAGCTTCTAGTCGTTTTTCATCGAGTAGAATTAACTCTTCATATTTTTCCCTAGTCCATTCAACTTCATCGAGTTTACTCTCTAACGCGATGCGTAGAGACGGAATCTCTAGTTTGATAGGTTGCACGGAATCCATTCCATATACCAAGGAAAATGGCGTATTTCCAGTTGGTGTGTGAATTGAGGTGCGATAACCCCACAACGCGAAGTGAAGTTTGTCAGGCCAATCCTTATAGTTTTCCGTCATTTTCTCGATGATAATCTTTAGATTTTTATTAGCTGCCTCGACTGCTCCATTTGCTTGAGGCCTATAAGGGGAAGAATGATGATGTTGAATGCCATATTTTTGTAACAATTCTTCACATTCGGCTTGAAAGTCAGTTCCATTGTCACTTATCATTTCATGTGGGACTCCGTATCGACAAATAATATTTCTCTCGATAAAGAGTGCTACATGCTTAGCAGTGAGTTTAGCGTATGATTGCGCTTCGACCCACTTTGTGAAGTAATCCATTGCTACTAGGATATATTCATGGCCTCCTGTTCCTGGGGGAGTGATTTTGCCGATGATGTCAATTCCCCATGTAGAGAATGGCCATGGGGATGTGTAGGTATAGAGCAAGGATGGGGGAACATGTTGTAAATTGGCATAGATTTGGCACTTAGGGCATCTTTTTACATATTGATGGCAATCCCTACTCATTGTAGTCCAGTAATATCCTTCTTGCATTATCTTTTGGACTAACATTTTGCCATTTATATGAGTGCTATAGATTCCTTCGTGTACTATCCTCATTCCTCTTTGGGCATCCTTTTTTCCTACACATAAGAGAGCTCGACCCTTAGGTACCCTTTTATGTAGCTCGTTGTCTATGAGTACATATTGGGAAGCCAAGAGTCTTAAAGCTCGTTTTGCTCTTTTGTCAGCATGGGGAGGGTATTCTCCTTTGGTGACATAATTGAGTATATTCGTGTACCATGGTTCTTCTTCTTCTTCTTCTTCTTCTTCTTCTTCTTCTTCTTCTTCGTCTTGGACTAATTCGTCATCTTCTAAAGCCTGAATGTATGCTGGTTTGTGCCTTTTCTCTATAGTTAGAGGCATTTGCTCGATTTCCGTGGGAATCCTAACCATCGAGGCTAGTCTTGCCAAGGCATTAGCAAATTGATTTTCTTCTCTAGGTAAATATGTGTATCCTACCTTCTCTAACTGATCAGTAAGAGTTTCCAGATAGGTTTGGTAAGGGGCTAGACTCTCGCTCCTTACTTTCCACCTTTTGGATATTTGATTGATGATTAATGAAGAGTCTCCGAATATTCGTAACTTTTTTACTCCCAATGCCAAAGCTGTTTCAAGGCCTACCACGCATGCTTCGTATTCAGCAGCGTTGTTGGTAACGTCGAAATCAAGTTTTATGGAGATTGGAACATGCTCTTCTTTAGGTGATACTAGTAACACTTCAACGCCACATCCCTTTTGATTTGAGGCTCCGTCGAAGTATAATGTCCAAGTATCATCTTCAGTGACCATTAAGTCTTCATCTGGAAATTCATTGTCTTGTATCGGCGTCGAGTCGTCTATTGGAAAGTCCGCTAGAAAGTCTGACACCACAGATCCTTTGATAGCTTTTTGTGGCATAAACCTTACATCAAACTGGGCTAAATTGACTATCCATCTCGATATGCGTCCATTGAGTATAGATTTCTCGAATAGATATTTGAGTGGATCTAATCGGGAGACTACGAAGACGGTATGCACTAGCATGTAATGTCTTAACTTGGTTGTGGCCCACACCAAGGCGAGGCACAATTTCTTAAGTAGAAGGCATTTTCTTGCTTAAATAGTAGATTGCGTTTTCTTTGCCTTCTACTTCTTGTGCTAGCATAGCTCCCATTGTCTCTTTGGTAACTGTTAAGTACAACCTAAGAGGTATTCCGGAAAGTGCTAGTGCTAATACGGGAGGATTTGCGAGATAGGATTTGATCTTTTCAAAGGCTTTTTGACACTCGTCATCCCATATCACTGGTACATTCTTCTTAAGCTTCTTGAAGATTGGTTCACATATCGTCGTCAATTTTGATATGAACCTACTTATGTATTGCAACCGGCCAATAAATCCTCGAATCGGTTTCTCGGTTTTGGGCGGTGGCATTGACATGATTGCTTTGATCTTTGTTGGGTCTATCTCTATTCCTTTAGAGCTTATGAAATAATCCAAAAGCTTGCCTGAGGTGACTCCAAAAGCACACTTAGATGGGTTCAACCTCATATTGTATTTTCTTAGCCTTTCGAAAAATTTCCTTAAGGCTACTTGATGGCTTGGACGGTCTTTTTATTTCACAATCATGTCGTCGACATATACTTCGACTTCTTTATGCATCATGTCATGGAGTAAGGCAGTTGTTGCACGTTGGTAAGTAGCACCCGCGTTTTTCAACCCGAATGGCATTACCGTGTAGCAGTAAGTGCCCCATGGTGTTATAAAGGTTGTTTTCTCCATGTCTTCTTCTGCCATGAGAATCTTATTGTAACCTGCGTGTCCGTCCATGAACGAGAGAAGTGCGTGATTTGCGGTGTTATCTACCAGAATATCGATGTGTGGTAAAGGGAAGTCGTCCTTTGGACTTGCCTTATTTAGATCTCGATAGTCGACACACATTCTTACCCTTCCATCTTTTTTCAAAACTGGGACAACGTTGGCGACCTATTCAGGATATTTGGATACCTTGATGAAACCTGCAGTTATTTGTTTTTGGACCTCTTCTTTTATTTTAAGAGCTACGTCGGGTTTCATTCGACGTAACTTTTGTTTTACGGGTTTCATTCCTGGAATTAGTGGTATAATGTGTTGAGCTATTTCTCTATTAATGTCAGGCATGTCTTCGTATGACCAAGCAAATACATCGATAAATTCTTTAAGTAAGTTAATTAAATCGTTCTTTCTTGTTTGTTAAGTGTTAGTCCGATTTTAACTTCACTTTTATTGGTTGAATTATTTGAGATGTCAACCGTCTCAGTTTCTTCAATTACCGGTGTTTTCTTTTCGAGTGTTTCCATTGCTTTAATAAGTTCTTTGTCTTTTTCATTGTTAGTTAAGCAATGCTTGTCATCTTGGGTTAGAGAAGAACATAAGAAATAAGGAAAAGAAGATATATTATTGTACTCTGAGATCATTACATCAAAGAGTGATATGTCCTCAGGGACTTGATCACTAACTATTCTAGGAGAAGAGATAGAAGGGGAAGGTGCTACTACTAAAGACCTAGATGACTCTATAGGGAGAGACTCTGACTCTGACTCTGACTCAGACGACTCTTCGAACATTGGTCCTTGCCCTTGTCGTGATAGATATCTTTCTTCCACTTGGAGTAGTCACCTTGACGGTCTTGCGCCACCTTTGTAGTGATCCTTCCGCTGGAATGATTAGCTTTGAGGGATCGAAGCTTTCGCTTTGCAGGACTGTTTGAATGAGCGAGGAGTTATCCTCTTTCTAAGTTGGCTCATTCTTTTCTCTCCCAAATAATAATCCCATGACGTTAAAGTCAAAGCATGGGGGTGCTTTCTCCTTATGGACAGGAATTGGGATTTCATCTGTGAAATAACAATCCAAGAAAATCTCAAATCCCGGTTTCCTTATGCCGTTTACAACAAATGGCTCGGGAAATTCATGGCATGGATAGTCCTCTTCTTCTTTTATAAATTGACCATTAAGTGTAAGAGGGTACTGATCCATTGGAATTGCCTTCTTTTGAGTGCGAGCATCTCTACGTGCCTTTGATTTTTCCTGGGCTCGCTTAAGATCTTTCCGAGTCGGTTCAAAACCAAGTCCGAAAGTGTCTAACTTAGGGAGGCCAGGTGACTCCAGCGGTTTTGCTATTCCCTTCTTCTTTCCTAGGGTCATCCCAGGAAAATGTCCTTGTTTCTTCATAATAGCATTTACAATCATGTTGGAATGGGGGTCATTGCAAAGAGGGGTCCTTTCATCCTCCTGGATTAAGGAGACCTCTTCGTTAAAGCCTCATAAATCTTCATCATCCTCGTCGTGCTCCACGTTAATTATTGGGTTTTCTATAGACTTGATCCTCATAGGTGAAGCATCGATGGTGATAGGAATTCCCCCAACTATGGCTTTTACTTGTTGGTGGAGAGATGAGGGGACGGCCTTTAGGTCATGAAGCCAAGGGCGTCCCAACAGTAGATTGAATGACGCTTTAATGTCTACTACTTGAAAAGTAGTAGCATGTTCTATTGCTCCCGCCGTTACATTCATGGTAATTTTACCAAGAGCTTGACGACGAGTGTTGTCGTAGGCCCTTATTCCTTGTGTAGACGGAGTTAAATCTTCATCCCTTATGCCTAGCATCCTCGCAGTTCTAAGTGGACAGACGTTGATGGCCGATCCATTGTCTACAAGAGTCATAGAGACGTTCATTCTCTTGCAAACTACCGTGAGGTTTAATGCCTTGTAATGTTTGTCACCTTCTGGAGGTAAATCCTTGTCAGAAAAGGTGATCAAATTAATTGGACTAGGAAGATCACTCGTGAGGAAGTTAGCCAACCCCTCAGGAGTGGTGTCAGAATCTATCCCTATTTTGTCCAAGGCATTCATTACAGCCAACCTATGTTCTCGGGATGTCGCCAGAAGTTTCCATACGTTCATTTCAACTTTTGTTTTCATAAACTGCTTAACGATATCATTGTCTTCAATGATAGGTATGGGAACTTGCTATGTGGTTGGCATGGGTTGTGTTGAAACGGGAGGTTGCGTTCTCCCGGATCTTGTGAGGACATCTATTGATGAATCTTCTTCAACCCAAAAGTTGTCCATGGCGTATGACACCGAAGGTGGAGGTCCTACCATGTCTTTTAAGTAGAAGTCTTCTTCATCACTATCCCAAACTCCATTAATACTTGCATCCTCTTCTCGTGGAACTTGGACTAGTTTCTTTTCATCAATCATTTTCTGAATTAAATCCTTAAATTTAAAACAGTTTTCGATGGTGTGACCCCCTGATTGATGATACTGATAGTAATATCTATATGTCCTTTTCAATGATTCGAATGGTCTCGGTTCGAGAGGTTTGATCTCGCCACTCTCGAAGAGCATTTCGAACATTTGTACATATGGTATCCCAATTGGAGTGTAGAGTCTATTACACTTCTTGGGTTTTTCGGTGACTTGTAGAGGAAAACGCTTTGCCTCATAAGTCGTTCCCATGGATGTGAATTCTCTCTTAGGTTCATCTTTCGAGAGTGGAACCTCGTCATATTTCTTCTGAAGTTCCTTTATAGCCTTGAGAGTTTCACGTAGCAAATGCGATCCCTCCATCATAGACAATGTGAGCGATTGTATGTCTTCTTTACTTGCTGGTTCTGGAAGGCTATCCATGGCATAAAAGGCAACCACGAATATATGGTTCGGAACCACGAAATGAGGATCGGGGATGATGGTACGAAGTGAGTCATGGAGTCACATTCGTCCGTATTGGCCTCTACTCGATTCTTATAGTGAAAAGTGATTCCTGCGATCTCAAAGGCATACAGACAAAATATTCAATTTGCTCCAATCTATTATTATGCTAAATTGGTTGAATATTAATGCAACACATTATTCTAAAATATCGTGATCACTTGATTAAACAACAAGATTAAAAAGGAACCTAAACCGGTTGTCCAAATTATCTTATTAGGCATGATTTTCAATTACATATTCCCTTTAATCATGCAATATAGTGATCAATAAATATAATAAAATAAACATTAACATTGGAAGCAATTTAACAATAATAGCGTTAGTCAAATCAAATATAAAATAACCTAATCATGATACTAGCAATATAAAATAAAATAAGAGTAATTAAATTAATTAATTACTTACATTCAGCACGTTCCTTTAAATTGCTAGATCATGAATAAACTGTTAGTAACTTCAATAAAAAAAATTTAAAGTAAATGAAAATTAAATTAAATTAAAAGTAGAGTTGATTTGGTCCAAACCCTCAGTTATTTGTACCTTTCACGCCTTGGTTTAAGGACGGAACCTCGGGTTAAGTATAGACTCCTTGGAGTGCTTAGGGGAATTGTTATGAAAGAATAAGGAGGCTAGAAATTAGGTTAAAGAGGGAGAAGAGAATGATTTTTGGTGTAAGGTGAGAGAGAATGATTATTGGTACCCCGAACTGCAGAAAGGGGGGTCCTATTTATAGGGAAAATGAGCAGAGGGAACACGCGAACCCTAAAAAGATAAAAAAAAAACCCTAAAAAATAATACTGTGTCACGGAAAAGAGCACCGTGACACAGTGACAGGCACCGTCAGACGGGGGAAGATCCCGTGACACGGGGAAAAACTGAGTGACGCGGGAAATAATTAGGTTACGGGAAGTGAAAACGCGTTTAGGGATTACGCGGAGAAAACACGGAGCAATCCCGTGGCACAGGATGTGCACCATGACACGGGAAGAAATGACGTGACACGGCATTATCCACCGTGGCACAGTGCAGTATGCCGTGTCACGGTGTAAAAAGTACGCGGAAATTACACGGAATATCCCCGTGTCACGGAATGGGCACCGTGACACGGGAAATTGCACCATGACAGGGTGAAAAATCCCGTGACACAGGAGAAAATTGTGCAAAATTACAAAAATGGGCACCGTGTCACGGGAATAAGCCCCGTGACACGTTAGCTTTTGCCGCGTCGCGGCATTTTTGCTGTTGCGCGGTAATTTCAGTTTTTTACCCGTTTTTAAAATAATCATAACTTTTGATCCGTAACTCGGAATAAGGCATATAATATATCATTGGAAATCTTATCATGTCTAATTTCCAACCCAATTAGAATCAAGTCAAAATAATATTTAGATTTTAAGATATGGTCGTTTTAGTGGAAGGGTGTCGGTTTTAGGCCGAGTTTAGTGTTTTGCTCATATCTTTTTCGTTATAGCTCGGAATTGGGCTTATGTTATATGTTTGGAAAGCTGGCCTATCCAAAAAAATAATAATTGGATCAAAATTGTATAGCCATAAAATCAGTTTCTCTCAGTTTTGCGATGTGGACACGAAAAGTGGAAAATAGGTTATGGTTTAGGGAAATGAGCTAGAAATTGGATTGGTTCATGAAATATATTGGATAGAACATGGATTTAAGCACTCCAAAGATTAAGTACTCAACTCGACCAATAATGGCGGTGAAAGGTGTTCATCAACGGGTTTGGTTTTGGGGAGACATTTTTAGGTGTCTACAGCGTCTGGCGCTAGTGTTGGCGCCTGACGCCAACAGCCAGCGTTGGTGCTGGTTCTATTTCACGTGCGCCAGACTCTATTTTGATATTTCTATCTTTTTGGCTAATTTTCTTTATAAATAACGTCGTAAAAACTCCGTTTTCATTCACCTACAACCAGTTCACAATCATCAATTCTCTCTCATTCTTTCTTTCTTTCTTTTTCTAAACTAGCTTTTTACATACAAAATTCCGCATTCATTAGATCTAGAAACACCAAGCCATATTCGAAGTTGCCTTCGCCCTAGACGCGAAAGGTTTAATTTCTGAGGGTTTGGTCCCAAATCTCTTTTTCCATTATTTAATTTAATTGTTTTGATTATTTTCCCTTGAAGTTACTAACGTGTGTATTTTGTTATTAGAAAGAGGTACGAGGCATCAAAGTAAGTACCTTAATTGGTTTTTATTGATTTTATGATGTAGAGTTCATGCTTAGATTGTTATTATGATTCCTAGTATCATGTCTAGGGTAACTTTAATATCAAGTATGATTAAAAGTATGATGCTTCCTATGTCCTTCCTAATATTTATGATTGTTAGTATCATGTTAGGGTTAAAGCTTTGATTTTTAATGTTTAGTGACATGCTAGGGTTTGTTATTAATCTTGTTAGTATCATGCATAGGATCTTGCCATGCTTTAACATGATTATAATTATTATTAATATAATTGTTATAATTATTATTGATTATTTTTAATTATGATTGTTATTATTATTATAATTTTATTATTTTTTATTATTATTATGTTGCTTGATATACATTTATTTATATTGTTATTGCTTGATCACACCTTTTATGCATATTTAAAGGGAATTTGTATCTGTAATCATGCATAATAAGATGATTAATAATCTTGTTAGGGTTAATTTGATTATAATTCAAGTGATCGCCAATAATAGTTTTATTTGTGCATTAATATTCAACCAACATAGATAAACAGGTTTAGGGTTAATCCTATTGATTGCATGTTAGTCAAGAAGCGCACATGAATACGATCAGAATAAAGTAGAGGCCTATTATTAGGGCAAGTTCAATCTCTTTTAGGTTGGATTTGTACCTTCATCCCCGAACCCTATTTGGTTCAAGACCTTATGGAGTTGACGATCTCTTGGATCGTTAAGGGGTGTAACCTTCACCCTGTGAACGGTTTACAAGTTCCTAAAACTTGTTGGCGACTCTTTTGCTCTATCTTCTTCCCTTTTGGACGCCACCGTACTTTAGTGTATGATCACAGTGGGGTTCAAGTTAGGGGTTAATGCTTGAAATTATTCCCTACACCAGCAAACAGATATTGGCGCTGGATTTTAGCTGTAGCACCTGGCGATAGAACTGTCGTCTGGCGCTACAGTTAAAAGTCTGGCGCTAATATTCTGTTCGCTGACGCTAATTCCTACATGCCTCAGCATCTTTCTGTGCTCGATAAATTTTTCCAGTTTTGGGCAGGATTATTTCGGTCCTAGTTGTGAAAGATATTTCTCAAATTTCCTACGTGTAAAATCCTATGTTTTAACTCATTACGGATGGTCTTTCTAATGAGATCTTTTTTATGCATATGACAATAATGTTAATCAAAATTACGCACATGAAATACTTAGAACTTTTCGAGTCTCATCCACTCATTCTAAATCATTGCCGAAATAAATTTCAGGAATTAAAATAGAAATCCTCCCCAGTGGAATCGCCAAAAACCTGTAGGGAATATTTCAAGCGTTAACCCCTAGCTTGAACCCCACTGTGATCATACATTAAAGTACGGTGGCGTCCAAAAGGGAAGAAGATAGAGCAAAAGAGTCGCCAACAAGTTTTTTTAGGAACTTGTAAACCGTTCACGAGGTGAAGGTTACACCCCTTAACGATCCAAGAGATCGTCAACTCCATAAGGTCTTGAACCAAATAGGGTTCGGGGATGAAGGTACAAATCCAACCTAAAAGAGATTGAACCTGCCCTAAAAATAGGCCTCTACTTTATTCAGATCGTATTCATGTGCGCTTTCTGACTAACATGCAATCATTAGGATTACCCTAAATCTGTTTAATCTATGTTGGTTGAATATTAATGCACAAATAAAACTATTATTGGCGATCACTTGAATTATAATCATATTAACCCTAAACAAGATTATTAATTATCTTATTAAAAATGATTACAAGTACAAAATTCCCTTTAAACATGCAAAGGCGTGATCAAGCAATAATAATAAATATAATCAAGCAACATAAAAATCATAATAACAATCATCATAAAAATAATAATGTTAAAGCATAACAATAGCTAGCAAGATCCTAGGCATGATACCAACAAGATTAATAACAAATCCTAGCATGTCACTAAACAATAAAGATCAAAACTTTAGCCCTAACATGAAACTAACAATCATAGATATTAGGAAGAACATAAAAGGCATCATAACAATCATACTTAATATTAAATTTACCCTAGACATGATACTAGGAATATCATAATAACAACATAAGCATGAACTCTATATAATAACATCAATAAAAACCATTAAAGTACTTACTTGGATGCCTCGTACCTCTTTCTAATAACAAAATACACACATTAGTAACTTCTAGGAAAATAATAAACAAAACAATTAAATTAAATAATTGAAAGAGAGATTTGGGACCAAACCCTCATAAATTAAAACCTTTCACGTCTAGAACGAAGGCAACTTCGAATATGGCTAGGTGTATCTAAGTCTAATGAATGAGGAATTTTGTATTTGAGAGAAGGCTAGTTTAGAAAAGAGAGAGAGAGTAAGTAATCAAGAAAATCTTGATGAGAGTTGGTGAAGAAAAAGAGAGAATTGGTGAATGAAAACGGAGTTTTTAGGAGATTATTTATAGAGAAAATCAGCCAAAAAGATAGAAAATCGAAACAGAGTTCTGACAAAAAAAGCCAGATTAGCGCCAAACGCAGACCTTAGCGCCAGGCGCCAAGCGTAGCGTCAGGCGCTACAGCTGGCGTTTGGCGCTGACTAAGAAATCGATGCGTTTTCTTAAAATCAGATAGAAATTGCTGTACAGGAGGATAAAATCGTATTTGCCTCAAAAACGTTCTTTGATTCTGATTAAAACTCTAAAAAGTCAACAAAAGTCAATTTATCAATGCTAATCGAATTAGGAATGAAAAGAACCTTCTAGAAGAATCTAGAAGACTAAAAACATTCCTAATTGCATTAGGAATGATAAATCCATATTAGGCCCTCCTCTAGATCATTGGGCCGCATATAAGGCTCAAACCAGCCCAGTTCAGTAATTTGGCCATAACTTCCTCAATATTCATCGGAATTGGGCTTATAATATATCGTTGGAAAGCTCTTTTCAAGCCCCATCCAACTACACTATTATTGGACCCATATCATGGACCAACTAAACTGGATTGGCTGCTTTCTTAAAATAGGTTTTCAAAAAACAGAGAGAAGAGAAAAGAAATTAAAACTATCCGTAACACTAAACTTTCCACACTTTCACTTCATTCGATTATGATTCGACGTGAAAGGTACTCATCACTGGGTTTAGTTTTGGGGAGACACAAATAGGTGTCTAGACACATGCACCACCAAACCGGCACTGCTGCCAAAACCCACACACACCACCACCTGCCAACACGCACCACCACCTGCGCAAACCTGTTGCTCCCCTGTCCAATACAATTACTAATATTATATTCAATTCTTAATTAAGACCATCTCCATCATAATAATACCAGTTACAACTTTGAATTGGGAGTACATATAATCGCTTTTGTGACAAGCTTATAAGTTTATAAGTTGAAAAGTGACGTGGCGAAATGAAACAAAAAATGTTACACATGGCGAAATGACACTACTTATCTTGGAGTTTTAATTGTAACTAGCCTTCCGGCCCGTGCAATGCACGGCTTGTTCATAGAAAATTGCATTGAGAGATGAGTGAGGAAATACCAATAAATAATTATGAGTGTAATATGTAACTGAAAACATAATTAAAGAAATAAAATTTTGGGACTTTTTAAAATAAGACTTAATAGAAAGAAGATGGAGGGACTAAAATCAAAGAGAGAAAATAAAAAGGTTGAATTAAAGAGGGGAGATGAAGATAAAGTGTTTAATGAAAGAGTAAAGAAGAATTGTATAATTAAAAATATAAAATATAAAATGACATGTGGCACATTGAGTTGAAGAAAATGATAGTGAAGTGTAATAGAATGATGACATATGTTTTTTTTGGTTTGGTTTTTTAAATACTAAGTATAGATATAGATATAGATTTGTTTGAGTGCAGCTAGACACATAGCTCCTATATGTTTACAAAACTTTTAGGAGGGCAAAATTGTAAATTTGACAAGTTTTTGGAAAAAAATTACTCTATAGTATAATTTATACCATTATGTACTATTATCCATGTATAATGTACTATTAAAATATAAATTGTTTGAATAGTACTTTTTGTATAGTATTATGCATTTAGTGGTACTTTTTACCATCATGTTGAATATTTTCCCCCAAATTATTTATCACCCATCACTTATTATACATGTAATAGTACATTTTTCATCTTATATATTTGCTAAATCCATAGAAGCTATGCGCTAATGGTTAATCAATTTGTTTACCAAGTTTATAAATTGGCGTGGAGCTTGCTCGTTTGTAATAACAAATAAATTTTGCTTCAACTATTAAGGAACAAACCAAGCTTTTCATGGTGTTCGAGGATCTTGATGGTTTGGGGATCGACATAAAACATTGAAAGTTTATGAAAGTTAGATTTACCGTCGTATGAGACAGTGACGAGTTGACGACTGACGACCAGGTAAAAAGAATTGTTCGCAGAAGTCACCAAATTTGAAGCAACGGGTTGTTATAAAATACTTGCTTCAAATTAAATGGTCTCGTAAAAAAATAATTAAATAAATAATTGGTCAATTATCTCCTACTGTTTCTTATCAAAAAAATTAAAAAATTATCTAGAGACTAGAGTAGTAGTGCTCAGAATAATTAATCTAGTGAGTCTGGCACAATCCATACGGTTTGATAGTTTGGTTTTGGTTCGGTTTAAAGATGAATCAGTATGAAATTGCTTCAAGCGCCTTATATATTAGTTTCGATTCGGTTCAAATTATTATTGATTTGGTTCGGTTTCGGTTTATTCTTAAGCTGTTATAATTCGGTTCGCTTGTAAACGCTTCGAGTAGTAAACGGTTTGGTGCAGACAGGTTGCGGTTTGTAAACGGTTCGGTGTAAACGGTTTTTATCTGGTTCAACAGTTTCAAGTTGGAAACGGTTTCGGGTTAAAAATGGTTCCGTTCTTTTTCAATTCAGTTAGAAAGGGTTCGGTTATTAAACGATTTAACATTATTCAGATCGATTCGGTTTGATTTCATGATACTACATTATGGTTCGAGCCGATTTTTGGTTTCATAAATCAGTTGTTAATCGGTTCAGTTTTCATTAGGGTTGGTTGGTTTCGGGTAGTTAAATAGTTTGATTAATAATTACTTTATTTTTGTATTGACTTTAATTTGTTTTTGAAAGATCAAAGAATCATCTCATTTTAAAAATTTCGAGAAGTACAATTATACATCATAAGAATTTGATTAGGGCAGCTTTGGTCTAATATAATTCCGAACAAAATATAAAGCACTTCGATGATGTCATCAAAAGAGAAGACGAAGATTATTTATGCTCAATCCATGATTACATAAATAAAAGTCCGGGAAAACAATAATGTACTCCGTAGGAAACATGTGTGTATAATTAGATTTCATTTAAAATTTCTTTTAACGTGATTTTAATCTTTCTTTTACAGTAAACGGTTTGTAAACAGTTCAATTTATAAGCGGTTCGTTCTTAAACGGTTCGTTCTGTAAGTGGTTCGTTTTATAAACGGTTCCATTTGTACACGGTTAGGTGCAAACAGCTTGCGGTTTGTTAACCGTTCAGTGAACACAATTTTTATCCATTGTTCAAACGATTTCAGGTTGGAAACGATTCGATTCTTTTTTTTTTTTTGTTCAGTTGTATTTCAGATCGGTTTAGAATTGTTCGGTTCGTTAATGAGTTTGGTTCTTATACGGTTAAACATATATTATTCGAATCAATTCACTTTCGAGTTTATTAAAATACAATTTGGGTTAGTTTTCGATTTCAAAAAATTCTATTTTTAATCGGTTCGGATTTCATTTGGATAGTTGACAAAGCTAAGTGAGACATATCAATATTTGTTAATTAAGATTATGCTTATTGATTAAATCCTGTTCTTATGTATAAGAGAATAATTTCATGTGCTTTTAACTTTAGTTTTATTTGTTACTTCGATATATTTTGTCCTTTGTTTCTTGTGGAATTGCAACTTAGCTTGGCACATCTGATCTATATTGTATTTCTAACTGTGTGTCCCATATTTGATTAAAAAATTGTTGATTTATTTCCCTTTTTGCCATTTATTTTCTCCATATCTAAGTCTAAGTTGTAAAGATTTCAAGACAACATCCTCCAGTCAATGGCTACAACACATTGTATAATTCCACATAAAAATATTGGAGGAGCTTTCTCTACATTTATAGCGGTTCCCTTAAGAATTATAGGAAAATCATTTATGGAAACATTCAGTAGAATGCTGTAGAAAGTAATCTATTACTTTTTTTTGGTTTTAATTCGAACGAAGGAACCAAACATTAGAAGTAAGCTCCACAGACGGATAAAATTCAATCTTACAGACTAGACAAAAATATCAGTTATTCGATGCCTTACTCCCCTTCTTCGGGGAAGCTTTAGGTGTGTCAAGGAAACCTATGAACAGTAGAAAAGCTGCCTCATTATAAGAGAATCTAAGGATATAATGCAAACTTCACTCCAAAAATTCATATAATAAGAGATACCAAGCAGTTAGATAACAATTTTAAAACAAAAACATGTTTACGAGTGATAAGATGGGCTAGCCCGTGAAGCACCAGGTGCAGGCATTGGCATAGAAGTGCCTGGGGCTGGTGAAATTGGAGCAGAGGCATACGCAGGCATAGGAGATGATGTATATGTCTGACCAGGAAACGTGCTAGGTACTGAAACAAATGTTTGCCTACCATGCTGCATCGATGGGTCCCATGAGGGTGCAGGTGCCGCATGATTCTGAGGCGGTATGTTAGCACCATTACTGTATCCATTTGAAGGATATCCCGCACTTGTTTGAGGGTTCATCCATGGTGCTGCAGGAGCTCCAGGATAACTTGGAGCCTGTTGCACTGCTAGCATAGTGGGTTCTGGGATTGTGTAATCTCTACTTTTGTCACTATGAGCCTATGACAGGGGGCAGAAAAACCACCACATAAATTAAGGATTTTTCATTAGCAATAAATTCAAGAAGCATGCACAAATGAACATAATTCTACAAAGTATATTCTAACCATTGTATTGCAACTCTCTTTAAAACAAAGCACATAATATACCTTTACATTGAGATCAGTATGACGAGAATATGTTAGATGAAGCTTACAATAGCCACCATCATAAATGCAATGTCCTTCCAAAGATTCTTTCGCAACAGAAGCCGTACTAACATCTGAAAAAGAAACAATACAAATACTTAGAAACCTCAATGACTTCCATAACTAGGCAGGGAAGATGCAGGACACTAAAGACCATCAATCTTTTCATAGTAGACCATCAATCTTTTCAATTTTCATAGTGTATAAATGAAGAATTATTAGAAGCAAAGATCACAGATTACGATCGCCAAAGCTAGCCCCCCAAGTTTTATTATTATTTTAATATTATTATTATATAAAAAGCCCAGTGAAAATTCTAACCAAGGAGATAGTTTGAATCAAAAAATTATAATATCAAGACTATCGATATTGTCTTTCCATCCAACTGAATCGATGAAACAAATACTACGTCAGAAACAAGAATTTTAAGACCAAAAAAAGACTTCGATGTCAATAATAATAAATATAAATAATTAAAATTCTACAAGATATAAGCATCAAATGATAAACATAGACACATGGCTGAAGGACAAAGAAGATTGTCTAACAAAGTCACAGAATTTAAATGCATTGACCAAATCATACTAACAACTTGGCTTTTAAGACAATTAACATGCCTGCAGCTCATTCAAGAGACCAGAATTATCAAGCATTTGCCCTTGGAAAAATACAGTTCATAAAAAGGATTATTCCAATATGTTAATTGAACCATACAACAAAGGATGATTGGATGAATCATGAACATCTTCAAAAATTAAAAAACCAAAAAAAGGGTTTTTCTAAGCTATATCCTTGAGATCGTTGAGTTTCTAAGGTGTTGCCTATGCTTTTTCAATATTATAAGCTGGGCCCTCCAACTTAAGGTATTTAATCAACTTTACCTTTGACGTTAACTCAAAGTTAGTAATTCTAAGAAAATGGGAAGTAATAAGAAGCGGATGAGAAAAGAGAAAAAGTACACCGAGAACTTGACATATCAATGGCTGCATTAAGAAGAAAGAAGAAAAAGTAGATGAGAAAGCGTGGAAAAAATGCATAGGGGCCGCCTGAGGGTAATAGCCATAATATTGTCTGGGTTAATTAATTATTATGGGCTTTTAAGTATACCTGGAATGAGGGTAATTATTCGGGCCTGTAATTTATCCCCCCAAAACAGGGGTAAAACATTACACTGCCCCTCTAGGGTAATACTTTACAGGTTAAAAAATCAGCCCAAAAATTACATCATCTCTTTCCTATCTCCAACCTTTGTACTACGAACCTAGCTAAGGCGGCTGAAGCTTTCTCTCTCCTCCTCTCCTCCTTCGAACAAATTGACTGAAGAATTGGATTTGAAGTTGCTTCCCTCTTTGTAAATTGCCCCAAATTGAAGTTTAATTTAAAGGTTAACCATTCTATTTTTGTTATTTAATCTGTGGATTTTAATACAAATCCATTAATTGATGTTTGTGATTTATTCTATGATATGTTATTTGATTTTTGCGATTTTTTTGGTTTTATTTTGTGATTTAATCTAGGTTTGTGATTTAACCCTTCAATTTAGCCATAATTTATGAAATTGAACTAATTATTACTTCAATTTGTGCGGTTTTTGGGATAATATGAAGTAGTTGCCCTGGATTTAATACAGCCAAGCTTGTTAATAATGGACTGGAATTGATTAACCCATTAAAACTCCCAAACCTGATTAATATTAGCTCTTGAAAATCTTATACTCATCACTTTTTCCTTAATAGTTGGTGTGTTAAAAATCTACCCCCAAATGATTACTTGTAATCCAGGCAACCCCTTAATGTCAATCCCCTTATATAATTCTAACTCATTTTGGGCATGAAAATTCTCTATAAAGTGGGATAATCAATAGTTAACCTAACTACTAACGTTGGGTTAACATCAGAGGTTACAATTAAATAAACATCAGAGGTTACGATTAAATAAACATCTTAAGTTGGAGGCCACATCTTGTAATTTTGAAAAAACATGGGCACACCTTAAAAACTCAACAACCACTAGGGCATAGCTTAGACACCCCCCCCCCCCCCCCCCAAAAAAAAAAAAAAAAAAAAAAAAAAAAAAAAAAAAAAAAAAAAAAAAAAAAAAAAGTAACAATCACCATTACTTTCACTTTTCTTTAATTGATTCTGTCCATTCAAACCACAAAATCCCCCCACCCCCACGAAAAAAAAAAGGATGATTTGAGAATGTCACGTCAGTAGCATAACATTAAAACAAGGTATCCATGCAAAAAATTATGTTAATAACATGTTACAATTTACCGCATTGAAATCCCAAATATTATAGAGATGCAGAGAAGCTATACAGCCTAGGAATGGGGTATTACTCCAAATCCAATCAAGAATTAGAAAGAAGTACAGTAGAGCATATATAACGAGGGAGGTGTTTTTCAAAGTGTTTCCTAATAAAAACAGAAATGTGACCTTTTCTAACAGTCATATATCTTTCAAAAGAGGCAATTTAGTTAACTACATACAGAATGTAAGGTCCAAAAAGTATCGCAAATTGGAAGAACAGCCAAATAGATCAAATATATCCCAGAAAAAAGAAACCAACACAACACAAAGATGATAAATTACTTATGAGGTGGTGGGAGTGGGCAATCTCTTACCAGGATACTGAATTAGAGCCTGTGTCTGGCCATTTTTTTCAAATATAGCTATTTTTTGAACAGTGCCAAACGCAGAAAATACCTGTAAAAATCATTTGATAAGCATAACAATGAATAGAACTCGCTTGTAATAACCAAAATGTGATGCTGATGATACAATTTATTACCGTATGAAGAACATCAACAGTAACAGCATATTGCATATTCTCGATTGCAGCAAGAAGTACATTGCTCTCCTGATCTTTTTTAACTCCGTCAGCACCAACAACAGGCTAGACAAAGACACTTAGTCAGCATATCTGTAACACTGTAAGTTAATTCACTTGCATGATATAGAAACGCACCTGAACAAGACCTTCAAAAGCAGTAGGGTTCACAGGAAGGTAAGGATTGGTATAGTCCCTGCAGATACATAAGAAATTTTTAAATAAATTGCACCATTCCAACAGTAGCAAAACCAGATGATTCATAATTTGAGATAAGTGTGAAAGAAAAATAAAATTAAACTGTTTAACATATAAAAAGTAGCATTATCTGGCAGAGCTGAATCTACTCATCTAGTAGCTATTAAAGATACTGAGGTAATGCACATTCATAAAGGGAGCAGTAAATAGGATTTATAAATCATGATCCACTTTACACCTCAAAATTAACATAGCTAGAGAAAAATGCTGCTAAGAGTGATTAAACGAATCCACACACATATTTGAAAATTAGGGCCTACATGGGATTTCATGACTGAAGCGAATTTGCTACAAAAATCATTAGAATTAATACAAATTTTGATGTTATAATGAAATTAAATAAAGTAATTTTCATAGACTGATGATGAGGAGTTTCTAAAAAATAATTAAGATAATACGTTTTCTGATTATACAGCTATATTGCATGGTTAGTAATGACTTGCTTTCTTATACTCTCCCTTGTTTTACAACATTTCTGAAATGAAAAATCTTTGTATTCATCAGTATGTCACAAAATATTTCTGCATATATTGATGTTGGGATGGTCGTTTTAAACAGGTGGTATATCATGTCCTAACTCCTAAAAGTATCCATAAAAATAAGGAATATCATATTTAGTGTCTACTTCAGGCATCAAACCAAACGTTTAAGTGTCCCAAAATGTCAAATACAACACATACTAATTCACGTGAATCATTAAATCAACTTAGCAATCCCACTATATTATTAGCGCTGCATATACTCCCCCATCATACAAGGCATGGGCCTCATTAAATTGAGATGTAGCCAGTTAACCTATGGAGTTTGCTAGACAGTTGCAATATTCAAGATGGCTGCGCTTTCTAATATTGAAGTAATTAAACTGAGAAATAAAATGGTAGGGTAAGTATGCTATAACTTTCTACATCACGCTAATTCACCACTTAACTTAAAATGCTTTGGGTACACCCTAGGTGCTAGGTACATAAAGGCAATGATGTCTTCTCCTCAAGAGACCCCAAGAAGAATGACCTCACTGGGTACAGAGGCAGCAACAAAGTGACAATGATGTCTTAAAATGCTAAATCACCACTTAACTTAAAATGCTATGGGCGAACCCTAGGTGCCAGGTACATAAAGGCAATGATGTCTTCTCCTCAAGAGACCCCAAGAACAATGACCTCACTGGGTACAGAGGCCGCAACAATTCATTAAAGTGACAAATTATGAGGCTAGACTTGTTTGAGATAAAGAGGAGAAGAAAATAGTAGAAACTTGCAGTACAGTTCATGTTTCCTTCAAATTAAATCTTAATCTGACATTATGATCCACAGCTGAGCAAGAGCCCTAATTCTAAAATCACAAATCATAATCATAAGTTGCCCATTATACTATAAACCAACTATCGGCCTTTCACCTTGGGACACAGCTGTGCTTAATCTGACATTATGATTCACAGCTGAGCAAGAGCCCTAATTCTAAAATCACAAATCATAATCATAAGTTGCCCATTATACTATAAACCAACTATCTGCCTTTCACCTTGGGACACAGCTGTGCTGAACACACTCCGTAAGGGTCTATTCTGTTCACCTAATTTTCACTTATTTCAGGTGTAATAAGTTCATAATGTTTTGTTAAGTTCAAATAAGTTCAATTCAGGAAAAATAAGTTCTGATAGGGCTACCCAAATACAAATTACAACTAAAATAAAATTAAAATAAAATCTAATAAGTTCTGGTATGATAAGATAAGTGAAAATTTCTTGAATAGAACACAACCTAAGCCATGAATACAAGCCAATCCCAATTAAGTTCATGAACCTCCGGCAACACTGATTAACATTTAAGTACTATAAACCTGAACCATACACAACAGCACTCAAAATTCTTTCCTCAATGGCTTAATCCGAAACAAATCAACCCAAAATTTAATTAACCAATATAAATTGCATTTTTTACACTATAACAGTCGGATTCCCTTCTTCCTTTGCACCAAAAGGGAAATCTCTAAGAAGAAACCTTTGCATGCCATTTCAATTTACAATCTACTATCCACACCACCAAAAAAAAAAAAAAAAAAAAAACCTAAGTCTCTTGGACTTCGTAGTGGGATTTAGTTGAGTTCAGTTGTACGGGTGATTAGAAGATAAGGTAGTCATCATTATTTATTGTTTTTAAATTCAGGTGAGAGAAAGTAGGGACCACAATGATTTAAACAAGTCAGTACAATAAGAGCCAAAAAAAATGAGGGATTCTAAAAGATTATAATTAAGAGGGCAAAAGGGGAAATGGAAAGTGGGAAGGAGGGAGTAGCTGACAATAGGTCTTAAATCACAAAAATACTCAGATTCTGACACCTATGTGATTCTAGAAGTGAAGATCAGAATATTAACAAAGAATTAAAAAAGGAACCACCACAGCATGAAGACACAAGCAAATTGCTAGGAAAAGTGCAGAGAAATATAAGCCTTAAAACAAACATACATGAAACCAGATTCCCAATGTTAATCTAAGAAGCAAATAAACACATCATCAAAACTTTCCACACAATATCATAAAAGTGCCAGCAGTTCTTTTCAAACATTCTAATATCTAATTGATCCTTAAGCCTCACTAACAAGGAAAAGGATTAGTCACCCAAAATAATCTCTAATCTTAAACATGATAATATACATCATGTGGACCTCCTTAGTGATGTCTGATAAGTGTGATTTGCTCCATAAACAATTTCTTCTGTATCTGTAGTTGTAGTAATTGTAACTAGGCTTCTATGGGTTGAGATCAACATCCCTAGGACTACCTCCAATAACAAAAAAATCTCAGTGTCCCAAGCAATGGAGTGACTCCAGTCACTACAGCTTGTTAGAGAGAGAGAGAGAGAGAGAGATTCAAAGTTTCCATGGATTCTTTAATATTATTATAATAAAGTACACAATTAAAGTTGTTCTACCATGGTAATGGATTGCTTAGAGGCAAGAATCATTTTTACACAGTTTATGTCATAAGAGAAATAAAGACTGGAAATGATCGTGGGGATTCCCAGTCCCTTCACTAAATAATGCTTTTGCCACTTCTCCCATACATGCATTGACATAATAATTTGGCAATACATAATTCTTATAAAACGAAATTTTAAATTCAGCAAAAAAATAGTCAATGAACTTTCTCAGTGATGGATCAGCAAAGTAAAGTACCTGCTCCTGTGTGATTGAAACTTAATATTCAGGTCTGTGTGCGCAGAATATGAAATTCGCAGATTACATGAACTCACATGCTCCGGAAGCAAATACCTATATCAAAATGTTTAGTCAGTATCAGAATATAAGAGAAGAAATTGACAGGCAGAGCAAGTATATAGATATTTTTTTTCCCAAAACACCATACACAATTACACAGCAACCTCTAAATACAGGTTATATACTTGGCAAATTGATACATCATTCACGAATTGAAATGAGGATAAGGAAAGGGAAATTAAAAGGCAGCAATGACCTCATACCTGGGTATACTTCTCCCATCCAATGCATCCTTTGCTGCACTTGCTGTGTCAACATCGCTGAATTGGATTAACGCCTGCCATTCCAAATTAATAAAGTGAGACAATAGCAAAGGGAGAACACTACAGTACAAGGTGGAAGATCAAACTCTTTACCTGAAATCCAGCTGCCTTTTCAAAGGTGGCAATTTTGTGGACAAATCCAAAGGCAGAAAATACCTTTCAAACACAGAAAATCCAAAGGAACAATAACTCAATAAGTATAGGATGAAATAAGCAAATGAACAACATGTGGCTCATCTCGATTCTCATCAGCAACTATGAAATTAGCAATAGACTAGAATCAGGTGCAGAACAAGACCTGTATATTTAAGCGTGACGATAGACCATAGAAAGCAGTATGACGCACATGATTTTAATTCCAAACTCTCTCCAACAAAAGAATTTAAATAAGAACCATCATCATCTGTGATTCAATGATGCCAATCAAAATTCACAATTACAAAGAAGACAGCCTATAAAAATTTAAGGACAGTCAATTACATTGCTGTAGCATAAAGCAACTCATACAGAAAGAACATTCAATATTAATGGCAAAAAAAGAGCACCAAACAACAGGAGGGCAGAAAAAGATACGAACAGGAGGGAAAGATGACAAGAAAAAAGATACTGAGAGAGAGAGTTGATGAAAGATGATGGGACTTTTCCACAAAAGTGAAGAAAAGGAAAAATTAACCTATATGAAAAACTTTAAGTGAGACCAATCTGAATACATTGATCTTCGAGCTACCAGCCTAGCTATTACGATAATTCACCAAATGCTGCAAAATAGATCCAGCCTTGGTGTAAGCAAAGCCATTTTGTGGGCAAAAAAAGCTGAAATTTTGTCCTGGTGCAAGTAGTTTTGATTTTGGGTCTTTTGAATGTATGAGTTTTAAACCTGATGTGCCAAGTATTCTACATACATATGTTCATTTTAATATTGATAAGTCTCACTTCTTCTGAAAAGCATTTAGAGAAGCAATGTGTCGAAGGCATAGGGTACTCAGTAAAGTGCAGTCACTTTGAACCATAGTGAAATAGAAATTAGATCAGTGTCCATAAAACAGAGAGAATAAAGATAACAAGGAACTTAACACTTAAAAGATAAAAAAAAGAATTCAAAGCATTCAAACTATTAGGTCACAGCTAGAATAACATAGGCTTGTTTAAATCAACTCAATTTAATTTATCTTACGTATTTCGTACATATTCAAACATAATAAGTTTTAAGGACAACTTCAGACAAAATTTAATCAAACAAAAGCATGTAATTTAAGTTACTAAAAAAAACCCTACATACCCAAAGAATTCACAAAATGTTGCTGATACATGGGTAAAGATATCATACCAAACAACTCACTTTCCACAACACCCATCCATAGAGGCATCACCAAGCAATATGGTTTACCTCTTCTCATAGACAGAGTCTTTCCTGCTTCAATGGCAATTAGTAACTTCCCCAAAACAAACAATTCTATGAGGCATGACTCATGAGTGACCCGGGGACATAAACTCTGTGGTCTATAGTAAAGCGAGAGGCGCTAAGCAACTTTGGTTGCAGAAGGAGGGGGAGAACGGAGGCAAATGGAAGAAATTAGATGAACAATTTCATGAGGAAAAGGAGCACCTTCTGTTGACAGTCTAATTGTGGAAGACAGGTATCTTTCTCTTTTTTCTACTGTTTCTGTTACAAGAAACTTTATCTCATTTTCTTATCTTCATTTAACACATCAGCACATTGTTAAGGCCAGTACTTACAGCAAATGTTCCAGCTCTCCAATTGGCATCATATTATTTCTTTTATGTATAGACACCACTTCTAACTTTCCCAATCCACACTCTGAGGGCACATACATTGATAATATTAGCTTGAGTTTGTCAAAGAACAAAAAGGGTGAATAACATGATTGTTCATAAGGAAATAAATGTCCCGATCATCTCACAGCTACAAAATTTATGGTACAAAAAAATTTAGGGTTCTGCAATGCAAATCAAAGTGTTTTGACAATGGTGTCTCTTTTGCAATTTATTTTGTGTGTGCTCCACATGATAGCAATGGTAAAAAGTACACAAGAGCCAGGATTCTCTTTAAGTCTGATTAGCCTTCACATACTACCACTATCAGACAGCAGGAAAAAGAAAGACCACGTGATTGCTCCACCAGAATTTCATAACATAGCATAATGTTCTAACTCTCTTCAAAAAGGCTTGTAACTTTTTTATCCCGTACATAATCCTTGGCATCCCATCCTTATGCCATAATGCCTTATCAATACTTTAGTTCTCTCTTTCCTTGATCAGTTGAACCTAACATAAATTGTCAAACTATCAACTTCGAAGCACCCCCTAAATCCAAGGTACAATATGCCCCTAAGTCCCAAGGACAACTAATTTACCAATCAGGCTCATAACATCAAATAAAAGCCTATTTATTTTAAACGGTTTCCTTACCCATTGATATAACAGTAAATATTAAGATCATGTTCTAGACCTTAGAAATATTGTACAATCCTACAATCTAGCAATTACAAAATGACGTAATTTTAATCCGACTATTACAATAGTTATCTCATATGATCATTCGGACAGTGAATAGAAATTTTGACACGGTTATTAAAGATCATAAGGCATTTATAAGGGGTGGGGGACTTTCCTATCTTTTTCAATATAGCACAATACAATACTGTTTTATCACTATACAAATTCAAGCGATTTAGATGTATTCCACATATTACTATTTTCAAAACCTAGGCATAACTATGTTCACAAGTCTAGTGATCCTAAAAACCTAGTGCACAACATATAAATAGGCGTTTCGTTTGAAAGTCAATCATTGACATGACTCAGCAGTTTCAACATATCATCATCAGTTTCATCACAATGTAAAACAAAATGAAGAAATCATTGCATTGAAATTTAGGCCTTCAAGGAAACACTCACCAAGTGAATAACTTCAATAGTCACGTCACCAGGTTGCACCCCTTCCATAGTAACTAGCAACACATTCCCCGGAATGTCACCGGGGCTCTTATTGTTCACGATTTCGTGTCTATTCGAATACTGAATGTACACAGTTTTACCCCGAACTTGCGCCGGTTCTGAAGCCGACGCAAAATACGAAACCATAGAGATAGCCTGATTAAGGTCTGCCTGCAATCATACATCAAATTCCAAAAATAATCATTACACAACAATATTATCATAAATCATCCCATTAATCCCACCTACAATTCAAACAATTTCTATCATACCCACAAAACTTAAAAGCCCTAATTTCACAAATTAACCAATTTAAGACTATAAATTCAAAATTAAACACATACATATTCGACGAAAGCTTGATTACGATTGGCGCCGACATTGCACTTGGTATTGACGATCTTACCAAAGGGTTTACAGAGCTCAACAAGCTCCTCTTCGGAACACTCCCATGGAAGATTGCGCAAGTGGAGAACCTTCGATGGTGTCTGGGTGTACCTAAACTGATGTTGCCCAGAAGATGACATCGTAGAAAAAACTAGGGTTTTCGATGACTTTTAAGATTTCAATTTCACAAAATTGATCGAAGATAGAAAGTAGAGAAGAAGAAATTAGGGGTTTCGTTGGAGTTTTTGGGGGAAAAGGGTTTTTTGATGAACGATGAAGATGAATGAAGTTTGGGTTTGTGGGATGATGAGATAATTTAACCCGCTATCTGAGATTGGGATATTTTCGTCTACAGCTTTAACAGACAGATTTTTCTTTTCTTTTTTTTTTATTTTTTTTCTTTTTTTGAGGGTTGTTTTAATGATTTGAGAGATTCTTATGTAGTGATAAATCGGATGTGTCTAAAGGTAAGGGTAATTTCTAGTTTTCTACCGGTTTGTTACTCTTTGCAACAAAAAAATTTGAAATGAGCTAAATAAAAAAAAAAAAAAAAAAAAAAAAAAATTCACCCAAAGTTGCATTTGTGTAATCGAATGTATAGAAGAATGTATGCTAACGTATTTATAACATGTACAACTCAATCTCTTAGACTGTTTATAAAAAAAACATACAAAGTAAAACTTAACTAATTCTCGTCATATTATTTCATCTATTCCACAAAAGCACTTTACAGAATGGGCATATAGTTTAAGTCTATAATGAGATTTTGAATTTTGTCGACAACTTGGATTTGTTATTGGTGGATGTATATATGTGACGTGAGTAGAATCGAATCGGGCAAATAACTACAAATATCATTGAAGAGGGATATTATGTACCAATTCATTGAAAGAAACTTTAAGATCATTGATGACAACAAGGTTATTGCAAATTATGACTAAGGTTGAAAATTTAATTATTTTCTTTAAAATGAAAGAAGATTCCATTTTAGATAGTCATTGCTTTATAGGATGAGGCAAACCCATTAATAAGATTGGTCACAAAACTTGGTTCCTTCTTTTTACCATAATATAATCCCAAGTTCTTCTTTATTGATTCTCAATTCCACTTACAAATGGTAACACACCCGTTGAAATTTAGTTTAGCATTGTAATACTACTGCTTCTTTATTGCTACCACACTACGGCTTTATTCTTTAGAGTTGTTCTGATCTACTCTGCTGAAATCTTTTATTCTGCTTTGAGCCCAGGAATTCAATATGCTCTACTCTGCTAACATCTGTTATGCTCTACTAAAATCTCTCTGATCTGCCCTACTCTGCTGAAATCTTCACTGCTCTAACAGAAGCTCAAACGAACAAGGCATACCACTACTATGGAATTATTGAGGAATTCAATGTGTAATTATTACTTCGTATTATTATTTGGTTAGCATAGAATTCTTAAGGAATTTAAGGTATGTAATTTAGACTTATTAATCTTGGTTGATTATTATGCCACTGCAAAGCCACTTGAATTTGATGACTATGAGACTATTTATATATTGAATATTTGGATTAACTTGAAAATTCAAGTTTCTCCCATAATTTGGATTCTTTGGATCCATAATAAAGACACAACAATAAAGGGAAAGTAACTATATTATCTTTATATTAAGGTTAAAGATTAATATAAGGAAATTTTGAATTTTGGTATCTCGAAAATAACCCTAGTTGAATTTTCACACCCGTTTAAAACTTTTTTTATTTTGGTACACATCAAAGTATCAAAGTGTAAAATTATAGGTTTTTGGTACCTCAGTCCGTGTTCCGTTAAGTTTTCCGTTAGTGGGGTACTGCCACCTTCCACCACCCTTAGCCCCTCTCTCCCCCTCCCTGTGCGGCTGTCGGCAACCCCGAGAAAAACGACCTCCTCCCAGCCATCCTTAGCCCCCCTCTCCACTTCCTGTACGACTGTCGACAACCCCGAGAACAACCTTCTAGCCACCAAAACACCAATTACCAGGTGCACAACCCACCACAGCAGCCTGTCGCAGCGACCAGGCATGCATCCCAGCCATAGCTGCCTACCATCATGGCCAGGCACGCATCCACCGAACACACTCCAGTTGCCATCACCACCACTCGAAACTCCCTAATTTACCTCCCCATTCCCAAAAAACCCCCCAAACACTCTTCCCCCACTCCCAAAAAACCCCAAACATTTATCCCCCACTCCCGAAAAACCCCAAACACTCATCCCCCACCATCGAAAACCCTAGTCGTTAGCGTTTCGGGGTGGGGGAAGGAGTGATTCGAGGTTCATGGGAGGGAGGGAAGGGTTTTGCGGTGGTTTAGGTGGGTTTTAGGGAAGGGGGAAAACAGGGGTTATGGCTTACATTGGAGGAGGGTAAGGGAGGGGGTGGGGTGGCCGACACCTGAGAAATTTGGCCACCGACAGCCGAAAGCCAGTACGGGGAGGGGGAAAGGTGGCTAACGGGGAGGGGTGGCAGTGGCCGGTGGTTTTTTTTAAAGTTTTTTTTATTTTTTAAAGTTTTTTTTAATAAATTAAATTATTAAATAATTAGATAACGGGCCCCACTAATGAAACATGAACAGAGGTACCAAAAACTATAATTTTACACTTTGATAGGTACCAAAATAAAATAAAATAAAATAAAAAATTTAAACCGGTGCGAGAATTCAAATAGGGTCATTTTCAAGTTACCAAAATTCGAATTTTCCTTAATATAATATAATTTGAAAAGAGTGAAAAACTATCAATAAATTAATACTTCCTCCGTTTCTTTTACTTGCAACACAGCCTTGTGGCACGTGTTTTGAGGTCGGGTTTATGTAATGTAAACGGATAAATTATTCATTATAATTTTTACAAATGATACTTAACCCTATTCTAATCTTCGTGTAAAAATTATATTGATAAAATCGCTCGTTTATCCTCACTAATCATCTCCTAAAACTGCGTGCCTAAAAGGTGTGTTGCAAGTAAAAGAAAACGGAGGAAGTAATAAACATTGACATTCGGGACACTAACTAGTTCACATCAAAAGCTTGTATTGTTGGTGATAGCGGAGTTGGCATCCTTGCCACATCAACTTTAGTTTATTATAACTAATTATATTCTGTTGTAACAGAATTTGGAAGCTTCAAGATTTCAGCTTATATTATTGAAGGGAATATTTCAAGCATCCCAAACTTGAGCCCCACTGTGATCATACACTTAAGCATGGTGGCGTCCAAAGGGAAGGAAGCTAGAGTAAAAGAGTCGCCAACAAGTTTTAGGACGGAACTTGTAAACCGTTCACAAGGTGAAGGTTACACCCCTTCACAATCCATGAGATCGCTAACTTCATAGTAGTCTGGAACCATGACTGGATATTCGGGGATTAAGGTACAAATCCAACCTAAAAGAGATTGAACTTGCCCTAAAAATAGGCCTCTACTTTATTCTTCTCATATTCATCTGCGCTTTCTGACTAACATACAATTAATATATTAATCCCAAATCTGTTTAATCTATGTTGGTTGATTATTAATGCACAAACAAATCTATTATTGGCAATCACTTGAATTATAATCATATTAGTCTAAACAAGTGATGAGTGTCATTTATGGCACTCATTAGGCTTCTTTTAGGATGATTTTACATGGTTTTTGTATCCCTTTTTACTTTATTTTCTCTAGTTTTACTTACATTTTCCTTACTTTGCTATTTCCTTAGAAGTTTTCATATTTTCTTGCTTTTCTAGTATATTTTGCATTTTCTTCTTTACTTGTTTGATTTTCTTTGTTTATAGGAAGTTGGCGAGTTCGAGAATCTTAAGTGTATTCTGATTTGAGTTTTCAAGTCAAGAGAGAGGTCCCGTTTCTCCATTTGAAGCCCAAGAGCAAATGAGTTCAAGAGCTTGGTCATTTAAGTTGCACCTTCATGTCGTGTGGGCATGAAGGAGTGGTGTCGAACCCACCAAGAAGTGCTCAACTTACTGCTTATTGCATCATGGCTCATCCGGAGCTTACGAGGACAAGCTCGGCCTCACCAAGGGACTTCCCTTGCTCTAGCTTCGCGGGCACGCACGAGAGAGGAGCGACCGCGCCAGGCCTATGCGTGGCCGCCCGCGACCCTAGAGCGGCCACACCCCTTCCTTCTCCCTGCTCCATACCCTTTTTGTAGCGGCCGCGCATACTTGTGAGGGGCCGCACTCTTTGAGGTTATTTTTGGAACGTCTAACTAACTTCCTTATAGTTAGTTTTTCTGTAAATAGAATTAGCTAGATTTTTGGAAGAGAAGTGACAGGGTAAAGCCGTATCCCCTAATAAAAAATAAATACGTAAGTCCTCTAACTAAGGCAGATAGGGAAGTAGGGTCGAACTCCACAGGGAAACAAGTCTTTCTATTCCTAATTAACTAATATAATCTAGATTATGAAGTAACCAATATATAAGTCGAATATGAAACTAAACTACGAAGAATGAGAACAAGGAGAAAACAATATATAAAAGGATCTAGGGGATAGGTTCACCAATAAATAATACTCCAGGGTAAAACATAATAATCAATCATTAACATTGCATAAATAACATGATTAACAGGCTCTCGTAATTTATTAATCAATATAGATCTAACAGGCTCTCGCAATTTACTAGATCTAAGTTCCTATTGAAAATAGCCTTTAATATCAAATTAACATCTGCTCGATTCATCAATTCAATATTGCTATACTTTTACAAGCCCTAGAAATAAAACTACTCACACATAATAGAAACTAAACTAATCAAAGCAATAAAGTAAGACATAATTAAAGGAATAGAATAAATAACTAAGATTAAGAGAAGAGAAATAGTTACCAAACAAATCTGGAATTAAGAATGGATTAAGAACAAAAGTTTAAGAGAGAGAGAATCTAAGAAAACAATTAAGAGAGTAAAGAAAGTGTAAAAGGAAAAGAAGAGAGAGAGCTAAAATCGTATTACGGAGGAGTATTTATACTCCGTACAAATCCTAAACTAAAACAAACTAAAACGACACTAATCGTCTCCTAATAAATACACGCGCCCGATCGGGCGCGCCTTTTTGCTTCCTAATACTAATCTCGCGCCCGGCCGGGTGCATCACCGGGCGCCAACCTTAGCTTCTCCCGCCCGGCCGGGCGCGCCTCCGGGCGCCAGCCTCTTTGGCCGGGCGGCTCACTTGGGCCACTATTTGGACTGTGATTGGGCTCCAATTCTTTGGGCCAATCTGGGTTTCCTCTTCCGGTCTTGAATACTCGGTCCAAATGCCCCGGTATCATCTATACCGAGCCCTTAATCACCGATTCGATGGCTCTAACCGGCCCTGGGCTATAGAATCTGGTCGTGCTTCTCCAATGTTCGTGATTGCTCCAAAATATCTCGGGAAAATACTCCAAAAGCATAAATCCCTGCAAAAGTCAACCAAATCTACGAAAACACTAAAAAACACCAATTAGTAATAAAAGTGGCTCTAAAGAGCCAAAAACACTACTAGTTATGACCAAGGGATGGGGGTAAAATACTATATAAAATAGACACATCAAGAAGTTTAGAGAGAAAGAATTAAAACTAGATTTTGATTAGATTTTAGAGAGAGAAACTCTTGATTTTGTGGTATTGTTCTTAGATTTTAGAGAGAGAAGCTTGATAATTGATGATTGTGCTATTGAGATCTTCATACCTCTTTGATGTTATCAAAGTTTTGTAAGAATTCTTTACTTTTAAATGCCATTTGATGTTTGATTTCGTTATACTGTTGAATTTCTATTATTTAGCTTGAACTTGATTGTTGAAGTTGAATTACAATGTTGATGATTAGATTAATGATTTCTTTGGTATTGCATTTCAATTTCACCATTAGTGAGTAGTTGATTTACTAGGGAATGTGGTGAAGCATCTTTTGGTGATAATCTAATGCTAATTTTTGGGGCTTTTGATTGAATTGTTGATGTGATTAAATTGGTTAATGAAACTTGTGCATGTGCTTGGTTTGAAAAGGAGTAGCTAACTGATAGGCTAAAGTCGTAATCACCTAATAAAAAATAATTCCTAAGTCCTCTAACTATGCCAATAGGGAAGAAGGGTCGAACCTCAGGGAAACAAGTTAGTTTATTCCTAATTAATTAAGAGTAATCTAAATTATCAAGTAACCAATTTGTTGTTGTAAAAAGAAACTATACTACGGAGATCAATTTTAAGGAGAAAATCAATAATAAGGAAGCCTAGGGTCACAGGTTCACCAATAATTAATAATCCGGGATAAATCAAATCAACCGATAATTAACATTGCATATATAACATGATTAACAGGCTCTCGCAATTCACTAGATATAAGTTCCTATTGAAAATAGCCTTTAATATCAAATTAACATCTGCTCGATTCATCAATTCAATATTGCTATACTTTTAAATCAAATCACATCTGCTCGATTCATAATCTAATTGTAAAGAATTAAAACAATCCAATAAGAAATTATCATGCAATGTCAATAATCAACGATAATAAATTAACCCTTCATATTAATTATGGATTCCCCAAAACCCTAGAATTAAACTACTCACACATAATTAAATCTAAACTAATCAGAGTAATTAAAGGAAACATGATGAGGATCAAAGCAAAGAAAATAAATAATAAAGGAGAGAAGAGATAGTACCAAAAGAAAGAAATATAAAGTTGCATAAACTAAGAGTTTAAAGACAGAAACAAAAGAGAGATAATTCTAAGAGTTTAATTAAGAGGAGAGAGAGAAAAAGAAAAGAAAAACTAAAACTAAACAAATTAATAAAACTAAAACTACCTAATCTAAGGCTAATCCCCCTAACCTACGTACTACTACTCCTTTAATATCTAATGGAGTAATAGGAAAGTGAGTTTGATAGAAAGTCAAACTACAACTCCTAAACCCACTAAAACTAGTTCCTAAACCGACACAATTATCAGCAAACGAAACCAAGTGACCGGCCCAAAATTGCATAAGCCCAAGAAGTAAGACAGCCGAACTGTTGTAGCAGCCTAACGTGTTGCTGGACACATCAGCCCGATCGAGCCCGTCTATCTGGCAGCGAGATGGGCTTCTTCACGCGCGGGCTCGAGTGTTCTCCTTGGTATTGGATCCTCAAGCTTTGAGCCCAATCTCCTCTTTTTAACTAAACTTGATCATGATATTAATTTGGGACCTCTTCATTTAAATGAGCCCTTAATCACCAAATTAAATTCCTCTAACTCGGTCTTGGATTTAAAGTATATAGTCATAAAATACGTTTCGACTCTAATATCTTCATAGTGGCTCAATAAGCTCAGGAATTATTATAAATCTGCAAATTCCTACAAAATAATACCAACTCTACAAAAGCACTAGAAAACGTATATTAGTAATAAAAATAGCTTCATGAAGCTCAAATAAGTACAAATATGACCGTAGGACGGGGAATAAAAATATATATAAAATAGACTCATCACTAACCTTTAGGATCATGCTAGATTGCATAATAAATTTCAATGACACGAACAATTTATTTGAGTGCTATTATTATCGTTTGATCTCGATTTGTGATTTTCCTATTGAAGTCATTTGTAGAGAAATCTAGCTTGGCCATAGGAAATAACCTTTTGAGTGATTATGATTGCTTGTTCAGAGTTGTTCTATTTTCCCTCGCATCGCGTTGTTGATTGAATCCTCACGAATTAGCAAGATTGTTAGCAAGCATGTAGATCCTAAGTTCCCTAGTGCTTGATATTGAATTCTATTTGATTTAGCTTAATTGAATTGATTCCCATTAGTATAACCAACCCGCCCCCTAGCTTTCGGAATAGCTTAGCATCGACCTTAGCACTCCCTCTTTCCCTTGAGATTCGACCTAGACTTACCCTTTACCTCGGGTTGGTTTAGTTTTATAAATATTGTTTTGGCCGGGAAATCTAGACCCCAACGACCTAGGTGTACCCCACGTTAAAAATGGCGTCGTTGCCGGGGAAGGCATGATGATTGCTATTGATATTTGCTTTGAGTTTTTGTATGCGTAGGGCAAGAGGACGAACTCTAGTGCCATTTGATCCGGAAATTGAGAGAACTATAACAAGGATAAGGGTTGCTAATCGTTCTTCAAGTCCAAGCTCTCCAAGAGAGGAAATTCATCAAGAAAGAGAAGAAGAAGATCGAGAAATCATGGGAGCTAATCCAAGAGTAGCATTGAAGGAGCTGGGAACTCCCGGAGCATATAGATTTGAAAGTGGGATTGATCCACCAACGACACCGGAAAATGATTTTGAGATAAGGCCAGCAATGATCACTTTGATTGAGAGGCGACAATATAGTGGTGCTAAGCATGAGAGCCCTCTCAACCATCTTAAAGAATTCGAGAAAAATTACAATACAATCAAGGTGAACGGGGTTTCTCAAGAATTCATCTGCCAAAAGCTTTTTCCCTTCTCACTTATTGGGCCTGCCTTAGAATGGTTGGACAAGGAGGTGAAGCCTAATTCTTTGAGGACTTGGGATGAAGTTACAAAGGAATTCCTATCCTGTTTCTACCTCTAAAAGAAAAAGACCAAGGTGAGAGCCCTCATTCAAAGTTTTAAACAAAAGCCGAGCGAGAGTCTTTATGAGGCGTAGGAAAGGTACAAGGAGTACCAACGAGAATGTCCTCATCATGGGATTCCAACCTACCTAATCATTCAAATTTTCTATGGAGGATTGAGTCCTCAAGGCAAATCTTGTTTGGATGCCGGTGCCGGTGGCCCTATCATGAATAAGTCGGAGGAAGAAGGTGTGGATTTAATTGAGAATGTGGTGAGATACCATATGGATTAACAAGAAGGTGAGAGAGAGTCGACGAGCAAGAGTTGTTCAACGGTCTATTCAATCGACCATCTCAATGCCATCAATAACTTGTCCTCACAAATTTCAAATTTGGGAAAGGAGATGACCTCAATAAAAGCAAAACTTGAGAGTGATTCCTCACAAACACCTTTTCTTCCATCCCACAATAAGGGGAGAGGTATATCTTCTAACTCTACTCCTCTTTCAATTCAACTTCAAATAATATGTCAAGTGGATGTGTGTTTTGTGATGTTTTTGGGTCTTATGACCACGATTCTTCTAATTGTCCACATGCATTTGAGAGTTGTGATCAAGGTGAGAGCAATGATTGTGAGCAAGTGAAATTTGTTTCCAATAACAACAATGGAACAAGGTTTGATGGTCCAAGACAATTTGGGAATAGAAATGCTCACCAACAAGGGAATTTTGACAGTTATAACAATGGTGGCTATAGAAACCAAGGAAACCAAAATTTCCGAGGTAACTATAACAATCAAGGTTATAATAATCAAAATCAAGGCCAATACCAAAACTAGGGTAATTGTAATAATAAAAATCTGGAGAATTTTCAAAATAACAAACAAAGGGGACCTCCACCCGGATTTGCTCCAAAGACCTAAGAAAATGGTGAGAATTTCTATGCTCAACCTTCAAATTCCAAGAATACCTTGGAAGAGATCATCGAGAACCAAACCAAGATTTTGAACACTTACATGTCGGTGAGTGACAAAAAGTTTAATGAGATGAGGACACACAATAAGATGATTGAAACACAAATATCTCAATTGGCTAACACCTTGAAAGAGAGTGTGAATGCTATTCCTTATTCTTTACCCTCACAAGGAGTTGAACCTAAGAAACCCATGTATTCAATCACCACAAGGAGTGGGAAAGTGCTTGAAAAGAGAGTTTCTAGGAAAACTAAGGAAGATGAGAGGATGAGTGATTCGTGTGAGGAAAAAGAGAATAATTTGTCAAGAAGTGTGAGCAAGGAGGAAGTTCAAGAGAAAAAGAAGAGTGATGAGTCTAGCAAGGTGAGTGAGAATTCTAATGAGAAGAGTGTTGAGAAAAAGAGGAAACAAGATGAGGATTTCAAACCGAGACTTCCATATCCCCAAAAGTTCAATAGGTACAAGTTGGATGAACAATTGGGAGATTTATCGAGATGCTAAGGAAAATCCATCTTTCTATTCCTTTCACTGATGTTTTGGGAGAAATGCCTAACTATTCTAAGTTTCTTAAGGAAATCTTGAACGGTAAGAGAGATTGCAATGCGGTTGAACCGGTGAGTTTGGGGGAGTGTTTTAGTGCTTTTATCCATAATGACTTACCCCCAAAGATGAAAGATCCATGAAATTTCTCCATTCCTTGAAAAATGCACTTTGTGATCTTGGTGCTAGTGTTAGCATCATGCCTTACTCTGTTTTCAAGAAACTTAAGTTAGGTGAGCTTTTTGCAACAAACATGACCCTTTAATTGGTCGACCGTTCTATTAAGTTCCCAAAAGGTAGAATCGAGGATGTGCCCCTCAAAATAGGAGAGTTCACTATTCCCGTAGATTTCATTGTGCTTGAGATTAAGGAAGATGACAACATTCCTATCATTTTAGGGAGGCAATTCTTAGCAACTTCGGGTGCTTTAATAGATGTGAAAGATGGCATGATTACTTTGTGTGTTGGTGATAGTAAGGAGAGTTTTAAGCTCAAGTCAATGCATGAGTCTCTATCTTATGTGCAAGGAATTATGTGCATAAACTCTTTGTGTTCGAATGCTAATGATTCTATATTTGTGTTTTCTACTAACAATATGCTTGTAGCTTGTGATGAAGTTCCTAAAAGTGTTGAACGCAAGGTTGTTACTAAAGAAGACAAGGATTTATCAAAGCTTGAAGATGAGTTTGAGATGCCATTTTGGTTTGATCTTTCTTTGAAGGAAGATTAAAATAGTTTTTCAAGGGGTGAAAATGCGGATCTCAAAGATCCAAGGAAGAAGAGGCCAAGGAAGAAGAAGAGATTTTCTAAGAAATACAAGAGGAAGTTGAAGTCCGAAGAGTTTGATTTGGTATCCATGATTCAAGATGACATGGTTCATGAATGACTTTGCACAAGCTTTGCAATGGTTTTATCCTTTCCACCACTTTGGATAAGGTGGTGCTTTTTGACCCTCCGTGATTTGGAGGAAGGGTCGAGCTTAGGACCTTAAGCAAGCGCTTCCCAGGAGGCAACCCGGTTTTCTAACTTTTTTCTCTTGATTCTATCTTTCTAAATTTCTTTATTTCACTAGTCTTGTTGTTTGGATTAATAGGTTGTAATCATCGGAGTTGGATTATCCCGAGCGAGCTTGAGCGTAGTGGGAACTTTTTTCGTGGTGTTTGGTAAGAATATGCTCGATATTATTAAATTTTGAGAGGAATGGGTAAGGTAATGTAGGAGGTAAGTTAGGAAAAGAGGTGCTAAAATTTAAAGCAAATATGAACTTGGTGGGTTCATTATGGTGCTCTCATTAATTTGGAGTGTTGAACCCACTGAAAATGAATTTAGTTACTGGTTATTTTAGTGGGTTCGATAATCTTGGAATGATAAAGATCATTGTGCCCATACATGAACGCACTAAGAGAAGAAGTTAAGCAAAGGAAGCGAAGCATTATCTTATTAAGCGTGATTACTAGTACAAATTCCCTTTAAACATGCATAAAAGGTGCGATCAAGCAATAACAATAATAATATCAAGCAACATAACAACAATCATCATCATCATAATAATAATAATAATAATATTCAATCTCAATAAAGCATAATAATATTAGCAAGATCCTAGGCATGATACTAACATGATTAATAACAAACCCTAGCATGTCACTAAACAATAAAGATTAAAGCTTTATCCCTAACATGATACTAACATGATATTAGAAAAGAATAGGAAGCATCCCAGAAATATACATGATATTAGAAAATAATAAAGACATCCTAACATGATACTAGGAATTATAAAATTATAAGCATGATTTCTATATCAAAAGAATAACAAAGTAATTAAATTACTTACTTGGATGCCTCGTATCTCTTTCTAATAACAAGATCCACACGTTAGTAACTTCAAGGATAATATTAAATCAAACAATTAATTTAAATAATTGAAATAGAGATTTGGGACCAAACCCTTAGAAATTATCAACCTTTCACGTCTAGGGCGAAGGCAACTTCGAGCTTGTCTAGGTATGTCTAGAACTAATGAATGTGAAATTTTGTTTGAGGGAAAGGTTTAGAAAAAGAATAGAGAGATAATAAGCTTCTAGCTTTAGAGAGAGAATTAGAGATTGTTGATGGTTGTGAATCATTTGAAAACGGAGGTCAAGGACCCTATTTATAGAAAAATAGTCCGAAAACCGATAAAAAAGAAATCAAGTTCCATTCGAAATAAAAGACCTCCTGTCGCGAACGACAGGAGCCAGCGCCAGACGACAGGCACCAGCGTCAGGCGTTAGACTTTGTCGCCTGGCGACAGGCTTGTCACCTTGTGCTGAGTCAGAAATAAAACGCGCTTTGCACGCGAAATCCTCTTCTTAATATGATTAGGCAGCAAATTCCTTGTTTATCAATTAAAACCGGGTTTATCATAAAACATTTATTTTATTCCAAGTAAAACTCTTTAAAATATAATTATCAATCCTAATTTCATTAGAATTTAAAAGAACCTTCTAAATATTCTAGAAGATTAAAATTAATCCGAATAACTTTAGGAAAAATAATTAATAGGCCCTCCTCTAGGTCATTGGGCCGCATATAAAATTCATTTCGGGCCCGATTTAGTATTTTTGCCATAAATTCCTCATTATTCATCAGAATTGGGCTTATAATATATCATTGGAAAGCTCTTTTCGAACCCAAATCCAACTACACTATTATTGGACCGTTATCATGGACCAAACTAAAATTGAATGGCTATTTTCATAAATAGAGCACATTTTCAAAAACAAAAAGAGGGATATTTTAATTAAAAACAACCGCATCACTAGACTTTTCACACTTTCACTTTGTTCGATAATCAAATGACGTGAAAGGTATTCATCACTAGGTTTGGTTCTTGGGAGACACATTTGGGTGTCTATAGTTATAAATAGGCTTAGCTCTTGTAAAATTATCATTCACAAAAATATCTTGCAATAATATCTCCGTGATTAAGCATAGATTGTTTTTCATTTTCTCTTAAAGTTTTTCCAGATTTTACTTCTTCAATCAGAAATTGTCATGTGCCACTATTCAAGGAAATATAATGATGATGCATAATTTTCCTAAAGTAACTGAAGCTTTCAGGTTGTTTGCTAAAGAAGAAAGACAACATGATCTTACTCGAAATGTAGAGAAAAGTTCAGAACAACAGGGTAACCTATCCATGATGGCAGGTAATCTTTGTTTACTTTCTTAAACTAATCTGAAATGCATTTCAGATTAAATAACCTTTTCGTAGTGATTATTTTAATCTTTAGCATCGATTGTAATTGCAACAGAAAGCTTTCCCAACGAATGGTCATTCGATACAATATCCCCCGTTGCCTTAGCCTTTGGTAGTGGTTTTCAATATCGCTGGGGTTGGCCTCAATAATCGATACAAAAAACTACATCCAATCGTGGTGATTATTGTAGCAATTACAATCGCTACAAATGTTTAACTCATTTTCTTCAAAAAAAAAAAAAAAAAAAAACATGCGTATGATCTTTACAAGATTCAAACATGCAACCTCAAACTCTTATATTAAATGTTTCACCAATAAGCTATGACATATTTTATGTGTTATTTGTCAAACAATATTTATATATTTAGTGTTGATTAGCCTTTTCGTATCGATTTTTAGGATTTAGTGGCGATTGTAAATGATACGATTTCTCTAAATTATATAAATATGTAAAAATAGTATGGATATGTATTATTATGTTTTCCGTATCGATTTTATATGGGAAAATCATGGCGATTGTAAAATGATACGACTTCCTTAACTATTTCACAAACATGCTTGCATATTGTAGCGAATGTACAATCGCTACGAAATAATCGCTACGAAAATACATTTTTCTTGTAGTGATGGCTGCTAGATAGTGGTACTTCTGATCATTGTTGCTATGATTTGAATTAATTTTCCACATATAAACTTGTAGAAAATGATAATAGTTTCATCACTATTCTTGATGGGAGTAAAATTGCTATAAAACATATTGGATCTATAGTGTTGAATGATTCAATTACTCTGGAGAATGTATTACATGTCCCAAATTTCAAATATAATCTGATTTTAGTTCATAAACTCTTTAGAGACATGAAATGTGAATTACATTTCACTTCAAATTAACGTTTTCTCTCATGTCAGAAAGGGAAATTGATTTCTCTTGGTAGTGTGAGATATGGTATGTACAATGTGGGTAATAAGTGTAGACACCCAAATGTGTCTCTCCAAAAACCAACCCCAGTGATGAATACTTTTCACGTCATTAATTTTCACGTCATTGATTATCAAACGAAGTGAAAGTGTGAAAAGTCTTGTGATGCAGTTGTTTTAATAAAAAAATTTCCTTCTGTTTTCGAAAATCTACTTTATTTATGAAAATAGCCAGTCCAATTTAGTTTGGTCCATGACAAGGGTCCGATAATAGTGTAGTTGGATTAGGCTCGCAAAGAGTTTAACATTGATATATTATAAGCCCAATTTCGATGAATAATGAGGAAGTTATGGCCAAAATACTAAATTGGGCCTAAAATAGTTTTATGGCCCAATGATCTAGTGGAGGGCCCATTAATTATTATTCCTAAAATTATTAGGATTAATCCTAATCTTCTAGAATAATCTAGAAGGTTATTTTGAGTTCTAATAGAGTTAGGATTGATAATTATATCTTTGAAAAATAAATAATTTGATTTGAAATAAAACAAGTGTTTTATTATGATAAAATCTGATTTAAAATAAACATGGAGTTTAATTACTTTATTATATTAGGAAAAGGATTTGTACAAAGCACGTTTTATCTTTTAATTAGCGCCAAACGAAAAGTCTGTCACCAAATGACGGACCCTGACGCCAAACGTGATGGTTGTCGTTTAGCGCTGGGTCCTGTCGTTGACGACAGGAGCCAATTTTATTACGATTCAAATTCTAATTCTTTTCTATCGTTTTCGGACTATTTTTTCCTATAAATAGGGTCGTATTTCCCATTTTTTATTCATCAACAATCAACTAATTCTATTCTTTCTCTCTCTCTCAAGCTAGAAGCTTATTCGCTCTCCCTCTTTCTAAGCCTTCCCTTTACAAACAAAATTCCGCATTCACAAGTTCTAGACACACCTAGTCAAGCTCGAAGTTGTCTTCGCCCTATACGTGAATAGTTGATAATTTCTAAGGGTTTGGTCCCAAATCTCTATTTCAATTATTTAAATTAATTGTTTGATTTAATATTTTCCTTGAAGTTTTGTTATTAGAAGGAGATATGAGGCATCAAAGTAAGTAATTTAATTACTTGATTATTCTTTTGATATAGAAATCATGTTTATAATTTTATATTAATTCCTAGTATCATGTTAGGATGCTTTAATTTGCTTTCTAGTATCATGTTTAGGATGCTTCCTATTTCTTCTATCATGTTAGTATTATGTTAGGGTTAAAGATTTGATTTTTATTGTTAAGTGACATGCTAGGTTTTTTTTTATTAATCTTGTTAGTATCATGCCTAGGATCTTGCTAATAATATTATTATGCTTTGATGAGATTGAGATTATTATGCTTTGATGAGATTGAGATTATTATGATAATGATTTGTTATTCAATATGTTGCTTGATATTATTATTGTTATTGCTTGATCACACCCTCTCTTGCAGGATTAAAGGGAATTTGTACTTGTAATCACGCTTAATAAGATAATTAATAATCTTGTTTAGGTTATTAACATGATTATAATTAAAGTGATCACTAATAATAGATTTGTTTGTGCATTAATATTCAACCAACATAGATTAAACAGGTTTAGGATTGATATATTGATTGTATGTTAGTCAGAAAGTGCACATGAACATGAGAATAATAAAGTAGAGGCCTATATTTAGGGCAGGTTCAATCTCTTTTAGGTTGGATTTGTACCTTAATCCCCGAATATCCAGCCATGGTTCCAGTCCACTATGGAGTTAGCGATCTCATGGATCGTGAAGGGGTGTAACCTTCACCCTGTGAACGGTTTTCAAGTTCTTAAAATTTGCTGGCGCCTCTTTTCCTCTAGCTTCCTTCTCTTTGGACGCCACCATGCTTAAGTGTATGATCACAGTGGGGATCAAGTGTGGGATACTTGAAATATTTACTACAATAAGAAAGTGATAAAGTCAAGTTTTTCTCAAGATATCAGCTCAAAGTCAACATGCTTGTAAGAAGATGCAAAGCTTTAGCACCTTAGACTAGGGAATTTGCTTTTCAGCCAAAAATTGCTTAGGCCTGAATGTGATGATATTGCTTATACGCAGAACATAGTTTGTCAAGTGTGTCCTGCTGCAAAGCATACTAGGTCAAGTTTTCATGTTAGTTCAATAAAAACATCTACACCTTTTGAATTGTTGCACATAGATTTGTGGGGTCCTCATGTTGTAAAGACTCTTTCTGGTTGTAACCAACCAGTTCTTGACCATTATAGATGATTTTTTAAGATTTACTTGGATACGTTTGTTAAGAAATAAGAGTGATTTAGTTCAGCTTATGACTGATTTTTTAAAATTGGTTCTAACACAGTTTGGGGTTATAGTTAAGTGTGTGAGGTTTGATAATGCTAAGGAATTGTGTGAGGGTGGAATGAAGAAATTGTATGCAAACCTTGGGATTTTCATTCAGACTAGTTGTAGTGATACACCCCAAAATAGAGTTGTTGAAAGGAGGCACAAGCATCTCTTAGAGACTGTTAGAGCACTGTACATACAGTCAAAGATACTAAAGAGGTTTTGGGGTGAATGCGTTCTGAGTGCAGCTTACTTAATCAATAGAATGCCTCTTAAGGCAATTGATTCTGATTCACCTTATTTCAGATTACATAAAAAGGTTCCCCAATGTGTCTCATTTAAGAACTTTTGGGTGTCTTTTCTATTTGTCAACAAGTAAAGTTGGGAGAAAAAAGTTAGAAAGTAGGGGCTAAACCATGTGTTCTAAGTGCAGCTTACTTAATCAATAGAATGCCTCTTAAGGCAATTGATTCTAATACACGTTATTTCAAAATGGCTATTCTAGTTCTCAAAAGGATACAAAGTCATGGATATTGATACATATAATAAGGTTCAGATTTCTAGGGATGTTCATTTTCATGAAAAACATTTTCCTTTTCATCTTTACAAAAAACATGTTTCTCCCTCCTTCATTTATTCAAATGCAATCTACCTACCTGCTGTTGCCACTTCTTCTCATTTACATCAGTTTGAAGATTTAATTGTTCTAATCCCGAGTCAGTTTTCCCTTCTCATTCTCCTTCTCATCCTCGGTCTCATTCTTTTCCTGATTACTCTCCTTTTCATATCTCTATATCTTCTCCATCTTCTCCTTTTCCTTCTACTAATACTGGTACATAGTTAGATTCTGCTTTTGCAGATAAACTTATGGACTTGAGTACATAGTTAAAAGTTGATGGAACCTTAAAGAGGTGTAAAGAAATATTGGTTGCATAGGGCTTCAATCAGAAATATGGGATTGATTATGAAGAAACTTTTAGACTAGTTGTGAAGATGAGTACAATCAAATGTTTGATTGCTTTGGTTGCTAGTAATCACTAGTCATTGTTCTAGGTGGATGTCAATAACGCCTATTTACATGGAGATTTGAAAAAGGAAGTCTATATGAGGGTACCTGAAGGTGATGAGAATCCAAGCAACAAAGTGTGCAGATTGATCAAGTCTATATATAGCTTAAAATAGGCTTCCAGACAATGGCATGAGATGTTAGTGTCTACCTTAGAGAAGCAAGGTTTTATCAAGCGTAAACATAAGTATAGTCTATATTCAGAAAAGATGATGTAATTCTCACTGGCAACAATATTCAGAAAATGGAAGATTTGAAAGCTTATCTTCGCTAGGAATTCAGTATCAAAGACTTGGGAAGATTGAGCTATTTTTTAGGTATTAAGGTTGGATACACTCTTGAAGGGATACTTCTCAGTCAAAAGAAGTTTACAAGAGAATTATTGCATGATTGTGGCTTTGATCTCAACAAGAAAGCTGTAACACCTTTGCCTCATAATGTTAAGCTTCTTGTAGATGAAGGTGAAATATATGGGATTGCTGAGCATTACAGATCTTTGGTGGGGAAATTGAATTTTCTCACAACACCATACATGACCTCTCTTATTCGTGCAAACTCTCAGTCAGTTCTTACAAACTTCAAGAGTTCCTCACATTCAAGCATTACATCATACTCTCAGATATCTTGCACATACAATTGGACTGGGCATTTTACTTAGAGCCTCAAATACTTTGAGATTGTAGGCTTTTTCAGACTCAAATTGGGGTTCATGTCCTGATTCAAGAAGATACATTACAGGGTATTTCCGTTGGATGGTTCACCCATCTCTTGGAAATCCAAGAAAAAAGGAACAACATTAAAATCATTTTCTAAAGCATAATATAGAGGAATGACAACAACATCTTCTGAAGTTACATGGTGGGAGAATTTGCTGGAAGAATTGGGGGTTAAAAACTTGAAGCCTGTCACTCTTGATTGGGACTACTAGTCAGCTCTGCATATAGCAAGGAACCTAGTGTTCCATGAAAGGACAAAACACATCGAGATTGATTGCCACTTCACTCGAGATAAAGTCATGTAAAGGCTTATCCAGCTCATTTATCTTCCTACTCAGCATCAGCTTGTTGATGTTTTTACTAAGCATATTTCTACAATTCAATTTCAGCTTTTATTATCCAAGTTTGGATTGTATCCAGATCCTGCCTTGAGGGTGGAGGGGCTGTTGGTGATAGCTGACTTAGAAGATTTGCCACATCAGCTTTAATTTGTTATAACTAATTATATTTTGTTGTAGCAGAATTTGAAAACTTCTAGATTTTAGCTTATGTTATAAATAGGCTTAGTTGTTGTAAGATTATCATTCACAAAAAATATCTTGCAATAATATTTCTCTGATTATGCTTAGATTGTTCTTCATTTTCTCTCAAAATTTTTCCAGATTTTACTTCTTTAATCAGAAAATTGTCAAGTATATATCCATTTCATTACTTCTTATGTCTCATAAAGACTTTTTTCAAATGGCCACATAATTTTTGTTGATGATAGATTTTTAAAACTTGTTTGACAACTTGGTTTTCATATTAAATAGATGTATTACTCCAAAAATAAACTTGAATATTGTTTTTTGTAGGTAAGATGAAGGGCCCTACCATGCCGGAACCCCTCATGGATCAACCCGACCCGGGTTACCAGGCTAGATAATTTAGGAGAGTGGGGGGAAGGTAAGGGAATCCCACTCCCAAATTGTCACTATTGAAATTGAACCTCCAACCTCATGGTTGGAAGGTGCTCTCCTTTCCACTAGACCAAACTTAGTATGGTAAAACGGGTGCAACACAAGGACTTCTTAGGAGGTCGCCCATCCTAGTACTACTCTCATAAATTTGAGAAGAACTGATGGTAATTACTTTGTACTAGTATAAAGTTTTGCTTTTAACTTGTACATCAATTTTCAAGATTTTACCCGGTATTTCAACTAAATTACGATAAGATCCACTAAAATTTTCTAAACCTAGTCTTACTTTGTTGACATGAAATCATGGTGTTTTGAGATTAGATTGTGCAGTGCAGTTTTTATTTTTAGCGGCAAGGCATAAGCTTGGCCTTGTGTGAAATCAAGATTGTGAGAACAAAACAATGCAAATGGGTGTTTGAATCTCAAATAACACTCCTATCTTTTTGGCGATGAAGTGGGTCAATTGGGGCTTGTGATGACGGCCAAGCTAGTCAAGATAGGCATATGCAAGATTGATTCACGTTTTTTGTATGGAACCTAATGAAATTGGGTGCTAATATGCATGTGACAACATAATATTTATTAAGGTCTAAAAACACACAAGCAGAAAGCGAGGCTACGCTTTGTTCAACACCTTGAAAAAAATGGCTTTCTTTCCACCAACTATTACACACAATATTAACAGGGTGAATTGCCCAACATAGCATAAAAGTTGAATAAAAAAAGAGCATTTCAACATTATACCCCTATAGTATTGGGTTTCATAAGTTGCACTCAAAGATTTAGAAATATAAGTAATGTACCCCACATGTGTAATAATGAGCACACCCCATCCTTTTTGCAATGATTTATATTAACATACGTTAAAAATAATCAAACCACACCACCTCTACTCGACTCCCACTATAACAACCACCACCCCAACTGCCTCATTTCTCCTCTTCCCCAACCCCAACACCCTTTGAGTATTTAGGTTTTGATGGTTGTAAACTAATGATGATTATCTATCTAACGTGTGTGTTAAGTTGTGCATAGAAAGAACAAGTTATGCTTGTAACAAGATAAAAGGAACCAGAGTATTGACAAGTATATATATATAGGAACTTGAGCAATATAAGATAAGCAATATAGGAATTAGAACAATGATGAGTGTTATGGTTGATAAGCATGATGATGGAAAAGGAACCATGAAGGTAACTATGTAAATAGGTGTTTGCATATGTTAGCTTCATGAGGTAAGCACTCTATGCATACATGAGTTGTATATGCGTAGGAGTATTTATGTTGCTTTAAGTTTAATTAGTTCTCTTACTTGAAGTTTGTTTAATTATGAAAAACAAAATTCAAACTAATGTTCTCTTAAGTGTTTATGTGAAGACAGGAACTGACTTAGGTGAAGTCAATTGGTTGGAACATAGAAGACTTCAAGAGAAACAAAAGAGAATGAATAAACCTAAAGCACGTTCTCCGATGAGAACCAAACCACGAAGGAACCTGAAGGTATTCTCTAACGAGATCTAGAAGGAACTTTCGGCAGGATTTCCCACGAGAGTCGGAGCATGTTCCCTAATAGGTACATGAGGTTTTCCCTAACATGTACACGGTGGATAGCTCCCTAATAGAAGTGCAAGTGACAACAAGTTCCAAAAAGGAACCTAGTCTGCAAGTTCCAATAAGGAATGAACAAGAGTGACAACAAGTTCCAGTTTGGAACTTGGACTTGACAAGAGGAAAATGTATGTCGTTATCTACCCTTCCCCCAAGTCAAACTAAATTTGTAAACACCTAACCAACCTTATATGAATATAGGGCAAGTTAAGGGTCGATCCCTAGGGAATGCAATGATGAAAACTAGAGTCTAAGTCAAGCTACCTCAAAGATGGAGTTGAGATTATGGTTGGCACTATGGTAAACTAAAACAAGTCTAATCAAGTAAATCAAAGGTCTAAACACTAGGGATATGGGTTCCACATGCAAGTTCAATGATAATGCTAATTTAGAGCTCAATCAATTAATTCAAGTATTGCAATGGACAAACAATAGTAGCAATCAAGAGAGTTCAAATGCTATCTCCTATAGGCCAATCTAGGAATCACTATGAAAGGCAAATCAAGAAGAATCACAAACAAACCCAATCAATTAGAGCAACTTTCAATTCAATTGTTCATGTCATTAAGAGTTGCAATGCAATCTAGATTAATCTAATAGGTTGATCACTCCTAGTCAAATCAATCACATGCAAAACTATGTCAACCAATTTAATTGCAACAAATCAATCAATCAAAGAGCATCAACTAGCAATTTCATTAATCAAACATGCTTCCCCCTTTCCCTAGCAACTAATCTACTCACTAATCATGGTGAAATTCAAGAACAAATAACTAGAAATTGCATTAATCTTCATTCTATATCAAAATCTAAGAGAAATACAAATATTCAACAATATCAAATTCAAATCCAAAGAAAAACAAGCAACAAGCATAAATCAATAGCAAGTAAGTAAGAGATGAAAGAAGGAAGAGATTCTCACTAATATTGATGATTGAAAATGAAGAAATCCAAACTTGATTGATCAAATGTTGAGTTACAAATCCAAAACCAAGAACTTCTCTCTAACTTCTCTCTAACTTCTCTCTCTAAAACTAAGCTAATGAAATATTATAAAAAAGTTTTATTTCAAAAAGGAATTACAATTCTATTTATAAGTAAAGAAGAAACCGGCAAATCCCGCGGCCTCTCTCGATGAATCCGCGGCCGCGGAGAAATGGGTACAGAACCCTCCGCGGGCTTTCAAGGCAACACCCGCGCCCGCGGCCAAAGATGTCGCGCCCGCGGCTAATCCCCTGCTCCCAAAACTCAATCAGGGGGTCGCGGTCTCTCTGTGATGGAGCGCCCTCTCCAGATTTCCCGCGCCCGTGGAGAGCCCGCGGGGCAACCGCGGGAAGCTCCTGCCAAAATCTTGCAATTTTCTCTTCTTGAGCCCGCGCCCGCGGCTCCACTTACCCGCGCCCGCGGCCTGTTGGAAATACCTTGGAGACCTCTCCGAGGCCTCTCCAAGGCCTCTCTAAGCCCTCTCTAGCCAAATGCTTATTCCTTACTTGGTCATTAAGGCCCCAACTTGATTCCTTTGCAAAGGTGATTCTCCAAATACCTACACAAGCAAACAAAGAAAGGAAATAAAAGGGAAAAGGAGCCAAATGAAAGGAAAACATGAGAAAAACACGAGAACCATAAAGAAAAGAGGAGAAAGAGAAACTAAAGGAAAAAAGGACCAAAAATAAGAGAAGAAAGCATGAAAAAGGGAAAGAAATAACCCTAAAAGACTACCCTATGAGTGCCATAAATGACACTCATCAAATTCCCCCAAGCTAGACTTTTGCTCGTCCCGAGCAAAACAAAGGCTAAAAAGGAATAAGAAGGGCTTATTCGAAGCAAAAAGAAAAAGAGGGGCGAGAATTTACACTAAGACTCACTGTCGTAGGAATCACGGTTGTTTTTAGCTACAACAAGCCATTTAAACCCCTAGATCGCCCTAGAGGACGAGTGATGCTCTCGTAAGGGTATCCTAAGAGTTTACCCATAACTCTCCACCAAATCCCCAAGAGGCAAACCAAAAAAGGAAAAGAAAGAGGAAAAAGGAAACAAAATCTTTACGAAATGGACTTTACAAAGAGACTATAATTCAAATGAATAACAACCTTTCTAAAGTGAATTATGGTATGCACGTTATAAGATACCTAAGGTTGATTGAAACATAAATATGCTAAGCATAGGAACTAGTTATCCCATTCCACTTTCATCCCAAACGGTCTTACCGCGTTCCCCCCTACTAATCTCATGTCTCCCCTTAGTGAGAATCTCATAGATTCCGCGAAGGAACCGGAAAAAGATCAACATTTTGGGCTACTCGACATCTTGATTTCGCATCCCCTTTCCTTAGTCTACAACCTATGATTCCCTCCACCGATGAAAGACTCAACTCCTAGGTCCAAAGGTTTTCCCAAAGGTTGTAACGTAAGGCAAGAAGGGTTAAGGTAGGCTAAAATTTAAAATTTGGTGGTTATCCTAAATTGTGAAGCAAAGACCGGCCAAATCTCAATACCAAACTTAAGTATTCACCAAACAAAAACGTATTAACACCCCCAAGCTTATTCAAAGCAACAATCTACAATCATTAGAACAAAAAGCGCAAGCGCTTTCCCCCCCCCCCCAAGCTAAAAGAAACATTGTCCTCAATGCATAGAGAGGAGAAAGACACTTGAATTTTTATGGTTTTTCTTCTTTTTTTTTTTTGCATTTTCTCATTTATAAATTTGTTTGTATTTTCTTGAACTCCTTAAAATCATTAGTCCTTGCCTTTTTTCAATTCGAACGACTTTTTCAAATATGCATTTATTAACATCCTTGCCTCTTTTACTAAGGACGACTTTTACATAAGCATTTGCCATTATTTACCAAATATAAACAACTCAATTATGTGTACCAATTCGAACCAAATTCCAACTTCATAGACCACAATCACCAAACATTGACCCTTGCTTCACAAAAACCAAAAAGAAGGAGAACGAAACAAAAGGCTCAAGATATCTAATTATGCGGCTTGAAAAGAGGGAAAAAGGTATAAAGGGGTAACAAGTAGGCAAATGTATCCCAAACCAAAAAAAAAAAAGTAAACATAAAGGGAATATCCTAGAAAAAGAAAATACCTCCACGAAAAGTTGCCTTTGTCCTCCCTAGGTAGTTCGGTCACGGTCTTAGGAATCATACGCTAAGATTCTAGATTAGGTTTGCGAAAATCAAGGATCCATACCGCTCATGCAAGAATTTGATGAAAGCTTGAACAAATATACATCTCACATGGTTGTAGCAAAAACTCACTAAGGTTGTCAAATCAAAGATAGGGAGAAACTACCAACATGCCACAAACGAGTAGAATCCGGTTTCATGATCCCCTTAGTTCTAGACAACTATCTTAGCATGCTTTATCCTAGAATCAACCAAACGTAATCTCAAACCGTGCATACCATTATTACCTAGGAAGACTATTATTCAAAAGCAAAAGTCCATTGCATACAAGTCCAATTTTCAAAAAGAGAAAGAGTGAAAATAAAGCCTCAAAAAGTTATGCACACAAACAAGAATAAAAGAAAGGGAAAGAAAAGAAAAGAGAAAATGGAAAACTTAGACAAGGACAAGAAAGGGAAAGAGGAAAAGGGAAAAGATGCAATCATAACACGCTTATCCCAATCGACATACAAGCGGTCTAATGGCAACATCGCCAAAGACCCCAAACACACTAGGTGTTAAATTCATACATCCTCGAACCATTCAACTTCTCCTAAATCTAATCCTAATCTAAGCAACCAAGAAAATGAAGAAGTGAAAATAAAGAGGTAAAATAAGAAAGGCCTCACCAAGCATCCGTGTTAAATTAAAGTACGCAAGGAGTAGGAACGTGCTTCTCCAAAAGGTTCCGCAATCCAAAGCATAGGCTACGAGCAAGGTGAGGTAAAGAAAAAAAAACTATATATACAAAATGAAATTGTTAGTAACTTCCAAACAAAAGCAAACGATAAAACACTTAAACACAAACTATATACAAAAAACCTAGAGACACCATCATCATCAAAATTTTATTTATTTATTTTTTTTTTGTCAAGAAACTCCCAAAACATCATGAAATGAAACAAAACAACAACAAGCAACAAACCAACGAGACCATTAGCAAAAATCCACCAAAAGCCTTATCAAAGACTTCCCACCGAGCCCCAGGTGCCTCCCCAAACCAACATAAAACATCCTTTTTGACCCTCCCCCCTCACAAAATGAAGGCATCGACCACGATGCCTACAAACATGCAAAATAGGGAAGGGGGAGAACAAAAAGGGAAACAAACATGCATAAGGGGACTATTGGCCACTAGGGTCGGCACCATCATCACCCGTATCCCAACCTCCGATGTAACCGGGAGGAAATCCAAAGTGACCCTTGAATATGTCAAGTTGGGATCGGGTCAATTGGTCGTAGGGCTCACGCTGAACAAGGGGCTTGGGGTGATGGGGGTGAACATAGTAGTATGCGGGATCACCCCGATAATCACTCCCCCCCGAGACCCTATAATCATAAGGTGGGAAGTCGCGCCTTGGCACATCGGGGTCCTCAATCCCGGGCCAATATGGGTACGTAGGGAGGTTGTCACCACCCCATGAAGGTACCAGCCCTTGTTGGGGCGACACATAAGGGTAGTTGACCGGAGGTGTGACCTCCCCCCTACGCACACTAGCGTCATACAAGGCGCTAGTTTGATAAGACAAAGTTTGGTGGTCCGAGTACATACCTTGCATGCTCAATTGCATGCGCTCCATGTTGTCTCTCATGGCCTCCATCTCTCGGAGATAAGCATCTCCTTGGAAATCTTGTTGTTGTTGTTGTCGTTGATGTCTCCTTTCTCTTCTTCTTCTTTGAGCATCATCATGAAAATGCTCATGTTGTTGTAGTGGCAGTTGTTGTTGCTCTTCATCATATTCTTCTCCTCCTCCTTCCTCCTCATCCTCATCATTCTCATCGCTCCCATCAATCTCATCATCCTCCTCCATCTCATCTTCAATCCTCCCATTGTCCCTAGGGACCATCCAAATGTTCCTAGCCTCACGAAGGATGGAGGTGGCGGCCGGGTTAGGGAGTAGGTAATGGTGGGTATTTCTCACTAGCCAAGAGTAAGTGCCGGTTCTCCTAGTGCTAGTTATGAAACGCAAAGTGTTAACTTGCTTCAAACTAATCCACGCGTCTTCACTCCTTCCAACCGGAGTGCAAGACTTCAAGAACCCCTCTTGCTTGAAATACGACATAAGACGTGTCACCATGCCCCTACAATGAATTTCCCCCGTTTTGACCCCATGCATTATATCTTTACAACAATTCATGAAGATATAGCCAAAATTAATCCTTGACCCTAACTTCGGCTTGGTAGCCATCCATAACACCATAATCTCCTCTCGAGACAACTTCCCCAAATCTTGCTTATTAAAGACCGAATACCCAAGAGTTCTATGAAGGATCCTAAGGGCCGGATGGATAATCTCACTAGCAAGAGACTTCTTCGAATCAAACTCCCTCTTGTTGGCTATGGTTATCCACCAAGAAACCTCATTATACTCAGATTGGACTAGGGAGATAAGGGGCTCGAAGATATCACCATTGGGGTTGAAACCAAAGGCTACATTGAACTCGGCTAGGTTCATGGTGTGTTTGACATTGAAGAGTTGGAAGGAATTAATAAAGTCGGTTTCCCCCACCTTATTGAACTCAAATGTGGAGAAAAACTCAATGGAAGGCTCCAAATAGGTTCTAGGGATCGACTTTAGAATCTCACCCAAGCTTAGGTTATTTAGAAGGATGTCAAGGTCATTTTCAATTCCTAGCTTGGCCATATCCTCACGAAAGTAATGGCGGGAGGGTCTAAACTTCTGGTCTTTCATTTTGTTATAGATGGGGGTTTGTTTAGACCGGTTCCAAAACTTGAGAGGGGGGAGAGGAGGAGGAGGAGCATCATCTTGAGTTGTGGAATGCGGTTGGGGTTGAGGGTTAGAGGATTGGCCTTCAGAAGATTGGCCGGGGGATTGGTTTGAGCGCTTCTTGCTACTTTTGACTCTTCTTATCAAATCCATTTAAACAAAATTCACACAATTCACAAGAACACAACAAATTCCCTCAAACAAAACAACTTCCACCAAAATTACTCACAACCCTCCTTACAAATCCAACTAAACCACCACAAAACTACAAGGTACCTGTTCCAATCAACACAGCAACCAAAATCCAACAACAAACAACAATATCAACAATCAACCATCAATATAATCATGAATCAATAAGAAAAAGTAAAATCACCCAAATATACCAAATTTCCCATAAATCAACCATAAAACACAAAAATCATGCTCAAAATCAAGGTAAACAAACCAATGTAAAGAAATCAATTGAAATTGACAAGAATATTACAAAGGTTAGAAGTATACCAAGATTGGAGACTCAAATTAAACTCAAAGCACTTCAAAGACCCGAAAATTCCCGAAAAACCACGAGAAAGTAGAGTAGGAGTGATGAAAATGGAGGAATAATATGGAAGAATTTGTGAAAATTTTAGGCAAAACTTGAAGAAATTTGTGAGAAATTGATGTTTTGGGGTTAGGGTTTGAGAGGAGGTAGAGAGAGAAAGGGGAAAAATAAGGAGAAGAAGGGAAAATAAGAGAGGAGAGAGAGAGAAGAAGGGCGCGCCCGGGTTTAACAAACCCAGATCGCCGCACCCTCTCCCGAATCTGCCGCGCCCGCGGCAACTCTCCCGCGCCCGCGGAGAGACCGCGGGGCAACCGCGGGGAGCTCCTGGAATTTTTGTGATTTTTATACCTGACGGGGGGCCGCGCCCTCTCCAGAAAAGCCGCGCCCTCTCCAAAACCTCCCGCGCCCGCAGAGAGACCGCGGGGCAACCGCGGGAAGTCACTGGAATAGATTTCCAAATGAGCTTGAATTTAGGTCGCGCCCTCTCCAAACATGACGCGCCCTCTCCAAAACCTCCCGCGCCCGCGGAGAGACCGCGGGGCAACCGCGGGAAGTCCCTGGAATGAAATTCAATTTTTGCTTGATATGAGGGCCGCGCCCTCTCCAAATCTTCCGAGGCCTCTCCAAAACTTCCCGCGCCCGGGGAGAGACCGCGGGGCAACCGCGGGAAGTCCCTGGATCGAAATGCCTCAATGAGGTGAAGAGGCCCCCGAGGTCTCTCTAAGCCCTCGGGGAGCCCTCTCCCCTGCACTCTAAACTCTTCTTCAAACCCCTTCTTTCCAACTAGTGATGATAATAGGCGACCTACAAAACAAACACAAAACCAATTCAAAATAAAATAAAAAACCAATCAAGGAAAAATAAAAGAAAAGAAAGGAAAGAGAAATGAGATGATAATCCGGGTTGCCTCCCGTAAGCGCTTTTGGTTAACATCGTTAGCTCGACGTGCACCACCATCTCAAGGTGGCTTAAAAAGAATCGTTTTGTGAACAAGTCCAACAAACACTCCATCATAGTACTTCTTGAGCCGATGACCATTAACCTTAAATGAAGATGAGGAGTTCAAAGGAGAAATCTCCACGGCACCATTATCAAAAACATATTTCACTAAGAATGGTCCACTCCATCATGACATGAGCTTTCCGGGGAACAACTTCATCCTTGAATTGTAGAGGAGGACTTTGTCACCTACACAAAACTCCTTTTTCTCAATCAACTTGTCATGAAACTCCTTGGAGCGAGCTTTGTAGGTGCTAGCACAATCGTAAGCATCAAGTCGAAGTTCCTCTAACTCATGAAGATCCAACCACCTCTTCTCCCCCGCACTAGCTAAGTCAAAATTTATTTTCTTGATGGCCCACAAGGCACGATGTTCAAGCTCTACCGGGAGATGGCACGATTTGCCATAGACAAGGCGATATGGAGTGGTACCAATAGGCGTCTTGAAAGTCGTCCCATAAGCCCAAAGAGCATCATCTAACTTGTCCGACCAATCCTTTCTATTCCTTGCAACCGTCTTCTCAAGAATGAGCTTTATTTGACGATTGGAGACCTCGACTTGGCCACTCGATTGAGGATGATATGGAAGGCCGAACCGTTGATGCACTCCATGTTTCCTTAACATCTTTTGGAAGGCGTTGTGAACAAAATGAGATCCGTTATCGCTTATCACAGCCTTAGGCACGCCAAACCTTGGGAAGATGATTTTGTTGAACAACTTCAACACTACTTTGTGGTCATTAGTAGGGTAGACAATGGCCTCTACCCATTTAGAAACATAGTCCACAACCACAAGTATGAATTGATTACCATATGAAGATGGGAATTGTCCCATGAAGTCAATCCCCCAAACATCGAACACCTCTAACTCAAGAATGGGCTGTTGAGGCATCTCATTCCTCCTGGAGATATTACCAACCTTTTGACATCGGTCACATGACTTCACAAAGCCCCATGAGTCCTTGAAGAGATGCGGCCACCAAAAACCACATTGAAGAACCTTGGTAGCGGTCTTGGAAACACCCATATGCCCACCACTAGGGTCCGAGTGGCACATCCTTAAAACACTAGGCACCTCTTCATTTGGAACACAACTCCTAAGTAAGCCATCAACCCCTCGTTTGTATAAGATTGGATCATCCCACAAGTAATGTCTTGCCTCCCTTTTGATTTTCTTCCTTTGGTTCTTTGAGAAGGAGGGTGGAAACTCCCCACATGCTAGAAAATTCACCAAGTCGGCATACCATGGGAGTTCCTTCACCTCTATGGCATATAGGAAGTCATCAAGCATTCTATCCTCAATTGGTGAACCATCATCATGAATTTGATCACCCTCAAGGCGAGAAAGATGGTCCGCCACAACATTCTCCGCACCCTTCTTGTCCCTAATCTCAATCTCAAAAGTTTGCAATTCAAGCACCCATCGAATCAACCTAGGCTTGGACTCTTTCTTGGCAAAGAGATACTTGAGGGCCACGTGATCCGTGAAGACTATGGTCTTGGAACCCAACAAGTAACAACGGAATTTCTCAAAAGAGTGCACAATTGCTAAAAATTCCTTTTCCGTTGTTGCGTAGTTCTTTTGAGCCCCATTGAGTGTCTTGGACATATAGTAAATCACATGAAGCTTCTTGTCTACACGTTGTCCCAAAACACTTCCAATAGCCCAATCACTTGCATCACACATCAATTCAAAAGGAAGATCCCACCTTGGGGCTTGAACAATAGGAGTGGAGATTAGGGCCTTCTTCAATCTATCAAATGCCTTCAAGCATTTGTCATAAAAAATGAACTCAACATCCTTTTGAAGAAGGTCATTTAGGGGCTTAGCAATAAGTGAAAAATCCTTGATGAATCTCCTATAGAAACCCGCATGACCAAGGAACGATCTCACACCCTTGACATTTAACGGAGGTGGAAGTTTCTCAATAACTTCTATTTTTGCCTTATCCACCTCAATGCCTCTATTTGAAATCTTGTGCCCAAGCACTATACCTTCCTCCACCATGAAGTGGCATTTCTCCCAATTCAAAACAAGATTGACCTTAACACATCTTTCCAAACACTTCTCAAGGTTCACAAGGCACTCCTCAAATGAGACACCCCCCACCAAAAAGTCATCCATGAAGACCTCCATTTCCTCCTCCAACATATCCCCAAAAATACTCATCATGCACCTTTGGAATGTAACGGGTGCATTGCATAACCCAAAGGGCATTCTTCGATAGGCAAAGGTCCCATAAGGACATGTGAAGGTAGTTTTCTCTTGATCATCGGGGTGGATGGGGATTTGGAAGAATCCCGAATATCCATCGAGGAAACAATAAAACTTGTGCCTTGTTAGTATTTCAAGCATTTGATCAATAAATGGAAGAGGGAAGTGATCCTTATTGGTGGATGTGTTTAGACGTCTATAATCTATACACATCCGCCAACCCGTGACCGTCCTAGTTGGAATGAGCTCACCCTTCTCATTCTCAACCACGGTCATGCCCCCCTTCTTTGGAACGACATGCACGGGGAAGACCCACCTTGAGCTAGAGATGGGGAATATTATTCCCGCATCCAATAGCTTGGTGATCTCCTTCTTTACTACATCTCCCATTTGGGGATGTAGTTTTCTTTGTCGTTCGATAGAAGGAAGGGCGCCTTCCTCAAGTGTTATGTGGTGTTGGCACAAGGCGGGGCTTATACCTTTAAGATCATCAATTGTGTATCCCAAAGCACCTTGGTGCTTTCTCAAAACACCACATAACGCTTGAGCTTGGCTCACGCTCAAGGATTCACTAACTATCACGGGGTAAGTGGAATGAGGGCCCAAGAACTCATACCTAAGGTGTGATGGTAGAGGTTTGAGCTCTTCCATAGGCACACCATTACCTTCCTTTGATGTGGCCGCTTGCAAAGCTTCTTGGCTTGAGATTTTTAAGCATATTTTCTCATCCACTTCCTCCATACTTCCATTAAGCAATTCCTCATAGAAAGCCACTTCCTTTCATGGTGTACCTACTTTGTCCTTGTTCAACAAAACATTCTCAAGAGCATCGTTAGAGGTGAGCAAGTGCTCATGCATGGAAGACACAACATGATCAAGTGAATCAATCATCATGCAATTTTCTTGAGAAGAACATGGATACTTCATGCTTTCATTCAAATCAAATTCAATGACCTCATCTCCTACCTTAAGGGAAATCTTTGCACTCCTCACATCAATCATAGCACCCGAGGTAGCAAGAAAGGGTCTACCTAAAATGATTGGAATGGTATCATCTTCATCCATTTCAAGCACAATAAAATCCACCGGGAACACAAACTTCCCAACCCTCAATGGAACATCTTCTACCTTACCTTTTGGAAACTTGATTGACCTATCGGCTAATTGCAAGGTAATGTTAGAAGGTAAGAGTTCCCCTAGTTCAAGTCTTTGATAAACCGAATATGGCATTATGCTCACACTAGCTCCCAAGTCACATAAGGCATTATCAATTTGCATCTTGTTAATGGCACAAGGAATGGAGAAGTTTCCGGGGTCTTTCAATTTGGGTGGCATTTTGTTCATGATGATAGCACTACAATTTTCGGTCAAGTTGATAGTCTCCACAACCTCACGAGTCCTTTTCCCACTCAAAATGTCCTTGAGGAATTTGGCAGAATTTGGCATTTGGTTGATCACATCGGTAAAAGGTAGAGAAAGATGAAGTTGTTTTAGCATATCAATGAATCTCCCAAATTGTTCATCCAATTTGTGTCTCATGAATTTTTGTGGGTAAGGGAGCTTGGGTTTCACAATTTCTTTCTCTACTCTCACCTCTCTAGGTGTCTCAACCACAACCTCATCCAATGATGCCCTATCCCCCTCATTCTCAACCAAGGCTTCCTTAGGAATCTCCTTATCTTCACCCTTCCTAGGCAATCTCTCCTCAAGAACCTTACCACTCCTTGTAACAATAGCATTCACGTGTTTCTTGGGATCAAGACCTTGGGAAAGTAAAGAAGAAGGGCTTGCATGATCTTTCAAAGCATTAGCAAGTTGAGAAATTTGATTTTCAAGCATTTTATTGTGGGTCATCATTTCATTGAACTTTTTATCACTAACGGCCATGTTTGTGTTCAACAACTTGGTTTGATTCTCAATTATTTCTTCCAAATTGGTCCTAGGTGAAGAAGGTTATGAATAGGAATTTTCTCCTTGAGTCCTTGGAACAAATCCGGGTGGGGGACCTCTTTGAGCATTATTTTGAAAATTGCCCCTCCCTTGATTGTTCCAAGTACCCCTATTTTAATTTTGACCATAACTTTGATTATGGTTACCACCACCTTGATTATGATTACCACCACCTTGGTTATGATTTCCATAACCTTGGTTTTGATTACCATAATTTTGGCTTTGATTACCATAATTTTGGCTTTGATTTTGGCCACTATAACCTTGATTATTATAGCTACCACGAGAACCTTGGTTCCCTTGGTTTCTATAACCACCACCTTGGTTATAGTTGTCAAAATTGCCTTGGTTTTGGTAATTCCTATTCCATTGACCTCTTTGGTTATAAAACCTTTGAACATTATTATTTGACACATAATTCACATGCTCACTCTCATTGTTATCAAACTCATCAACACATTCATTAGGACAATTACTAGAGTCATGATCATACGATCCACATGCATCACAAAACAAACAACCCATAGGCATATTATGTGAAGAGGGAGGGGGTTGAGAGTTAGAAAGAGTACCTCTCCCCTTAAATTGGGAGGGAAGATTCGAAGCTTGGGAAGAAGAAGAAGCGCTCTCCAACTTGGCTTTGATTGCGGTCATCTCCTTTCCCAAGTTTGTCATTTGGGAGGAAAGGTTGTTGATCGCATTTAGATGGTCCACCGAGTACAATGAAGATTGCTTGCTTGAAGAGTCTCTCTCCCCATCTTGCCAATCTCTATAGTACATCACCACGTCCTCAATAATGTCCACCACTTCTTCTTCGGTCTTTTTCATGATAGGACCCCCGGCCCCCCCATCAAGGCATGACTTGCCTTGGGGACTTAAACCGCCATAGAAGATTTGGACCACTTGGTATGTTGGGATTCCGTGGTGAGGGCACTCCCTTTGATACTCTTTGTATCTCTCCCATGTTCGTAAAGGCTTTCATTTGGCCTTTGCTTGAACCCTTGAATCAAGGCTCTTGCCTCCGCCGTCTTCTTTTGAGGGTAGAAGCGGGACAAGAAGGCCTTTGTAACATCATCCCATGTTCTCAAGGAATTGGGCTTCACCTCTTTATCTAGCCACTCTAAGGATCTTCCTACGAGAGAGAAGGGGAACAACTTGAGGCGGATGAACTCTTGAGAAACTCCGTTGACTTTGATGGTGTTGCAATATTTCTCAAATTCTTTAAGATGGTTCAACGGGCTCTCATTCTTAGCCCCACTATATTGCCTCCTCTCAATTAAGGTGATCATGGCCGGCCGAATCTCGAAATCATTTGCCGGTGTTGTAGGCGGAGCTATGCCGCTCTCAAACCTATAAGCACCGGGTATTCCTAGCTCCTTCAAGGCCACTCTCGGATTTTTTCCCATGCCTTGCTCTTCTTCAATCTCTTCTTCACTTGAAGAACTATACCCCAAGGATCGATTAGCTATTCTTCTCCTTGAGAGAGTTCTTTCGATCTCCGGGTCAAAAGGCACAATGGATCGATCACGAGCTCTATGCATGCAAAACTCAAAGAAAATATTAGTAGCACGGCTACAAGTGTAGCCTAAAGAAACAATATCTTTTTGTAATTTTCAATTAAAATGAAGTAGACTCAACAACAAAAGCTAAGCACCAATAGCATTCCCCGGCAACAGTGCCATTTTGACAAGAGGAAAATATATGTCGTTATCTACCCTTCCCCCAAGTCAATCTAAATTTGTAAACACCTAACCAACCTTATATGAATATAGGGCAAGTTAAGGGTCGATCCCTTAGGAATGCAATGATGAAAACTAGAGTCTAAGTCAAGCTACCTCGAAGATGGAGTTGAGATTATGGTTGGCACTATGGTAAACTAAAACAATTCTAATCAAGTAAATCAAAGGTCTAAACACTAGGGATATGGGTTCCACATGCAAGTTCAATGATAATGCTAATTTAGAGCTCAATCAATTAATTCAAGTATTGCAATGGACAAACAATAGTAGCAATCAAGAGAGTTCAAATGCTATCTCCTATAGGCCAATCTAGGAATCACTATGAAAGGCAAATCAAGAAGAATCACAAACAAACCCAATCAATTAGAGCAACTTTCAATTCAATTGTTCATGTCATTAAGAGTTGCAATGCAATCTAGATTAATCTTATAGGTTGATCACTCCTAGTCAAATCAATCACATGCAAAACTATGTCAACCAATTTAATTGCAACAAATCAATCAATCAAAGAGCATCAACTAGCAATTTCATTAATCAAACATGCTTCCCCCTTTCCCTAGCAACTAATCTACTCACTAATCATGGTGAAATTCAAGAACAAATAACTAGAAATTGCATTAATCTTCATTCTATATCAAAATCTAAGAGAAATCAAAATATTCAACAATATCAAATTCAAATCCAAAGAAAAACAAGCAACAAGCATAAATCAATAGCAAGTAAGTAAGAGATGAAAGAAGGAAGAGATTCTCACTAATATTGATGATTGAAAATGAAGAAATCCAAACTTGATTGATCAAATGTTGAGTTACAAATCCAAAACCAAGAACTTCTCTCTAACTTCTCTCTAAATTCTCTCTCTAAAACTAAGCTAATGAAATATTATCAAAAAGTTTTATTTCAAAAAGGAATTACAATTCTATTTATAAGTAAAGAAGAAACCGACAAATCCCGCGGCCTCTCTCGATGAATCCGCGGCCGCGGAGAAATGGGTACGGAACCCTCCGCGGGCTTTCTGGGCAACACCCGCGCCCGCAGCAAGATAAACCCGCGCCCACGGCCAAAGATGTCGCGCCGGCGGCTAATCCCCTGCTCCCAAAACTCAATCAAGGGGCCGCGGTCTCTCTGAGATGGAGCGCCCTCTCCAGATTTCCCGCGCCCGCAGAGAGCCCGCGGGGCAACCGCGGGAAGCTCCTACCAAAATCTTGCAATTTTCTCTTCTTGAGCCCGCGCCCGCGGCTCCACTGACCCGTGCCCGCGGCCTGCTGGAAATACCTTGGAGACCTCTCCGAGGCCTCTCCAAGGCCTCTCTAAGCCCTCTCTAGCCAAATGCTTCTTCCTTACTTGGTCATTAAGGTCCCAACTTGATTCCTTTGCAAAGGTGATTCTCCAAATACCTACACAAGCAAACAAAGAAAGGAAATAAAAGGGAAAAGGAGCCAAATGAAAGGAAAACACGAAAAAAACACGAGAACCATAAAGAAAAGAGGAGAAAGAGAAACTAAAGGAAAAAAGGACCAAAAATAAGAGAAGAAAGCATGAAAAAGGGAAAGAAATAACCCTAAAAGACTACCCTATGAGTGCCATAAATGACACTCATCAAATTCCCCCAAGCTAGACTTTTGCTCGTCCCGAGCAAAACAAAGGCTAAAAAGGAATAAGAAGGGCTTATTCGAAGCAAAAAGAAAAAGAGGGGCGAGAATTTACACTAAGACTCACTGTCGTAGGAATCACGGTTGTTTTTAGCTACAACAAGCCATTTAAACCCCTAGATCGCCCTAGAGGACGAGTGATGCTCTCGTAAGGGTATCCTAAGAGTTTACCCATAACTCTCCACCAAATCCCCAAGAGGCAAACCAAAAAAGGAAAAGAAAGAGGAAAAAGGAAACAAAATCTTTACGAAATGGACTTTACAAAGAGACTATAATTCAAATGAATAACAACCTTTCTAAAGTGAATTATGGTATGCACGTTATAAGATACCTAAGGTTGATTGAAACATAAATATGCTAAGCATAGGAACTAGTTATCACAATCCACTTTCATCCCAAACGGTCTTACCGCGTTCCCCCTACTAATCTCATGTCTCCCCTTAGTGAGCATCTCATAGATTCCGCGAAGGAACCGGAAAAAGATCAACATTTTAGGCTACTCGACATCTTGATTTCGCATCCCCTTTCCTTAGTCCACAACCTATGATTCCCTCCACCGATGAAAGACTCAACTCCTAGGTCCAAAGGTTTTCCCAAAGGTTGTAACGTAAGGCAAGAAGGGTTAAGGTAGGCTAAAATTTAAAATTTGGTGGTTATCCTAAATTGTGAAGCAAAGACCGGCCAAATCTCAATACCAAACTTAAGTAATCACCAAACAAAAATGTATTAACACCCCCAAGCTTATTCAAAGCAACAATCTACAATCATTAGAACAAAAAGCGCAAGCGCTTCCCCCCCCCCCCCAAGCTAAAAGAAACATTGTCCTCAATGCATAGAGAGGAGAAAGACACTTGAATTTTTATGGTTTTTCTTTTTTTTTTTTTTTTGCATTTTCTCATTTATAAATTTGTTTGTATTTTCTTGAACTCCTTAAAAGCATTAGTCCTTGCCTTTTTTCAATTCGAACGGCTTTTTCAAAGAGAAAATGGAAAACTTAGACAAGGACAAGAAAGGGAAAGAGGAAAAGGGCAAAGATGCAATCATAACACGTTTATCCCAATCGACATAAAAGCGGCCTAATGGCAACATCGCCAAAGACCCCATACACACTAGGTGTTAAATTCATACATCCTCGAACCGTTCAACTTCTCCTAAATCTAATCCTAATCTAAGCAACCAAGAAAATGAAGAAGTGAAAATAAAGAGGTAAAATAAGAAAGGCCTCACCAAGCATCCGTGCTAAATTAAAGTACCCAAGGAGTAGGAACGTGCTTCTCCAAAAGGTTCCGCAATCCAAAGCATAGGCTACGAGCAAGGTGAGGTAAAGAAAAAAAACTATATATACAAAATGAAATTGTTAGTAACTTCCAAACAAAAGCAAACGATAAAACACTTAGACACAAACTATATACAAAAACCTAGAGACACCATCATCATCAAAATTTTATTTATTTTTTCTTTTTGTCAAGAAACTCCCAAAAACATCATGAAATGAAACAAAACAACAACAAGCAACAAACCAACGAGACCATTAGCAAAAATCCACCAAAAGCCTTATCAAAGACTTCCCACCGAGCCCCAGGTGCCTCCCCAAACCAACATAAAACATCCTTTTTGACCCTCCCCCCTCACAAAATGAAGGCATCGACCACGATGCCTACAAACATGCAAAATAGGGAAGGGGGAGAACAAAAAGGGAAACAAACATGCATAAGGGGACTATTGGCCACTAGAGTCGGCACCATCATCACCCGTATACCAACCTCCGGTGTAACCGGGTGGAAATCCATAGTGACCCTTGAATAGGTCAAGTTGGGATCAGGTCAATTAGTCGTAGGGCTCACGCTGAACAAGGGGCTCGGGATGATGGGGGTGAACATAGTAGAATGCGGGATCACCCCGATAATCACTCCCCCTGAGACCCTATAATCATAAGGTGGGAAGTCGCGCCTTGGCACATCGGGGTCCTCAACCCCGGGCCAATATGGGTACGTAGGGAGGTTGTCACCACCCCATGTTGGGGCGGCACATAAGGGTAGTTGACCGGAGGTGTGACCTCCCCCCTACGCACACTAGCGTCATACAAGGCGCTAGTTTGATAAGACAAAGTTTGGTGGTCCGAGTATATACCTTGCATGCTCAATTGCATGCGCTCCATGTTGTCTCTCATGGCCTCTATCTCTCGGAGATAAGCATCTCCTTGAAAATCTTGTTGTTGTTGTTGTCGTTGATGCCTCCTTTCTCTTCTTCTTCTTTGAGCATCATCATGAAAATGCTCATGTTGTTGTTGTAGTGGCGGTTGTTGTTGCTCTTCATCATATTCTTCTCCTCCTCCTTCCTCCTCATCCTCATCATTCTCATCGCTCCCATCAATCTCATCATCCTCCTCCATCTCATCTTCAATCCTCCCATTGTCCCTAGGGACCATCCAAATGTTCCTAGCCTCACGAAGGATGGAGGTGGCGGCCGGGTTAGGGAGTAGGCAATGGTGGGTATTTCTCACTAGCCAAGAGTAAGTGTCGGTTCTCCTAGTGCTAGTTATGAAACGCAAAGTGTTAACTTGCTTCAAACTAATCCACGCGTCTTCACTCCTTCCAACCGGAGTGCAAGACTTCAATAACCCCTCTTGCTTGAAATACGACACAAGACGTGTCACCATGCCCCTACAATGAATTTCCCCCGTTTTGACCCCATGCATTATATCCTTACAACAATTCATGAAGATATAGCCAAAATTAATCCTTGACCCTAACTCCGGCTTGGTAGCCATCCATAACACCATAATCTCCTCTCGAGACAACTTCCCCAAATCTTGCTTATCAAAGACCAAATACCCAAGAATTCTATGAAGGATCCTAAGGGCTGGATGGATAATCTCACTAGCAAGAGACTTCTTCGAATCAAACTCCCTCTTGTTGGCTATGGTTCTCCACCAAGAAACCTCATTATACTCAGATTGGACTAGGGAGATAAGGGGCTCGAAGATATCACCATTGGGGTTGAAACCAAAGGCTACATTGAACTCGGCAAGGTTCATGGTGTGTTTGACATTGAAGAGTTCGAAGGAATTAATAAATTCGGTTTCCCCCACCTTATTGAACTCAAATGTGGAGAAAAACTCAATGGAAGGCTCCAAATAGGTTCTAGGGGCCGACTTTAGAAACTCACCCAAGCTTAGGTTATTTAGAAGGATGTCAAGGTCATTTTCAATTCCTAGCTTGGCCATATCCTCACAAAAGTAATGGCGGGAGGGTCTAAACTTCCGGTGTTTCATTTTGTTATAGATGGGGGTTTGTTTAGATCGGTTCCAAAACTTGAGAGGGGGGAGAGGAGGAGGAGGAGCATCATCTTGAGTTGTGGAATGCGGTTGGGGTTGAGGGTTTGAGGATTGGCCTTGAGAAGATTGGCCGGGGGATTGGTTTGAGCGCTTCTTGCTACTTTTGACTCTTCTTATCAAATCCATTTAAACAAAATTCACACAATTCACAAGAACACAACAAACTCCCTCAAACAAAACAACTTCCACCAAAATTACTCACAACCCTCCTTACAAATCCAACCAAACCACCACAAAACTACAAGGTACCTGTTCCAATCAACACAGCAACCAAAATCCAACAACAAACAACAATATCAACAATCAATCATCAATATAATCATGAATCAACAAGAAAAAGTAACAATCACCCAAATATACCAAATTTCTCATAAATCAACCATAAAACACAAAAATCATGCTCAAAATCAAGGTAAACAAACCAATGTAAAGAAATCAATTGAAATTGACAAGAATATTACAAAGGTTATAAATATACCAAGATTAGAGACTCAAATTAAACTCAAAGCACTTCAAAGACCCGAAAATTCCCGAAAAACCACGAGAAAGTAGAATAGGAGTGATGAAAATGGAGGAATATGGAAGAATTTATGAAAATTTTAGGCAAAAGTTGAAGAAATTTGTGAGAAATTGATGTTTTGGGGTTAGGGTTTGAGAGGAGGTAGAGAGAGAAAGGGGATAAATAAGGAGAAGAAGGGAAAATAAGAGAGGAGTGTTGATGTTTAAAGGTTTTGATGATGAGGAACTTAAGTTACAGCAAACTCGTCTCATAAAGATTCTTCGAGTGTTTGTGTAGCCTAGGTGAAATTGATCTTGGAGATGGAAGAAGTAACTAAAGCTGAGAAGACTTGAAGGAGTTCTTTATCAAGAAAGTTATTCAATATAAAAGAAGAGTTCCCTAACAGGAACTGAGTGCCCTCACAGGAACGTTCCTTTACAGGAACATGAAGATTGCTGACTAAGGTCTTTGGAGGAACTTAGTAAGCGTGGAGCCCAAGTAAACTTACCGGAACAAGAGCGCAGCGCAGCAATGTTTTAGTTAAGATTATCTTCTAGATTCGTTGTTAAATATGTTAAGTAGAATATGCATGAAATTTATTAGAAGCGTGACAATTAGCTTGGCAAATAAATTAAAATCAGAAAAGATAAAAGATAGAAATAGAAAAAGATTTTCTTTAAATATTTATCTTTTAAAATCAGTTTGTTAAAAAGATATTATGCTTTTTAACTCAATATTTCTATCTAATTTTCTGAAAAGATTTTCTTCAAAAGATTTACTTAAAAAAACCGTGTTTTAAGATAAGTTAAGTTTTACTTATTTATCTTTATGAAAACCTACTTTCTATACAAGTAATACTTGTATAAATAGTAGAGAATAATAGGAGTTTAGGTTTTTCGTGAGTTTTATGTGTGAAGAATTTACAGAGCTACAATCGTGTAAGTTTGCCAAGATTTTCACATTGTCATATTAGTTTCGGGTTTCATGCATAGCTTGCCTATCATATAATAGGTGTTTGTACTTGTAATTGGTTGGGGTTATTTGGGTGAAAGAGTATTTTTATTATTGCATACAGTGAGAGAGCTTCTAGTGAGAAGGGGAAGATTTGTACTTTGGGAGTACGAGTGAGTTTGAGTGTGGGACTCAAACTGGGTAGAACAAGGTGTTGTTCTATAGCAAGTTCATTCAGGAACTTGTGAGTAGACGCTTAATTATAATAGGTTGAACTTGGTGTTTGCCCTATTATAGTGGAGATATTTGTGTTTGAAATCCCTAAGGTAGGGTCGAGGTTTTACTTCTAGTTGGGCACTAGAAGGTTTCCTCATAAAATCCTGTGTGCTTTGCTAGTTCCCATTCTGTCACGTTTTATATTTGCAAAATTAGTAATTAGGAACTTATCTACAATTCACCCCCCCTCTTGTAGTGTTCATCTCAATTAACAAGGAGAGAGAGAGAAGAGGGGCGCGCCCGGGTTTAACAAACCCAGATCGCCGCGCCCTCTCCCGAATCTGTCGCGCCCGCGGCAACTCTCCCGCGCCCGCGGAGAGACCGCGGGGCAACCGCGGGGAGCTCCTGGAATTTTTGTGATTTTTATACCTGACGGGGGGCCGCGCCCTCTCCAGAAAAGTCGCGCCCTCTCCAAAACCTCCCGCGCCCGCGGAGAGACCGCGGGGCAATCGCGGGAAGTCCCTGGAATAGATTTCCAAATGAGCTTGAATTTAGGCCGCGCCCTCTCCAAACATGACACGCCCTCTCCAAAACCTCCCGCGCCCGCGGAGAGACTGCGGGGCAACAGCGGGAAGTCCCTGGAATGGAATTCAATTTTTACTTGATATGAGGGTCGCGCCCTCTCCAAATCTTCCAAGGCCTCTCCAAAACTTCCCGCGCCCGCGGCGAGACCGCGGGGCAACCGCGGGAAGTCCCTGGATCGAAATGCCTCAATGAGGTGAAGAGGCCCCCGAGGTCTCTCCAAGCCCTCGGGGAGCCCTCTCCCCCGCACTCTAAACTCTTCTTCAAACCCCTTCTTTCCAACAAGTGATGATAATAGGCGACCTACAAAACAAACACAAAACCAATTCAAAATAAAATCAAAAACCAATCAAGGAAAAATAAAAGAAAAGAAAGGAAAGAGAAATGAGATGATAATCCGGGTTGCCTCCCGTAAGCGCTTTTGGTTAACGTCGTTAGCTCGACGTGCACCACCATCTCAAGGTGGCTTAAAAAGAATCGCTTTGTGAACAAGTCCAACAAACACTCCATCATAGTACTTCTTGAGCCGATGACCATTAACCTTAAATGAAGATGAGGAGTTCAAAGGAGAAATCTCCACGGCACCATTGTCAAAAACATCTTTCACTAAGAATGGTCCACTCCATCTTGACATGAGCTTTCCGGGGAACAACTCCATCCTTGAATTGTAGAGGAGGACTTTGTCACCTACACAAAACTCCTTTTTCTCAATCAAATTGTCATGAACCTCCTTGGAGCGAGCTTTGTAGGTGCTAGCACAATCGTAAGCATCAAGTCGAAGTTCCTCTAACTCATGAAGATCCAACCACCTCTTCTCCCCCGCACTAGCTAAGTCAAAATTTATTTTCTTGATGGCCCATAAGGCACGATGTTCAAGCTCTACCGGGAGATGGCACGATTTGCCATAGACAAGGCGATATGGAGTGGTACCAATAGGCGTACGAGTGCGTTTGAGTGAGAGAGCTTCTAGTGAGAAGGGGAAGATTTGTACTTTGGGAGTACGAGTGAGTTTGAGTGTGGGACTCAAACTGGGTAGAACAAGGTGTTGTTCTATAGCAAGTTCATTCAGGAACTTGTGAGTAGACGCTTAATTATAATAGGTTGTAACTTGGTGTTTGCCCTATTATAGTGGAGATATTTGTGTTTGAAATCCCTAAGGTAGGGTCGAGGTTTTACTTCTAGTTGGGCACTAGAAGGTTTCCTCGTAAAATCCTGTGTGCTTTGCTAGTTCCTATTCTGTCACGTTTTATATTTGCAAAATTAGTAATTAGGAACTTAACTACAATTCACCCCCCCTCTTGTAGTGTTCATCTCAATTAACAATTGGTATCAGAGCACGGTTCTCACGTGCAAGCAGATAATTTTGCTGAGTAAGTTCCTGGAAAGATGAACTACAAGGAGAAACTTGAAGAAGGGTACTCTACCCAACGTCCACCTATGTTCAACGGTAAGTTTTATGCCTACTGGAAGAACAGGATGGAGATATTCATCAAGGCTGAAAATTACCAGGTTTGGCATATAATTGAAACTGGTGATTTTGAAATAACTCAAACCAATGACAAGCATGAGGTAGTTCCTAAATCTATTTCTGATTATGATAAAGAAGATTATCAGAAACTTGAAATGAATGGTTTAGCTATAAAGTATCTACACTGTGGACTAGGACCCCATGAACATAATCGTATCATGGGATGCAAGTCTGCCAAACAGATTTGGGATTTGCTACAGGTAACTCATGAAGGTACAAACGAGGTAAAACGTTCTAAAATAGACTTATTGATGTCTAGATATGAAAGGTTTGAAATGCAATCTAAAGAAACCATAGAAGATATGTTTACTAGATTCAATGATATTATTAATGAACTGAACTCCCTTGGCAGGCAAATTCCTATTGATGAACAGGCAAGGAAGATCCTAAGAAGCCTACCACAAGATGAACGCTGGAGATCAAAGGTCACTGCCATGCAGGAAGCTAAGGACTTCACTAAGTTCAACATGGAACAACTAGCTGGATCATTGATGACTCATGAATTTCATCTGAGTTCCAACACTGAAAGTTCCAGAAATAAAAGTTTGGCACTCAAGGCTGAAGACTCAGAAGGATCAGAAGTTGATGAGGAAGAGATGGCTATGCTAGTGAGGAAATTTAAGAAGATGATGAACAATAGGAAGTTTGACAGGAATAAGAAGTATTCAAGTTCCAGAAACACAACGTGTTTCAAGTGCGGATCAAAGGATCACTTTATCAAAGATTGTCCTGTTCAGGATGGAGAGAAAAGAAAGACTAAAAGCAAGGAGCAATCCAAAGAGTCAAGAGTCTATAAGCCTTACTTCACCAAGGACAATGTTAAGAAAGCCATGTTGGCTGCTTGGGGAGATACAGATTCTGAAGAAGAAGAGGAGGACCATCCATCAGAAGAAACTGCTCATTTATGTCTAATGGCAAAAACTGATGAAGTTGCCAAACTAAAGGAGCTTGAGGCTGAGGTATGGTTCTCTTACAACCAATTAAAACATCTGTCTAAAGAGAATCTAATAAATACTGTTTTGGAAATTCAAGAAGATTTAAAAGAATTGCATAGATCCAAACAGCAAAGTGACAAAGCTTTAGTAACTTACAAAGAGAACAGTGAATGGGTTGATAACATGAAGTTTGATATTCAATACAGGTTCTTCAGTCTGTTTGATGATAATAAAATTTTAAAAGATACCATTGAGAACCTCAAACAAAATAACATACTCTTGAATGTGGAATTGTCTTTGTTAAAACTTACTGTTGATACTCCTAACTCTGAAGTTCCTCCACCTACTGATTATCCGAATTTTGAAAAATTAAAACATGATTTGGAAGAGTTAAAAAGGGATAAGGCACGTCTTGAGGGGGAACTTGAGAGGGCTAGGAAAGGTAAGCAACCAATAGAGTATAGAGTTCCTGAGTGGATCACTAAGGCTCAAACTAAGAATACTGAAGGTTTAGGTTTTAAAAAGAAGTTCCAGAAAGAAAAGAAGTATGTCAACTTGCCTAGTAGCATTGTTTGTTATTTCTGTGCCAATACAGGGCATAAGCAAGCTAAGTGTCATAAGAAAGAACAATGCACTCAGAAGAATATCAAACATATAGAACAAATCTGGGTAAAGAAAAATGAATCAACCCATGTTACACAGGAACCCAAGGAAACCTGGGTTCCTGACTCTAACGCTTAATTCTTCTTGCAGGTTCTAGTGAGGGGGAACAACACTTGGTACCTCGACAGTGGTTTTTCTAAGTACATGACTGGAGATAAAACTAGATTTCTCTCACTGGATGCCTACTATGGTGGAACTGTGACCTTTGGTGATAATATGAAAGGTGATATAATTGCTATTGGCAAGATAGGAAGGTCACGTTCCCATGCTATTGATAATGTATTTTTGGTCGAGGGCCTCCAGCACAATTTGTTAAGTATTTCACAGTTTTGTGACAAAGGTAACTCTGTTAGCTTTACTTCAAATAAGTGTAGAATCATCCACAATGACACTGGGAACATTATTTTAGAAGGAACTCGTAAAGGGAACACATATATATGTTGTGGATCTTAACGAGGTTCCTAACAGCAGTTTAACATGTTTTAGTGTTATTGAGGATGATCCTCTTTTATGGCACAAAATATTTGGCCATGAAAGCTTTTCTTTACTTGATAAACTAAGATCTAAGAACTTAGTGGAAGGACTTCCTTGCATTAAGTTCCGGTATGATAAAGTGTGTGAAGCTTGTGCTAAAGGTAAACAGACCCGAATTTCTTTCAAGTCCAAAAATATGGTAAGTACTAAAAGACCTTTGGAACTCATTCATATGGATCTCTGTTGTTCAATGAGAATCCAAAGTAGAAGTGGTAAGAAATATGTAATGGTTATTGTTGATGATTTTTCAAGGTTCACTTGGGTTTTCTTTCTTGTAAGTAAGGATGAAACATTTGATGAGTTTGTTGCTTTTGTTAAGAAAGAACAGAGAAGAACAGGTAATCAGTTGATACATCTTAGATCTGACCATGGAACAGAATTTGAAAATTCAAAGTTTGATGAATTTTGTGATGAGTATGGTATGGATCACAACTTCTCTGCTCCAAGAACTCCACAACAAAATGTTGTAGTGGAACGCAATAATAGGAGTCTTGAAGACATGGCAAGGACAATGCTGATATCAAGCAAGCTGCCTAGGAACTTCTGGGCTGAGGCAGTGAATACAGCATGTTATATACTCAACAGAGTATCTGTTAGAGCCATCACTAACAAAACTCCTTATGAACTTATGAAAGGGAGAAAACCTAATATCTCTTACTTTAGATCTTTTGGTTGCAAATGTTTTGTTCACAATAATGGTAAAAGGAACTTGGGAAAGTTTGATGAACGTAGTGATGAGGCAGTTTTCCTAGGATATGCCTCAAATAGTAAAGCCTATAGAGTTTATAATAAAAGAACAATGTGTGTTGAGGAGTCTGTACATATTATATTTGATGAGACTGAAAATTTAGTTGATATACAGGATTGTGATGATGATTTCGAGATTGGACTTGTGCGAAAGCAGAATCCAGACGAGGAACCAGCATCATTGCAGAAGCAGCAGGGTGAAATTACAGAAGTAACGAATGCTGAAACAAATGCTGAACCAGAGCTGGAGAATGCACCAGGATCTCCACTTCAAGAACAGACTGAAAATCATAATGAAGGCCAACATGTGGAAACTCCTGAAGAAGTTCAACCTGAGATCCAGAATCAAGTTCCTACAGAAGAACCAATCAACAATAATGAAGAGAGATTGTATCCAATCAAAGATTTCACCCCAAGGCCTTGGAAACACCAGAAATCTCATCCAGTTGATGCAATCATGAGTGACATAACAAAAGGAACTCAAACCAGATCTCGGCTTAGGAACTTCTGTGCATTTAATGCATTTCTTTCTTCCATGGAACCTAAAAATTATGTTGAGGCTTTGACTGACACTGACTGGATTAATGCTATGCAAGCTGAACTAAATGAATTTGAAAGAAATAAAGTTTGGCATCTGGAACCTAGACCTAAAGACAAGAAGTCCATTGGACTAAAATGGGTATTCAGAAACAAGCTAGATGAACATGGTATTATTGTCAGGAACAAAGCTAGACTAGTTGTACAAGGTTTCAACCAGCAAGAAGGAATAGACTATGAAGAAACTTTTGCACCTGTAGCCAGGTTAGAAGCTATTCGTTTACTTATTGCTTTTGCTGCTTATATGGGTTTTAGGCTGTACCAGATGGATGTCAAGTGTGCATTCTTAAATGGATACTTAAATGAGGAAGTCTATGTGGAATAGCCTCCTGGATTTGAAAATCCAGAGTTCCCAAACCATGTCTATAAGCTTGACAAGGCTCTTTATGGGTTAAAGCAAGCTCTTAGAGCATGGTATGAAAGATTATCTAAGTTCCTTTTGGCTAATGGTTTTAAACGTGGTAAAATAGATAAAACATTGTTTTTAAAGTCAAATGGAACTGATATCTTAGTTGTACAAATTTATGTTGATGATATTTTATTTGGTGTAACTAACGAATCTTTGTGTAAGTATTTTGCTGACCTTATGAGTGGAGAATTTGAAATGAGCATGACTGGAGAATTAAACTTCTTTCTTGGTTTGCAAATTAAGCAAACTGAAGAGGGAATTATGATTCATTAGCAAAAATATATTAAGGAACTGATCAAGAAATACAAGTTGGAAAATGCCAAAACCAACAATACTCCTATGGGAATTGCTACTAGATTGGATGAAGATCCATCTGGAACTTGTATTGATCAATCTATGTATCGAGGTATGATAGGCTCACTACTTTATCTAACAGCTAGTAGACCTGACATATCTTTTAGTGTAGGTCTGTGTGCCAGGTTCCAAGCAAATCCAAAGGAGTCTCACTTGACAGCAGTAAAAAGAATCCTTAGATACTTGAAAGGAACTGATGATTTGAGTCTCTTCTATCCTAGAAGTGATTCTTTTGATTTAAATAGTTTTACATATGCTGACTATGCAGGTGATTTGGTAAATAGGAAAAGCACTTCAGGTATGGTACAATTTTTAGGACCTTGTTTAGTTTCTTGGGGTTCCAAGAAGCAAAACACAGTTGCTTTATCTACGGCAGAAGCTGAATATGTGGCTGCAGCAGCATGTTGCTCACAAGTTCTATGGATAAAACAACAGGTCAGAGATTTTGGTATTATTTTTGAATGTGTACCTATTTACTGTGATAATACAAGTGCTATATGTATCTCTAAAGATCCAGTTCAACACTCAAAGGTAAAACATATCCACATTAGGCATCACTTCCTAAAAGATAATGTGGAGCAAGGGAATATTAAGTTAGAATTTTGTCAAACTGAAAATCAAATTGTAGATATTCTAACCAAGCCCTTGAACAGAGAAAGATTTGAGAAATTGAGACTGGAACTTGGAATGATCAAGCTGAAGTACTAGCTTCTGAGGTTCCAAAATATGGCAAAGTCAAAAATATTGTAAATAGAGCAAAAAGAACGTCTACCACAAACTTGGTGTGATAAACATAGCTAAAGTGTCACCGTTGTTAACTACCAAAGGTAAGTTCATTAAATTGCTCAACAGTTTAAGTTATTAAATTTGTACATTGCATATATGTAGAAAGCGTGTTCCAATTGTGTTTTATAGAAACTCCATTCAAGATTAATTGAATTTGGAAATTTAAAATTTTTTGAAAGATTCATCCAGTTTTAAATTTTGAAAAATTAATTGAATTTGTTCAATTAATGACTGAACAGTGAAAAACTTTCTAAATTCCTTCACACCGCTTCATTAATTATAAAAGCAAACTTTCACCTACTTCTTTCACTTCACTGTCACATCAAATTTACTCCCTCTCAGTAAAACTTTGAAAACCCCTTTAAAACCCTTCCTAAAGCTTCAATGGTGATCATTGCTGAATTTGTCTCCTCAGAAGAATCTCAAAGCCCTGAAAACACAATTCAAGAAGAATCATCTCCCTTAGCAATGGTAAACTACAAAGCATCCTCTACCTCAAACCAACCTTCTGAAAACCCTAGAAAATCTCCCCCAAAACCAAAGGAAGTAGAAAGTAAGAACAATCAAGGGGATTCCTCTGTTTCGAACATTCTTCAAAAGCTAAAAGAGTGGAGAGAGAAGAAACGAAGTGAAAAATCGCTTGAAGAGCAAATCGAGGAAGTTGATGATTTTGCTCAAGAAAAAAAATTCAGAAGAAACAAAGGAGGAGGATAAAGACGAAGAAGAAATGAGTGAGGGAGAAGAGGAAGAAAAAGAAGAGGAGAACAATTCAGAAAAGGAAGAATCTGAGAAGGAAGATGAAGGAGAGGAAGTCACTGATCAAACGGAACTTGAATCAATGGCAGAAAGGTACGTAGTAGGACATCGTATTGATGCAGTGTGGTGTAGGAAAGCAAGATTTTTAGAGTTTCTTGATTTGATTAAATTTCAAGGTTGGGAATTTCTATTAACTAGGGTTTCAGCAAATTATTTGTACCCTGCTGCTATGAATGAATTTTGTCAAAATTTTCAGGCAAAATTGGGAATAATAACGAGCAGTGTTAATGGTGTAAAAATTGAATTGGACCTCGAAACCCTAGGTAAAATTCTAAAAGCACCTACTGATGGTTATAATACTTACCTAAAGGGGAAGGGTAGTATCAATGTAGGTAATTTCTTGGCTGGTGATATAGTTGAGGAATTAGGGGGTCAGAGGGGAAAGAAGGTCATGAGTCACAATGATCTTAGCCCTCTAAACAAGCTGCTGTTTAATTTGGTGAAAAAGACTATTCTGCCTAGGACTGCTAAGAAGGGGGAGGCATGTTTAATGGATATGGCTGTAATCTTCTGCATCTCAAAGAAGATTAAGGTGAACTTTCCTTCCTTGATGTATCAGCATTTAGCTCATTGTGTTCCCAGTAGAACAAAAGTGGGGTATGGAGCCATTTTGTCTACTGTTTTTAAAAATGCATGAGTTGTTTTAAAAGGAAGATATGGGGCTTTGAATGAGAAACCAGAAAATGTGATCAATGAGGAAACCCTTGCTGGGTTGAGTCTGGGAGTAGTACAAGGAAAAATTCAAAAATTAGAGAAAGGAGAGAAAAAGAAAGAGAAAGTGACAGGGAAGAGGAAGGAAAAGGCTATGTCAGAGCAGCCTGTAAGGAAGAGTAGGAGGATTTCTGCCAGTGGTGTTCCTCAAACTAGCATGGAACAACCACTGGAGTTGGATGTCGAGGAGAATATCCTTGATGGGCAAGTTGTTGAGCTGACTGACAGAATGGAGAGGGTAGAAAGTCAAATGAAGGACTCTGCTGGAAAGCTTCACGTGCTGACGCTTGAAAAGTTGGTCCAGGAGCAGGGGAAGGAGTTGAAGGAACTCAAGAGGTTAATGCTCAAACAGACCAAGGACCTTCAAGAACAGAAGGAAGTTCAAGAGAAAGAACTTCACAAGGCTCTACAGGAACAGAAGGAGGAGTTCCTAGTGAAACTCAAGGGTATAGAAGAAAAGTTGGAGGCCTCTACACAACAGACAAAGGAGGACTTCAACAAGATTCTGAGTTCCTTGAAACCTAGCCTACCCTATCTCAAAATCATCCTAGCCTATTTTCACTGTCTTAGTTATGAACAAATTTAATTTCTGTTTTTAGTAATTGAACAATTGATTTTGATTGTAAATTTTTAATTGTTCATCTGGATGTTAAATATTTTGGTTTTTAATGAAAAGTTGGAACTTTTGCTTATACTTGTGTGTTTTGTATATTTTGAACACTTCTGCTGTAGAGTAGATCTTACTTAAGGTTGTTTAGCAGCGCTGCCTTTAGTTTCCCACACTCGATGAATTGCTTGTGGGGCTGTTGGTGGATGTTTAATAAACTTGAAAATACAGGACTTTTTGATAATGCCAAAAGGGGGAAAAGAAAGGGCAAACATTGAGGCTGAAGTTGTTCTGGGTTCCAGTTGAGAAAGTATCATAACTTTCTCAGTTTAGTTTACTTAGCTTATTTTTGCTTTTCGTTTTTGTTTTATTTTTGTTTTATTCTGGTATGTATTTATTTTCTGTCAATAAATTAAAAATACAAAAATACGACCTTTTATTTTGTTTTAACTTTCTCAAGAGTTTGCTTAAGTTTGTCATCATCAAAAAGGGGGAAATTGTTGATGTTTAAAGGTTTTGATTGAGGAACTTAAGTTACAGCAAACTCGTCTCATAAAGATTCTTCGAGTGTTTGTGTAGCCTAGGTGAAATTGATCTTGGAGATGGAAGAAGTAACTAAAGCTGAGAAGACTTGAAGGAGTTCTTTATCAAGAAAGTTACTCAATATAAAAGAAGAGTTCCCTAACAGGAACTGAGTTCCCTCACAGGAACGTTCCTTTACAGGAACTTGAAGATTGCTGACTAAGGTCTTTGGAGGAACTTAGTAAGCGTGGAGCCCAAGTAAACTTACCGGAACAAGAGCGCAGCGCAACAATGTTTTAGTTAAGATTATCTTCTAGATTCGTTGTTAAATATGTTAAGTAGGATATGCATGAAATTTATTAGAAGCGTGACAATTAGCTTGGCAAATAAATTAAAATCGGAAAAGATAAAAGATAGAAATAGAAAAAGATTTTCTTTAAATATTTATCTTTTAAAATCAGTTTGTTAAAAAGATATTATGCTTTTTAACTCAATATTTCTATCTTATTTTCTGAAAATATTTTCTTCAAAAGATTTACTTAAAAAAACCGTGTTTTAAGATAAGTTAAGTTTTACTTATTTATCTTTATGAAAACCTACTTTCTATACAAGTAATACTTGTATAAATAGTAGAGAATAATAGGAGTTTAGGTTTTTTGTGAGTTTTATGTGTGAAGAATTTACAGAGCTACAATCGTGTAAGTTTGCCAAGCTTTTCACATTGTCATATTAGTTTCGGGTTTCATGCATAGCTTGCCTATCATATACTAGGTGTTTGTACTTGTAATTGGTTGGGGTTATTTGGGTGAAAGAGTATTTTTATTATTGCATACAGTGAGAGAGCTTCTAGTGAGAAGGGGAAGATTTGTACTTTGGGAGTACGAGTGAGTTTGAGTGTGGGACTCAAACTGGGTAGAACAAGGTGTTGTTCTATAGCAAGTTCATTCAGGAACTTGTGAGTAGACGCTTAATTATAATAGGTTGTAACTTGGTGTTTGCCCTATTATAGTGGAGATATTTGTGTTTGAAATCCCTAAGGTAGGGTCGAGGTTTTACTTCTAGTTAGGCACTAGAAGGTTTCCTCGTAAAATCCTGTGTGCTTTGCTAGTTCCTATTCTGTCACGTTTTATATTTGCAAAATTAGTAATTAGGAACTTAACTACAATTCACCCCCCTCTTGTAGTGTTCATCTCAATTAACAAGGAGAGAGAGAGAAGAGGGACGCGCCCGGGTTTAACAAACCCAGATCGTCGCGCCCTCTCCCGAATCTGCCGCGCCCGCGACAACTCTCCCGCGCCCGCGGAGAGACCGCGGGGCAACCGCGGGGAGCTCCTGGAATTTTTGTGATTTTTATACCTGACGGGGGGCCGCGCCCTCTCCAGAAAAGTCGCGCCCTCTCCAAAACCTCTCGCGCCCGCGGAGAGACCGCAGGGAAATCGCGGGAAGTCCCTGGAATAGATTTCCAAATGAGCTTGAATTTAGGCCGCGCCCTCTCCAAACATGACGCGCCCTCTCCAAAACCTCCCGCGCCCGCGGAGAGACCGCGGGGCAACCGCGGGAAGTCCCTGGAATGGAATTCAATTTTTACTTGATATGAGGGTCGCACCCTCTCCAAATCTTCCAAGGCCTCTCCAAAACTTCCCGCGCCCGCGGAGAGACCGCGGGGCAACCGCGGGAAGTCCCTGGATCGAAATGCCTCAATGAGGTGAAGAGGCCCCCGAGGTCTCTCCAAGCCCTCGGGGAGCCCTCTCCCCTGCACTCTAAACTCTTCTTCAAACCCCTTCTTTCCAACAAGTGATGATAATAGGCGACCTACAAAACAAACACAAAACCAATTCAAAATAAAATCAAAAACCAATCAAGGAAAAATAAAAGAAAAGAAAGGAAAGAGAAATGAGATGATAATCCGGGTTGCCTCCCGTAAGCGCTTTTGGTTAACGTCGTTAGCTCGACGTGCACCACCATCTCAAGGTGGCTTAAAAAGAATCGCTTTGTGAACAAGTCCAACAAACACTCCATCATAGTACTTCTTGAGCCGATGACCATTAACCTTAAATGAAGATGAGGAGTTCAAAGGAGAAATCTCCACGGCACCATTATCAAAAACATCTTTCACTAAGAATGGTCCACTCCATCTTGACATGAGCTTTCCGGGGAACAACTCCATCCTTGAATTGTAGAGGAGGACTTTGTCACCTACACAAAACTCCTTTTTCTCAATCAACTTGTCATGAACCTCCTTGGAGCGAGCTTTGTAGGTGCTAGCACAATCGTAAGCATCAAGTCGAAGTTCCTCTAACTCATGAAGATCCAACCACCTCTTCTCCCCCGCACTAGCTAAGTCAAAATTTATTTTCTTGATGGCCCACAAGGCACGATGTTCAAGCTCTACCGGGAGATGGCACGATTTGCCATAGACAAGGCGATATGGAGTGGTACCAATAGGCGTCTTGAAAGCCGTCCTATAAGCCCAAAGAGCATCATCTAACTTGTCCGACCAATCCTTTCTATTCCTTGCAACCGTCTTCTCAAGAATGAGCTTTATTTGACGATTGGAGACCTCGACTTGGCCACTCGATTGAGGATGATATGGAAGGCCGAACCGTTGATGCACTCCATGTTTCCTCAACATCTTTTGGAAGGCGTTGTGAACAAAATGAGATTCGTTATCGCTTATCACAGCCTTAGGCACGCCAAACCTTGGGAAGATGGTTTTGTTGAACAACTTCAACACTACTTTGTGGTCATTAGTAGGGGAGGCAATGGCCTCTACCCATTTAGAAACATAGTCCACAGCCACAAGTATGAATTGATTACCATATGAAGATGGGAATGGTCCCATGAAGTCAATCCCCCAAACATCGAACACCTCTAACTCAAGAATGGGCTGTTGAGGCATCTCATTCCTCTTGGAGATATTCCCAACCTTTTGACATCGGTCACATGACTTCACAAAGCCCCATGAGTCCTTAAAGAGATGCGGCCACCACAAACCACATTGAAGAACCTTGGTAGCGGTCTTGGAAACACCCATATGCCCACCACTAGGGTCCGAGTGGCACATCCTTAAAACACTAGGCACCTCTTCATTTGGAACACAACGCCTAAGTAAGCCATCAACCCCTCGTTTGTATAAGATTGGATCATCCCACAAGTAATTTCTTGCCTCCCTTTTGATTTTCTTCCTTTGGTTCTTTGAGAAGGAGGGTGGAAACTCCCCACATGCTAGAAAATTCACCAAGTCGGCATACCATGGGAGTTCCTTCACCTCTATGGCATATAGGAAGTCATCAAGCATTCTATCCTCAATTGGTGAACCATCATCATGAATTTGATCACCCTCAAGGCGAGAAAGATGGTCCGCCACAACATTCTCCGCACCCTTCTTGTCCCTAATCTCAATCTCAAAAGTTTGCAATTCAAGCACCCATCGAATCAACCTAGGCTTGGACTCTTTCTTGGCAAAGAGATACTTGAGGGCCGCGTGATCCGTGAAGACTATGGTCTTGGAACCCAACAAGTAACAACGGAATTTCTCAAAAGAGTGCACAATTGCTAAAAATTCCTTTTCCGTTGTTGTGTAGTTCTTTTGAGCCCCATTGAGTGTCTTGGACATATAGTAAATCACATGAAGCTTCTTGTCTACACGTTGTCCCAAAACACCTCCAATAGCCCAATCACTTGCATCACACATCAATTCAAAAGGAAGATCCCACCTTGGGGCTTGAACAATAGGAGTGGAGATTAGGGCCTTCTTCAATCTATCAAATGCCTTCAAGCATTTGTCATCAAAAATGAACTCAACATCCTTTTGAAGAAGGTCATTTAGGGGCTTAGCAATAAGTGAAAAATCCTTGATGAATCTCCTATAGAAACCCGCATGACCAAGGAACAATCTCACACCCTTGACATTCAACGGAGGTGGAAGTTTCTCAATCACTTCTATTTTTGCCTTATCCACCTCAATGCCTCTATTTGAAATCTTGTGCCCAAGCACTATACCTTCCTCCACCATGAAGTGGCATTTCTCCCAATTCAAAACAAGATTTACCTTAACACATCTTTCCAAACACTTCTCAAGGTTCACAAGGCACTCCTCAAATGAGACACCCCCCGCCAAAAAGTCATCCATGAAGACCTCCATTTCCTCCTCCAACATATCCCCAAAAATACTCATCATGCACCTTTGGAATGTAACGGGTGCATTGCATAACCCAAAGGGCATTCTTCGATAGGAAAAGGTCCCATAAGGACATGTGAAGGTAGTTTTCTCTTGATCATCGGGGTGGATGGGGATTTGGAAGAATCCCGAATATCCATCGAGGAAACAATAAAACTTGTGCCTTGTTAGTATTTCAAGCATTTGATCAATAAATGGAAGAGGGAAGTGATCCTTATTGATTCCCGCATCTAATAGCTTGGTGATCTCCTTCTTTACTACCTCTCCCATTTGGGGATGTAGTTTTCTTTGTCGTTCGATAGAAGGAAGGGCGCCTTCCTCAAGTGTTATGTGGTGTTGGCACAAGGCGGGGCTTATACCTTTAAGATCATCAATTGTGTATCCCAAAGCACCTTGGTGCTTTCTCAAAACACCACATAACGCTTGAGCTTGGCTCACGCTCAAGGATGCACTAACTATCACGGGGTAAGTGGAATGAGGGCCCAAGAACTCATACCTAAGGTGTGATGGTAGAGGTTTGAGCTCTACCATAGGCACACCATTACCTTCCTTTGATGTGGCCGCTTGCAAAGCTTCTTGGCTTGAGATTTTTAAGCATATTTTCTCATCCACTTCCTCCATACTTCCATTAAGCAATTCCTCATAGAATGCCACTTCCTTGCATGGTGTACCTACTTTGTCCTTGTTCAACAAAACATTCTCAAGAGCATCGTTAGAGGTGAGCAAGTGCTCATGCATGGAAGACACAACATGATCAAGTGAATCAATCATCATGCAATTTTCTTGAGAAGAACATGGATACTTCATGCTTTCATTCAAATCAAATTCAATGACCTCATCTCCTACCTTAAGGGAAATCTTTGCACTCCTCACATCAATCATAGCACCCGAGGTAGCAAGAAAGGGTCTACCTAAAATGATTGGAATGGTATCATCTTCATCCATTTCAAGCACAATAAAATCCACCGGGAACACAAACTTCCCAACCCTCAATGGAACATCTTCTACCTTACCTTTTGGAAACTTGATTGACCTATCGGCTAATTGCAAGGTAATGTTAGAAGGTAAGAGTTCCCCTAGTTCAAGCCTTTGATAAACCGAATATGGCATTATGCTCACACTAGCTCCCAAGTCACATAAGGCATTATCAATTTGCATCTTGTTAATGGCACAAGGAATGGAGAAGTTTCCGGGGTCTTTCAATTTGGGTGGCATTTTGTTCATGATGATAGCACTACAATTTTCAGTCAAGTTGATAGTCTCCACAACCTCACAAGTCCTTTTCCCACTCAAAATGTCCTTGAGGAATTTGGCAGAATTTGGCATTTGGTTGATCACATCGGTAAAATGTAGAGAAAGATGAAGTTGTTTTAGCATATCAATGAATCTCCCAAATTGTTCATCCAATTTGTGTCGCATGAATTTTTGTGGGTAAGGGAGCTTGGGTTTCACAATTTCTTTCTCTACTCTCACCTCTCTAGGTGTCTCAACCACAACCTCATCCAATGATGCCCTATCCCCCTCATTCTCAACCAAGGCTTCCTTAGGAATCTCCTTATCTTCACCCTTCCTAGGCAATCTCTCCTCAAGAACCTTACCACTCCTTGTAACAATAGCATTCACGTGTTTCTTGGGATCAAGACCTTGGGAAGGTAAAGAAGAAGGGCTTGCATGATCTTTCAAAGCATTATCAAGTTGAGAAATTTGGTTTTCAAGCATTTTATTGTGGGTCATCATTTCATTGAACTTTTTATCACTAACGGCCATGTATGTGTTCAACAACTTGGTTTGATTCTCAATTATTTCTTCCAAATTGGTCCTAGGTGAAGAAGGTTGTGAATAGGAATTTTCTCCATGAGTCCTTGGAACAAATCCGGGTGGGGGACCTCTTTGAGCATTATTTTGAAAATTGCCCCTCCCTTGATTGTTCCAAGTACCCCTATTTTGATTTTGACCATAACTTTGATTATGGTTACCACCACCTTGATTATGATTACCACCACCTTGGTTATGATTTCCATAACCTTGGTTTTGATTACCGTAATTTTGGCTTTGATTACCATAATTTTGGCTTTGATTTTGGCCACTATAACCTTGGTTATTATAGCTACCACGAGAACCTTGGTTCCCTTGGTTTCTATAACCACCACCTTGGTTATAGTTGTCAAAATTGCCTTGGTTTTGGTAATTCCTATTCCATTGACCTCTTTGGTTATCAAACCTTTGAACATTATTATTTGACACATAATTCACATGCTCACTCTCATTGTTATCAAACTCATCAACACATTCATTAGGACAATTACTAGAGTCATGATCATACGATTCACATGCATCACAAAACAAACAACCCATAGGCATATTATGTGAAGAGGGAGGGGGTTGAGAGTTAGAAAGAGTACCTCTCCCCTTAAATTGGGAGGGAAGATTCGAAGCTTGGGAAGAAGAAGAAGAGCTCTCCAACTTGGCTTTGATTGCGGTCATCTCCTTTCCCAAGTTTGTCATTTGGGAGGAAAGGTTGTTGATCGCATTTAGATGGTCCACCGAGTACAATGAAGATTGCTTGCTTGAAGAGTCTCTCTCCCCATCTTGCCAATCTCTATAGTACGTCACCACGTCCTCAATAATGTCCACCACTTCTTCTTCGGTCTTGTTCATGATAGGACCCCCGGCCCCCCCATCAAGGCATGACTTGCCTTGGGGACTTAAACCGCCATAGAAGATTTGGACCACTTGGTATGTTGGGATTCCGTGGTGAGGGCACTCCCTTTGATACTCTTTGTATCTCTCCCATGCTTCGTAAAGGCTTTCATTTGGCCTTTGCTTGAACCCTTGAATCAAGGCTCTTGCCTCCGCCGTCTTCTTTTGAGGGTAGAAGCGGGACAAGAAGGCCTTTGTAACATCATCCCATGTTCCCAAGGAATTGGGCTTCACCTCTTTATCTAGCCACTCTAAGGATCTTCCTATGAGAGAGAAGGGGAACAACTTGAGGCGGATGAACTCTTGAGAAACTTCGTTGACTTTGATGGTGTTGCAATATTTCTCAAATTCTTTAAGATGGTTCAACGGGCTCTCATTCTTAGCCCCACTATATTGCCTCCTCTCAATTAAGGTGATCATGGCCGGCCGAATCTCGAAATCATTTTCCGGTGTTGTAGGCGGAGCTATGCCGCTCTCAAACCTATAAGCACCGGGTATTCCTAGCTCCTTCAAGGCCACTCTCAGATTTTCTCCCATGCCTTGCTCTTCTTCAATATCTTCTTCACTTGAAGAACTATACCCCAAGGATCGATTAGCTATTCTTCTCCTTGAGAGAGTCCTTTCGATCTCCGGGTCAAAAGGCGCAATGGATCGATCACGAGCTCTATGCATGCAAAACTCAAAGAAAATATTAGTAGCACGGCTACAAGTGTATCCTAAAGAAACAAAATCTTTTTGTATTTTTCAATTAAAATGAAGTAGACTCAACAACAAAAGCTAAGCACCAATAGCATTCCCCGGCAACGGCGCCATTTTGACAAGAGGAAAATGTATGTCGTTATCTACCCTTCCCCCAAGTCAAACTAAATTTGTAAACACCTAACCAACCTTATATGAATATAGGGCAAGTTAAGGGTCGATCCCTAGGGAATGCAATGATGAAAACTAGAGTCTAAGTCAAGCTACCTCGAAGATGGAGTTGAGATTATGGTTGGCACTATGGTAAACTAAAACAAGTCTAATCAAGTAAATCAAAGGTCTAAACACTAGGGATATGGGTTCCACATGCAAGTTCAATGATAATGCTAATTTAGAGCTCAATCAATTAATTCAAGTATTGCAAAGGACAAACAATAGTAGCAATCAAGAGAGTTCAAATGCTATCTTCTATAGGCCAATCTAGGAATCACTATGAAAGGCAAATCAAGAAGAATCACAAACAAACCCAATCAATTAGAGCAACTTTCAATTCAATTGTTCATGTCATTAAGAGTTGCAATGCAATCTAGATTAATCTTATAGGTTGATCACTCCTAGTCAAATCAATCACATGCAAAACTATGTCAACCAATTTAATTGCAACAAATCAATCAATCAAAGAGCATCAACTAGCAATTTCATTAATCAAACATGCTTCCCCCTTTCCCTAGCAACTAATCTACTCACTAATCATGGTGAAATTCAAGAACAAATAACTAGAAATTGCATTAATCTTCATTCTATATCAAAATCTAAGAGAAATCAAAATATTCAACAATATCAAATTCAAATCCAAAGAAAAACAAGCAACAAGCATAAATCAATAGCAAGTAAGTAAGAGATGAAAGAAGGAAGAGATTCTCACTAATATTGATGATTGAAAATGAAGAAATCCAAACTTGATTGATCAAATGTTGAGTTACAAATCCAAAACCAAGAACTTTTCTCTAACTTCTCTCTAAATTCTCTCTCTAAAACTAAGCTAATGAAATATTATCAAAAAGTTTTATTTCAAAAAGGAATTAAAATTCTATTTATAAGTAAAGAATAAACCGGCAAATCCCGCGGCCTCTCTCGATGAATCCGCGGCCGCGGAGAAATGGGTACGGAACCCTCCGCGGCCTTTTTGGGCAACACCCGCGCCCGCGGCCAAAGATGTCGCGCCCGCGGCTAATCCCCTGCTCCCAAAACTCGATCAGGGGGCCGCGGTCTCTCTGAGATGGAGCGCCCTCTCTAGATTTCCCGCGCCCGCGGAGAGTTCGCGGGGCAACCGCGGGAAGCTCCTTCCAAAATCTTGCAATTTGCTCTTCTTGAGCCCGCGCCCGCGGCTCCACTGACCCGTGCCCGCGGCCTGCTAGAAATACCTTGGAGACTTCTCCGAGGCCTCTCCAAGGCCTCTCTAAGCCCTCTCTAGCCAAATGCTTCTTCCTTACTTGGTCATTAAGGTCCCAACTTGATTCCTTTGCAAAGGTGATTCTCCAAATACCTACACAAGCAAACAAAGAAAGGAAATAAAAGGGGAAAAGAGCCAAATGAAAGGAAAACACGAGAAAAACACGAGAACCATAAAGAAAAGAGGAGAAAGAGAAACTAAAGGAAAAAAGGACCAAAAATAAGAGAAGAAAGCATGAAAAAGGGAAAGAAATAACCTAAAAGACTACCCTATGAGTGCCATAAATGACACTCATCAGGACTGTGGTTCCATATGTGGAATATTGCCCCAAGATTCAGAATACATCAATACTGCAAGATTTTAAACCAAGAGTTTCAAAGAAACAACATGAAGACAGTGAAATTAAAGTATATCGCTCTAGAATTCATGTAAGTATGTTGGACATAAAAGTCAGTCTGGAACAAGTCTATAAAACCAAGATTGAACTCCATACGGTCCATGAAATTAGAGTTACTGACTTGTTGGGAACTCAAAGACTATCAGAGTTCTGAAACCTAATAAGAACTTAAGTCTACACGTCTTTAAGAGTCGGTTCTAATGATATAAATATTTACCTAATACGTGCATATCTTTTAGGGATTTTGTTTTATAGAATAAATATATTTATTTTCTAATAAATCCCTTTTGGAAAAAGATAAGTTATTTTTGGAAAGTATTTTCAGCAAAAAAAAGTTTTGAATAAAATCTGATTTTATGGTAAGTATATCTTTTTGAAAAAGATAAGCTAGTATATTTGGAAAATATAAGTTTGAAATAAAATTTGATTTTATGGTAAATATATCTTATTATTATTGACAGAATATATTCTTAACAAAAAGATATATTTTTAGAAAACTTATTTTTGTAAAATGTCTTTTAAACATATCTTTTGATAAAACTTATCTTTTACGAAAAGAATGATTTGGGCGTACTACAAATATGCTCATATGTATTCATTCAAAGTTGAGGTTGACAAAGTGTAGTGGTCTTGCTTAATGGTTTAGTCCTTCACTACAAAGGTAATTCAAACCTCCAGGTCAAAGTTCCAATAAGGTTTAGTTTCAATTCATCCAATCATTTCCAGACAGATCTTGAGTGTCCATCATATTAATTTTATATCTTTATTCAGTGACATGTATTTAGAGTTATTCTTTGAGATCTTGTTATTGGGAAAAAGGGTTTTGAGTGTTTTATGTATTGGGGTGTGAGAATTCGTGAGGAGTCTCTTTATCATAATTGTATGAGTGCAAAGTGTAAGATTCTAGGGTGAAGCCGAGTAAGCTTGTAGTTAGAGGTCGAGTGAATAGTACTGCTGTGTGAATCTAAGTCTGGGACTTAGGTTGGGTTGGATAAGGTCATATCGAGTAGCAAGTTTCCGGGTAGGAACTTATGAGAAAGGTCTAATTGTAATAGGTTGTAACTAGGAGTGTTTGGCCTATTATAGTGGATTAGTTTGGTTTGAAATCCCTTAGAGGGTCGAGGTTTTACTTCCAATTAGGCCCTTGTTGGTTTACTCATAAAATTCGCTTTGCATTATCTAAGTTCCCAACAGAAATAAGTTTATATTTCGCGAAAATTAGGCAATAGTAACATACTACAATTCACCCCCCTCTTGTAGTATATCGTCCAGATAACAATTTCCTCTCCCACAACCCCTACAACCACTCTCCTCTCCCTTTCCGACTCTTCAAAACCCCTCTATCTCTCTCCTCAACTCACTCAACTATTCATACCCAACTCACCTTTCTTGCACCAAATAAAAGGTGACCCACCTTAAAGTCCCAATTAAGGATTTCATCTTTAACCCACCTTGTGCTATAGACAAGTTATCGTTCAAGTAATAAAGGAGATCACTCATGTCACCTTTCAATTCAACATATGCAGTATTGTCGGTAACATAATCAAAGTTGTTAATGGTAGGTAAGCTTTTAATAGTAAGACCTATCGATTCAAACTCTTATTAACATGAATTAATTAAACAAATGATATGGTTGCATGACTAACAATAAAGACGTTATCAATTAGAGATCAAAGAATAATCAACCATGAACAATATCACTCAAGAATTATAGTACAAACATGATTCCCAATCCCTAGAAATCCCTATGAATAAAGGGTAAAATTAAGGGCATTGTCAATTTCAAATCCCGGGGGTGATCATGTCTTACATTGAATCTACTATTAAACTTGATTTTCGAAGATGGTGTCGAAAATGGTGGAGATAGGGAAGGAATAATAAGGAGGGGGAATCTTCAATAAAGGTGGAAATTCAATGAAGAATGGAGAAGGAATAACGGAGGATCGATGAAGGAGGAAGAAGTAACGACGTCGTCAATTACTTTAAGATAATGTCAAATTACAGCAATATCACAAATAATCAAGATAATGGATTTTACCCTGTTGTTAATGTAATTGTCAATCAAATAGATCAACTTATATTTTCTTGTTTTATATATACCTTTTGATGGTCTAGTCTAACAAAACACTCAAGGATTTTCATTTGGTGAGTTAAATTTTGCCATTTTTAGCCTAATATTTAAGATAAAGGGTAAGAATTAAAGATAGTAATAGATTAACGAATAATAGTCTAGTATGTTTATGATTTACCTAGCAATTAGTTGTCAAATTGCTAGTCTTGAATGTTTGCTTAGTAATCACTTGTACGTAGTTGTTTTTTAAAAAAGGAAATTTTCATTTTAATAATCCAACCTTTTCCCCATTTTAATCTAATAACCTTACCTTTGATTATTACTTAATAATTTAAGCTTTGGGAGGTCTTCTAATTTTTTTAGGCCAAATTGAACAGTTACCATTTCTTCAAGTATTTATTAATTTTTTCAATTTAACAAAAATATATTAGGGAAAGAGAAAAAAAACCTTGGTCTCTCTCCTCCTTCCCTTAACCACCCCACCCCTTCCCCCTGCCACCGTCCCGTCATACCCATCACTCCCTCACATCCTTTCCCTAGATGCCACCCAACCCCTCAATCTAACCCTCGCTAGCCCCAACCAAATAGTCAACCCAACAACATAGCATCAACCCTAGGTGTAGGGTTTTAGGGGATGGGGTTTGTAGACACCCATTTGTGTCTCCCCAAAACCAAACCCGGTGATGAGTACCTTTCTAGTCGAATCATAATCGAATGAAGTGGAAGTGTGAAAAGTTTAGTGTTGCGGATAGTTTTAATTTCTTTTCTCTTCTCTTTGTTTTTGAAAACCTATTTTAAGGAAACAGTCAATCCAGTTTGGTTGGTCCATGATATGGGTATAATAGTAGTGTAGTTGGATAGGGCTTGAAAAGACCTTTCCGACGATATATTATAAGCCCAATTCCGATGAATATTGAGGAAGTTATGGCCAAATTACTAAACTGGGCCTTGTTTGAGCCTTATATGCGGCCCAATGATCTAGAGGAGGGCCTAATATGGATTTATCATTCCTGATTCAATTAGCATTGATAAATTGACTTTTGTTGAATTTTTAGAGTTTTAATCAAAATAAAAGAATGTTTTTGAGGAAAATACGATTTTATCCTCCTGTACGGTTAAATTATATCTGATTTTAGAAAACGCGTTAAAAACGGGATTAGCGCCTAGCGCTAAGCCTAGCTCCTGGCGCTAATGTTAGCGTCTGGCGCCAATTGTCACGTCGACGCTAATCAAGTTTTATTTGCGTCAGAACTCTGTTTCGATTTTTTATCTTTTTGGCTGATTTTCTCTATAAATAGCCTTCTAAAAACTCCGTTTTCATTCACCAATTCTCACCAACTCTCATCAAGATTTTCTTGATTACTTTCTCCCTCTCTCTCTCTCTTTTCTAAACTAGCTTTTCTCAAAATACAAAATTCCGCATTCGCAAGACTTGGATACACCTAGCCATATTCGAAGTTGCCTTCGCCCTAGACGTGAAAGGTTTTAATTTATGAGGGTTTGGTCCCAAATCTCTCTTTCAATTATTATTTAATTTAATTGTTGTTTTATTATTTTCCTTGAAGTTACTAACGCGTGTATTTTGTTATTAGAAAGAGGTACGAGGCATCCAAGTAAGTACTTTAATGGTTTAATTGATATTATGATATAGAAATCATGCTTAGATTGTTATTTTAATTCCTAGTATCATGTTTAGGGTAAATTTAATATCAAGTATGATTATAAGTATGATGCTTCCTATGTTCTTCCTAATATTTATGATTGTTAGTATCATGTTAGGGTTAAAGCTTTGATTTTTATATGCTCAGTGACATGCTAGGGTTTGTTATTAATCTTGTTAGTATCATGCCTAGGATCTTGCTAATATTATTCTTTAACATGTTTATGATGATTATTATTATAATTATTGTTATGATTATCATTATGTTGCTTGATATTTATTTATTTTTATTGCTTGATCGCGCCTTTATGCATGTTTAAAGGGAATTTGTACTTTTAATCACGTTTAATAAGATAATTAATAATCTTGTTTAGGGTTAATTTGATTATAATTCAAGTGATCGCCAATAATAGATTTATTTGTGCATTAATATTCAACCAACATAGATAAACAGGTTTAGGTTTAATCCTATTGATTGCATGTTAGTCAGAAAGCGCACATGAATACTTTCAGAATAAAGTACAGGCCTATTATTAGGGCGGGTTCAATCTCTTTTAAGTTGGATGGGGATTGCAAAGACCTTTCCAACGATATATTATAAGCCCGATTCCGATGAATATTGAGGAATTTATGGCCAATTTACTAAACTGGACCCGGTTTGAGCTTTAAGTACGGCCCAATGATCTAGGGGAGGGCCTAATATAGTTTATCGTTCCTAATGTAATTAGGAATGGTTTTAGTCTTCTAGAACATTCTAGAAAGTTCTTTTCATTCCTAATTCAATTAGGACTCTTCAGAGTTTTAATCAAGATCAAATAGCATTTTCGATTGAAATTATATTATTTTATCTTCCAGTACGGTAAACTGATCAGATTTTCGAAAACGCGTTGAAATCCAATTTGGCGTCCAACCCCAGGCCTTGGCGCCTGGAACCAGGATTGGCGCCAGACGCCAGCCATTGGCGCCTGGCGCTAGCCACTGGTCCTGGCGCCAATTAGCCAGGGCTGGCGCCAAGATGGTTTTGCAGTCTTCAGACTCTGTTTTGATAAATTATCTTTTTTGGATGATTTTCTCTATAAATATCGTATCAAAAACTCCGTTTTCATTCACCAAGAATCTTCAATTCTCTTCTTCATTCATTCACAAATCATTCACAAATATTCATCTACAATCGAATTGTCCATCAATTCTTTTCATTCAATTTCTTTCACTCATTTCTTTCATTCTTTCTTTTCTTAAACTTTGTTTTAATACAAAATTCCGCATTCACGAGATCTAGAAACACTTAGCCATATTCGAAGTTGCCTTCGCCCTAGACGTGAAAGGTTTAATTTCTGAGGGTTTGGTTCCAAATCTCTCTTTCAATTATTTAATTTAATTGTTTTTATTATTTTCCTTGAAGTTACTAACGTGTGTATTTTGTTATTAGAAAGAGGTACGAGTCATCCAAGTAAGTACTTTATTGATTTATTGATTTTACGATGTAGATATCATGTTTATATTGTTGTTTTGATTCCTAGTATCATGTCTAGGGTAACTTTAATATTAAATATGATTGCTATGATGCCTTTTATTCTCTTCCTAATATTTATGATTGTTAGTATCATGTTAGGGCTAAAGATTTGATTTTTATTGCTTAGTGACATGCTAGGGTTTGTTATTAATCTTGTTAGTATCATGCCTAGGATCTTGCTATGTTTATTATGCTTTAACATGATTATAATTTTAATTTATCATTATTTTCATGGTGATTGTGATTATTTATTATTATTATTCATCATATTGATTATTTATTATGTTGCTTGATGCTTATTATTTATTGCTTTATCACCTTTTATTGCATGTTAAAGGGAATTGGTACTTGTAACCACGCTTAATAAGATATTAATAATCTTGTTAGGGTTAATGTGATTATAATTCAAGTGATCGCCAATAATAGTTTATTTGTGCATTATATTCAACCAACATAGATTAAACAGGTTTAGGGTTAATCCTATTGATTGTATGTTAGTCAGAAAGCGCACATGAATACGAGCAGAATAAAGTAGAGGCCTATTATTAGGGCAGGTTCAATCTCTTTTAGGTTGGATTTGTACCTTCATCCCCGGACCCTTATTTGGTTCATGACCTTATGGAGTTGACGATCTCTTGGATCGTTAAGGGGTGTAACCTTCACCTCGTGAACGGTTTACAAGTTCCTTAAAAACTTGTTGGCGACTCTTTTGCTCTATCTTCTTCCCTTTTGGACGCCACCGTACTTTAGTGTATGATCACAGTGGGGTTCAAGCTAGTGGGATTTTTAAGGCTTGAAACTATTCCCCACAACGAGTCAAGTTCATACCTTGAGTTATGTCAAGTCAATGAGTCAAGAAACACTAAGTCTTAGGTCAAACCTAAAGAAAGATAAGCAAAGTCCTATAGTCAAAGATATAAATGCAGGTACATCCCAACAAGCAAGAACATTCCCGGATTTTTTCGAAAAAAACCGCGAATATGATACATGAGATTCTTCCAAGATAAGAGGAGTTACACGGATCAGTAAATTAGAGATGAAGAGCTTTAATTTACCAAAGATTTGAGCGGATTTGGTTGAAAGGAAACGACCAAGCTCAAAGTTCGGAGCAAAACCAAGCAACATCGGCAGCAAGAGCAGAGTAGGGAAGACCCAACTCCAGCACCAGACGACAAGGCTGCGCTGTCGTCTGGCAACAACATCTGGCGTCTGGCAACAGAGTTCAGCGCCTGACTCTAGATCCCAGCGTCTGGCGACAGAGCCAATTCTTGACGCTATAGATATTTCAGCAGCGACAGAGCTCGAAGCCTCTCAGAATGGTTATTTCGACTTCATACAGCAATTTCGGGTTCCTTGGTATGCCAGTTAGCCCCTATAAGAAAATTGACATGATTAGTAGTCGGCTCGATTACGATTGTAGTAAGTGATTGACCTGACAAAAAAATCGTCTCACTTAGCTTAAGTGCCTAATTATTGGCTCATTACAAGCACCAAATCATCGGTTCAAAAGCAAGCATTTATACGACAATTTTTCCAAGATTGGATTGTCATCCCCAACTGACAATATTTCCAAATATGGATTGCCGTGCATCTTCTTCAACGACAATTTTTCCAAGATTGGATTGTCATCTCTGGCAAAGTTTTCAAGCGTGGATTGTCGTGCTCCTTCTTTGTTTGGCAAGTTTTTCCAAGTTCAAATTGTCATACATTCATGCATCTTTGGCAAGTTTTCCGAGATTGGATTGTCATACACCCAGTTCCCTATGGCAAAATTTCCCAAAGGATTGTCGTAGGTCTCTATTCATCATAAATTTCGGCAAAGGTTCCTCAACGTGGATTGGCATTCCTTTCAATAAGTGGCAAATTTTCCCGAAGTGGATTGTCGGCCAACTCTTTTTCGCAAATGTTCTAAGACGCGGATTGTTAATTGTGGCAATATTTTCCTAAAAGAATTGTCGCATAGCGTTTGCAAATTTCCAAGGTGGAATGCTTTCAAGAGTTATATTCCAAGATGTGGATTGTCAATCGTAGCAAATTCTTATGACAGATTGTTACGAAGCATAGGCAACTTTTCCCAAAAATTGGATTTTGGAAAATTTTCCGAGATACGAATTGTCATTTCATCGTGGCAACATTTCCAAGAATGGATTGTTACGAAGCATTGACAACTTTCCCTAAATCGGATTGTCATACATCATACAAGAGTTGTGTTGGCAACTATTCCCAAAGAAAAGAGGATTGTCATCACAACAAAAGCACCAACATACTGGTTCACAAGCAGCAAAGCGTCGACGTACTGGCATAGCAACATTAAGGATCAACAAGCAGTGGTCTTTTCGAAGACTTTCACCCCGGAAATTGGAGGCTGTTACAGGCGTAGTAGTCTTCAGGCGGTATTCTCTAGCTTGCAGAAGATCGTCGAAACAAACAGCAGGATGGCGTTCCCTAGCTTGCGGAAGGTTATCACAACAACAACACCAAACAGCAGCAAATCGGTTACTTTCAGAGACGTGTGCTCGACGGTGCAAGATACGCGTTTCTTAACTCTTTTATCTGTTTAACTAACGCTAGTTTGCAGGTATCGGCGTTACAAGAATGATTTAGGATCGCAGAACATTCTGAATCATTCTCCGTCCCTATCGATACTTTGACTTTTGTTTTCGAAACCTGCGTTTCTCCAAACTCAGTCAAAGTGGGGGCTTCTGTAGACACCCATTTGTGTCTCCCCAAAACCAAACCCAGTGATGAGTACCTTTCACGTCGAATCATAATCGAATGAAGTGAAAGTGTGGAAATTTTAGTGTTGCGGATGGTTTTAATTTCTTTTCTCTTCTCTCTATTTTTGAAAACCTATTTAAAGGAAACAGCCAATCTAGTTTGGTTGGTCCATGATATGGGTCTAATAGTAGTGTAGTTGGATGGGGTTTGAAAAGACCTTTCCGACGATATATTATAAGCTCAATTTCGATGAATATTGAGGAAGTTATGGCCAAATTACTAAACTGGGCCTGGTTTGAGCCTTATATGCGGCCCAATGATCTAGAGGAGGGCCTAATATGGATTTATCATTCCTAATTCAATTAGCATTGATAAATTAACTTTTGTTGACTTTTTAAAGTTTTAATCAGAATAAAAGAATGTTTTTGAGGAAAATACGATTTTATCCTCCTGTACAGTTAAATTATATCTGATTTTAGAAAACTCGTTAAAAACGGGATTAGCCTCTAACGCCAGACATTAGCGCCTCGCGCTAAGCCTAGCGCCTGACGCTAATGTTAGCGTTTGGCGCCAATTGTCAGCATCGACGCTAATAAAGTTTTATTTGCGTCAGAACTCTGTTTCAATTTTTTATCTTTTTGGTTGATTTTCTCTATAAATAGCCTTCTAAAAACTCCGTTTTCATTCACCAATTCTCACCAACTCTCATCAAGATTTTCTTGATTACTCTCTCTCTCTCTCTCTCTCTCTTTTCTAAACTAGCTTTTCTCAAAATACAAAATTCCGCATTCGCAAGACTTAGATACACCTAGCCATATTCGAAGTTGCCTTCACCCTAGACGTGAAAGGTTTTAATTTATGAGGGTTTGGTCCCAAATCTCTCTTTCAATTATGATTTAATTTAATTGTTGTTTTATTATTTTCCTTGAAGTTACTTACGCGTGTATTTTGTTATTAGAAAGAGGTACGAGGCATCCAAGTAAGTACTTTAATGGTTTAATTGATATTATGATATAGAAATCATGCTTAGATTGTTATTTTAATTCCTAGTATCATGTTTAGGGTAAATTTAATATCAAGTATGATTATAAGTATGATGCTTCCTATGTTCTTCCTAATATTTATGATTGTTAGTATCATGTTAGGGTTAAAGCTTTGATTTTTATATGCTCAATGACATGCTAGGGTTTGTTATTAATCTTGTTAGTATCATGCCTAGGATCTTGCTAATATTATGCTTTAACATGTTTATGGTGATTATTATTATAATTATTGTTATGATTATCATTATGTTGCTTGATATTTATTTATTTTTATTGCTTGATCGCGCCTTTATGCATGTTTAAAGGAAATTTGTACTTGTAATCACGCTTAATAAGATAATTAATAATCTTGTTTAGGGTTAATTTGATTATAATTCAAGTGATCGCCAATAATAGATTTATTTGTGCATTAATATTCAACCAACATAGATAAACAGGTTTAGGTTTAATCCTATTGATTGCATGTTAGTCAAAAAGTGCACATGAATACTTTCAGAATAAAGTAGAGGCCTATTATTAGGGCAGGTTCAATCTCTTTTAGGTTGGATTTGTACCTTCATCCCCGAACTACCAGTCATGGTTCCAGACCTATTGGAGTTAACGATCTCCTGGATCGTTAAGGGGTGTAAACTTCATCTCGTGAACGGTTTACAAGTTCCTAAAACTTGTTGGCGACTCTTTTGTTCTATCTTCTTTTCCTTTGGACCCCACCGTACTTTAGTGTATGATCACAGTGAGGTTCAAGCTAGAGATAACGCTTGAAATATTCTCTATAGGATTTGAGGGTGTTGATTTCAGGGGTGGGGGATTTCGAGATTATTGCTCTAGGTGCAGGTTGAGGGATTCATGGGGAGGGGGGATAGGAGGAAGAAAAGGGAGGGGAAGGGAGACAAGGTGATTGGATTGAGGAAATGAAGGGTGAGGGGTGGTCGAAAAAAGGGAAGGGAAAGTGAAAGGGTTGATCATGTTTCTACAGCGGTCGTTTGAATATGACTACCTTATTATTTTAACGATAAATAATATGAGCGATCAATTTTTTTCACACTATAAATTGGACACAATTAGTATTCTAATTTCTACAATGCAAATATAATTTTTGAAAATTTTAATCAAATATAACATAAATATTTTTCGAGAAACTATATAATAAGAGTAAAAATTACATAAATAAAACTAAAAATTTGATAAACTAAAAAAATGTTCATAATAATATTTATAGCAAAAATAGATTAATATAACTAATTATTTGGATAAAATACGTTAATTATAAACTATAAAATCATTAAAATATTATGATAGTCATATTTCAAATGACCACTGTAGAATTTTCAGTGAAATAGAGGGGCAAGTGAAATGGAGGCTGGAAAGAAAAGGGGGGTTGTCGCCATCCGGAATAAATGGTGTTGAAGAGAAAGGGGGGCTGATATTCTAATATAAGTAAAGAAAAATAGTTATGTTTTTGGACTAATAAAAATGTGACATGTGGCAATGTGACCTGATATATTAAGTTGGTGGTTGGTTTGGCCTAAAACTAAAATACCTCTGAAACTTGGGTTATTCAAGAATACTATGTTAAATCCTGTGCCATGCACAGACGGTGACCTATAGCTATATATAGTTATAGATTATTGATTGAAAACTATTATAATCACAAATTTAGTCAAGGAATAATAAATTATTGATTTGATATTTGCAATTTTAAATTGTAGCTTCTAATAAACGATAAACACAAAAGTAGACAAACAATTTGAGTAATATTCTTTCTTATTGTAAAATAGGTCGCAAATTATTTTAAAATATTGATTTTAGGTTTATACCAAATTTATTTAGAAAGATTTGTGAAATATTTTTTTATTTGAAATATAATTATTACTACATGTTAATATGGAATATAAAAAAAAAAAAAAAAATTGTAATTGATTTGTTTCCTTCATAAATTTTTTTTGTAAAAAAAAAAAAAAAAAAAAAAAAAAAAAAAAAAAAAAAAAAAACACTAAGGACACACTGAAGATGACACGTGTCATTGCTGGTGTGTCTTTTAGTATATATACTAGATGAAGCCCGTGCGATGCACGATTTGTTTGATTTTTTATTTATTTATTTTTTTTGGTATTTATGAGCCTTAAATTTGTTATATATTTAGATAAAATTCCTAATATTAAAAGATAATATATAATATTTAATTAATTTAAACTTAAAAATCTCATTCGCCAATTTTGCTTACATGGCATTTGAATTATTTAATTCTAAAAGAAATTAATAATCTCCTATTTAATTGGCTACTACTAAGATTTATAATCATATATGGCGCGCTAAGAAAATTAGATCCTATGTGGCTCTCTAAAAACTCGGGAAAAAACTCCCCTTTATATATATATATTAGATTATTGATATTGATTGATTATTGTTTTCAATATTTATAGGTTGAATTATTAGAATAAATGGGAAAATATTGGATTATATAAATCATATTTTCTTAAAAAAAAAATTGGTGCGACATATTTTGCAATAATACTGTAATGAATTTAGGGTCTGTTCTCTTCAGATTATTTTCAGTTCAGTTCAGTTCTTAATTTCCTTCTCTTATAAAATATTCAGTTCAACTCTTTTTAGTCAATCAGAACATGCCCTTATGGTTGGCAATACTGGCAAACGTATCGTTCACGTAGTATTCGTGTTCGAAGTTAAACGGGTTGACAAACCTCAACACTAACCCAACCCATTTAATAAACGTGTTATTTCGTGTTGACCCGTATAACTAATCGTGTCGGAAACTCTTCACTCTAACCCACTATTCAGTTGAATTATTAGATTTAAATGGGAAAATATTGGATTATTTAAATCATATTTTCCTAAAAAAAATGGTACAACATATTTTGCAATAATAGTGTAATGAATTTAGGGTCTATTCTCTTCAAATTATTTTCAATTCAGTTTTTAATTTCTTTCTCTCATAAAATATTCAGTTTAGTTTAGTTCAACTCAGTCAATCAGAACAAGCCCTTATGATTGGCAAAACTGGCAAACGTGTTGTTCGTGTTCGAAGTTAAACGTGTTATTTCGTGTTGACCCGTTTCGTGTCGAAAACTCTTCACACTAACCTACTATTTTCATGTTCGATTCATGTGGTGTTATAAATCAAAATGTTAGTTTCATTTAAGTTAATAATCATAAAAAAAAAATTATTAATCTTTTTTCTTAAGTGGGTTGATGCATGTCACAATCATTAACACTAACCCAACCTATTTAATTAAACAGTGTCGTTTTGATCAGTTTAGTTAAACGTATCACAATTCCTTGACATTTAACCCGAATTTTTCGAATCCAGTTTGCATCGTCATATCAGCTTTTTACCAGCTCTAGTTGGCATGTTCGTTGGTACCGTGGTAGTTGCTGTGGACATCATCAGTTTTAATGGCTTTGAGCCAAAAACAATCAACTGTCCATCAAATTATCAATACATGCAACTTATTGTTTTGATTAATAATTCAATAAAATAAGCTATACTAACCATATTACAAACTTCTATTAATTGAAATTGTGACATTACTTCCAAGGCCTCAACTTTTGTGTAAAAATCATGAACCAATAAATCTTTGCTAAATTTTTGTTCTCAGAACTCACATGGAAACATAGGTAACTTGTAAGCTTCCTCTTATTTTGGTAGTGTACTTTCTCAATATTGTGGAAATATATTTTATCTTAAAGTGTAATACTCTGTACATTTTACCATCATACTTTCCTATTCGTTTTCATTAAAGTTTTACCATCTTCAATAATCTAACTACAAAAACAAAAAGTCCTGTAATATGATATTGAAGTTGTGAATTGAAGAATAGAGGAAGTATAATTTATAATTTCTTCAAAAAAAAAAAAAAAAAAAAATGAAAAAAAAAAAAAAGAGAGAGAGTTTTATATCACTTTAAGATTAAAGCTAACTTCATTCTAGAAAAGGTGTAACCAAGTGATGTATTTTGTCTACACATACATCAGTTATCAGCCCCTTAATCTTAGAATTTTAGTCTACATATCCAAATTAACGATAAGCTACCAAGTTAACGATACATTCTTAAGGATAAACGATATCAGATACAAGTTACATTAGTCCCAATTTCTTATTTTCCGTGTTTAGAACAAAAATAATTCACTAAACATAAATTACATTATACACATCCATATATTTATACAAATTAAACTGCATAGCTATGAACAGCCAATAAAATCACCTACACCCTGATTATTCAGGGCATCACATTCTCAATGCAATCGAGCGAACAAATTTCTGTGAATTTCTGTTTCAAATAAAACTTCATCGTTGCCCAACCTCTGCTATATCTCTCAACTCTCACTGATGCACTTCCATAACTTACGTGTAATAAGCAAATCTGAAACTTAAGCCCCATTTTTTTTTTTGGTGAAGAAGAGGGGCAAGCCCAGCTATGCTAATTGCAAATAGCATATACTACACAAAGGCAGGGACTCCAGCAAACATGAAATATTCTCTTCTTAAGCACTAGCAACTCGTAAGGTAAGCGAATAAATGGGGATAATAATCACTTTAAATGATGAGTGCTAAGTGAAAGTGATTAGACTTCAGTAACAAAAATAGACCACCTCATTTTCATTCCCCCATTTATATCGTTAAACAAACGAGCCAAAAAAGCTTGCCCATTGCAGATAAATACACAAAACTATATTCCTCAGCAATCAAAACAATTCCCACATCGTAGGTAGTTTTATGTTATTTGAGAAGAGGGGAGGGCACATATCTCCACAAGGAATCACGGTAGCCGAAAAAGTTAAAAGTCAAGCAAGTTTAAAACATATAATCCACAAGCAAAGCAGGAAAAAAAAAGAAGTAGAACTTAACATAGCCTTAAGCAAGATACAAAATGACACCACTCAAACAAAATCTTCCATCGTAAATCTCACTAGTCTGAAAATTAGGTCTTAATCCCTGGATCCTACTAGAGCTTGACAAAACAAGCTAACCTTTAAATCTCAAAAGGACCGAAAGGTCAATAACATAACATCTTCAAATATACCCTATCGCGCAAAATAACAATTTAGACCAAGGTAGATTCTAAGCAGGTAAAGGATGAGAAGAGAGGTATGGACTAAGGATTATAGAATAGTTTGGAGTATGTTCAACGGAGTTGGGAGAAAGAGCAAGAGAGACGACATAAAGCAACTGTTATCAGCTGCTTGGAACACACCACAGATAAGATAGTCTACCCCAAGTACTGGAGACAATTTCCCAATTGCAAAACCAAAAACAGAGGTCTAATCCTTCTAGATTCTAAATACGAACTTCAGGCTTTTGTCACAGGAATTTACAGCTGTCTACAATCCCACTTACCTTCATCATATTATTGACCCACAGGCCACAACCCTAATGTAGAACATATACACACTCTAAAGCTTGTATTGGATCTCTTATAGCTGTAGATAAACCTACCACTTTCATTACACTTCACAGTAAAGCTATATAATCTTAAAGTAACAGAACTTTTCTATTAATTCTAATAGACATCATGTCTAAAACAATTGCTGCACCCCTCTTTAAAAACATAAAAGAACAAAAACCAACTTTCAGGTGACTAAACCAGCAAAATAAATAAGCCAAAATGTTAATAAATTTGCAAGAGCAACCTACAATTAAATAAGTATGACTGTCGAATAAATAGCACAAAGTCGAATTAATGGCAAAAAGAGTAAAGGTAAATGATGGCAGCAATGAGATAAATGCCGGAAGCATAGCACTGATTAAACTATCAATACCTTACCCAACTACAGGAATTATAAAAACATCAAGGGCTATCTCTAGAATATGATCTGGGTATTAAAGTGCAATGACAACTAAAGGGAAAACACTCAGCACTAAGTTTTGGGAAACAAATAGGAAGATGGAAAAATTATCAACTCAAACCCTATGAAAAGTTACAGCGGTAAACGTTTTCGAACAGTTGAATAACAGTGCAGAACAAACTAAGACAAATCAAGGCATACTGTGGCTACATAGGTTCAGTGGACCGGAAACATAGAAAGAGCTTGGTAAATTTGGTATCATGGACATGGCAAGTTTGATATTGTAGTTCTCCAAATAAATTGGTCTCCTGGACAAAAGCATCAAGGTTGGCCAAATGTTTGTCAAACGCTTTAGATCTGGTCTTCTGGTTTAAGCAGGAGGCTTCGTCAAAGGAGGCAGGAAGCTAGCTTCAGGGCTTCAAAGTTTCAGCTGTTTTAACGGGAATGGAAAGGAAGACATGGAAAACATGAGTATCACAACTCTATACAGGGATTCAGCCTAGGTTAAGCAAACTTTTCCCTACTCTAGATTACCAGAGATTAGAGATACAAAGTATGATTTTGGATAACATAACCCAGGGAACCAGTTACCTGAAGATACCTCTTTGCTAATCTTAATAATATTGTCTCCTTCTGGAGCCTGGAGCCTGACCAGATAACCTGCCAGGAAAATCTTATATTAGAAATTTTCAAAAGGGCATAGAAATCAGCACATCAATGGCTTATACATAGATAGGTATTATGTTCCCAAACTGTAGTGAATAGTGATAAGAAACTTTCATTATGCCTCAGTTTTCAGTAACAAATTATCAAAAGACAGTCTCAATCATTCTATCTTCATAAATAACAAAATTTTCTACATCACAGATTAACTAGTTTAACCCATTTCTCCCCTCCCTAAAACCAACAAAAGAAAGATGCAGCTGCAGGTAAGGATTTATTAAGGAAATAAAACTTACACTGAAGTGTACTGCACTTAAACTCTTAAAGGATATATGTTCCCAAATGAAAAAAAAAAAAAAAAAAAAAAAAAAAAAAAAGGTAAGTAAATGTACAATAATTCTCAATCTTACCCTGAACTACTACGCCCTGATGAATAGCTGCCATAAACACCATAATTACTCCCACTACCAGTGCTCTGCAAATTAGGTTATCACGTGTTATCCATAGCCCAAACAGAATAAAGATGAACAGATCAGATTAACAAGCCATATACAATGCAAGAAAAATGAAAGATGTGATATAATCAAGTCTAAGATTAACAAGCCATATAATCAAGTCCCAGGGATTGAAAATGTGTGAACCGACCAAATTATAAGGTTAACACCCATCAGATCTAAGTGGAACAGGCAACAAATATACCTGTATACCAGCATAGCTACCATAGTGATCAACCGAGGGCAAATCATTTGAGCCACCATATCCACCTGAGTAAGAAAGCCCACGACCATGTCGTTTACTATCTCTACCGTCATATGGCATGGAATCATGATCATCAGGTGAAAGGGGGACATAAGGAAGAACAGGAAGCATCACTTGCCCCTCCTTTTCAAAGAGGTTTGCTCTTAATCGTGACGCAATATGTATAAGAGCAGTTTCAGCTACATCCAGGTCACCAGAGATCTGACAGGTCAAAGATATTTTTTCATTAACATCAATCAACCAATTAAGTGTTATCACTTATCACAAGACAAGCAACATCTACAATTTGCATCATTGCTCTCTTTACCTGCACCATTTCTTCATCATCCGCTGCAACCTTTGGGAGATCATCCTTTGAAAGGATGCGAATGTTAGCCTTTGTAATGTTCCTCATCTCAGTGATAATAGCACCTCCTCTACCAATTAAGCAGCCAATACGTGTTGATGGCACAAGGAGACGGGTTGTAAATGCAACAATTCCTGAGTCCCTCTCAATCTTCTCACTACATCTGGGTTGCAAGCGCCTTGCAGCTTCAATTGTTGGAGAGACTTGATCTTCAAAATACTGTTCAGCAAACATGATATTATCATAAAGATGGCAATAAAATCAATCATCCCAATAAAAAAGCATACACATTGAATTATCTTACCTCCTTCGATGATATTGTTATTAGGCAGTCATCACCTTCAGTAGATGAACTATCAACTTTGATACCTGCTCTAGTCTCTTGTCTGATTTGATTTATGATAGTACCACCTTTTCCAATCACACCTCCAATATTTGCAGTAGGACAGACAAAACGAATGGAAAAATCCTTCATTGAAGAATCTTCCCTCGATGAAACGTAACCAGAACGAGGCCAATCTCCCCTCTCAGATTTGTATCCTCCATAAGAACCAACAATAGGAGCAAAAATAGGAGCACCACCAGGTGCCCCAATGAGTGAGCCTGCTGAAGGATACAGACTAGGAGGTACAGCAGACGTCAGCATGTGTTGTGATCGTGAAGGATTATCATGAAGACGGGAAGCAATCTGGAATAAAGCTTTCCTCACGACTACAGCTTCTCCAGATATCTATACCACATGAAAGCATTTTAAATGAGTAAATAGTTTCAGGGAAAAGGGAAAAAAAATTTGCCAGACCTTAATGTTAAAAACACCTGATCAAGAGACAAAACATGAATATCAAAAACACTAAATTGCTTTTCCAACACACAAACAAGATAATTATTCTTTTTTAAAAAAAAAAAAAAAAAAAAAAAAAAAAAAAAAAAAAAAAAAAAAAAATCATACATAATAGAGGGATGAGAGAGGAAAAGGGTGAAAGTAAAAACAACAATCATCTACAAAAACGTTAAAACACGCTATTTCACTTGAAAAAACTTAGAAAGAGGGGGAGGGGGAGAGAGAAAAGAAAATTGATTAATTTTAACTTGCAAAAAACACACATTTGGACCACATAAATAATCCTAATGTGATGATTCTACCAAAAAAAGTTCTATAAGGCAAATTAGTATCTCAAATTACCTGCAAAAGTTCATCAGTGCTTAAGGCACATGCCGGCAAATGATCATCCTTTAAAATCCGTATCTGAGCACCAGTTTCGCTTCGAATTGTTTGAACTATCTGACCACCTTTACCAATAATACATCCAATCTGATCAGAAGGGACAAGCAGCCGAGCAGTAACATTTTGATTACCTTCAGGCTCATCATCAGCACCTGCATCCTCAGCAATCACTCTGTCATGCACCCTAAAGAGTGCATCCTGGGCTGGACAAACCTGAGAATCCATTTCATCAAAGGAATTTGTTTCTTCACTCGCACTATAAATCGTCACGACCCGCTCATCACATCCTGGCACAGTCTCACCAATTCTGATCTTTGCTTTGGTGTCCAATCTCAATTGTTTGACAATCTCCCCTCCCCTGCCAATAATGCTTCCAATTTTTGTCGCAGGGCACAAGTAGCGGTATACAGTATCATCTGTTCCAATTGAAAAAGGATCTTCACCTGAACTTCTTCGTTTATTCCTACCATTCTCAGAACGATCCAGGGAATGAGCTCGCTTACCGTGATTATTTCTCTGTCCTGCCATTAGGTGAAACAACTTTCTGCCTAAAATTTAAACAGACAAGACAATTAGTTTATGAGGAAGGAAACAAAATTTCTCTCTCTATACCAAATAAGCCACATAAAAGACTTGATAATAAAAAAATAAAAATAAAAAAAGAATCAGCCCATGCCATTGCTTCGCACCTATTCACAACTGAGCCCCCAGATCCACAAAATGTCTGGTAATCTTCAAAGGATGGTATTGTGGCGCCCCCAGAATAGGTCACAATATCTTGGAGAGTAACAAGACCATTTACATTACAAAATGAAGCGAAAATACAAAAATATCAAGTGTTATGAAAGCATAACTTACAAGGGACTCATCTATCCAATCTACTATTAAGGAACAAAATATACACAGCTTACATTGAAAGATTTGTCAACAATTTTACGAAAGTACACTAAATTCTTTTATTTTATTTTTTGAAAGTCCAATTTAAAATAATGTTATTCAAGTAAAAATAAAAATAAAAAAAAAATCCCAAGAATACTTGTGTCACCTCCCAATCTCCCATAACCAGAAAGAAATCATACATCCCATTTAACATAACATCATCTACATACCCTCTCTAAATTTGGAGAAATCAGATAATATAACAAACCCCTTTATAAAAATAAAGGTGAATACAAGATCACACAGAAAAAATTATACGGAGTACAAGCATAATATGGAATGCTGCAACTACCCTCAAAATCTCCCAATTAAAATTAAAGAAGAAGACAATCTAATTAAAGCCTAACTTCACCAATCGAATCGAATAAACTCAGTTCCAGTACATCATATTTGTCTTGTTCTCCTTAAATACATTAAATCATGCGAAAACTCTTCAATGAACTTGCCCCCCAAACCCACAAGGCCACAATAACTAAACAGGGCAGCATACTAAAAACAAACAGAGTATTAATCAAATTATTCATCCCGATGATCAAATTCACCGAAATCAATACCAAAATCGGATAATCAACCAAAAAGATATCTTTATACGTAATCTAAATAACCTTTTGCAAAAACCCTAATCACGATTTTCTGCGGTACTACTACAATGTAAAATTGAAAGCCTTATAACACAAAATTCTCCAAAATACGAAAAAATAAAGACAATAGATTTTGATAAACAAGCACAATATCCTTAAAAATCAGGCCATAAACCCTAAATAATGAAAAAAAAATCATCAAATTGAAAAAGGTCAATCATAAATTCATAAGAGCTAATCAAATTAAAGAAAACCAAAACAACCAAGAATATACTGATCGTAAAGCTCAATTGATTAATTGTTAAGAAAGATGAAGAAGAATAATAACCTTGGATAAGCGACGAGATCGACTTTGAAGAGAGAGAAAATTGATGATGGTAGAGAAAGAAAGAGAAGATTTGATACGCACTCGTGGAATGTAATTCGTCTCAGCATAGACCTCCGAAAACCAAACCCTAATAAGCGGGTCTATTTTACCAATTATATAGGACAAAATAGGAGGGTAGTTTTGGGTTTTTTAACATGAACTAAACTACTCTACCTGCCTATGGACTTTGACTTCTGATAAAATTCTACTGGCAATTTTTTTTTTTTTTTTTTTTTTAAGGAAATAACTTTTTCAACGGGGGTTTTTAAATATCGCCCTCGATTTTCTAACTAACGCCCGTAAAATGAAATTAAATTACGTATTTAACCTTATTATAACGATTATAAAAATAATTAATGTTACCTTAATTTCATACTTTTACTGGACACAAAATTTTTTACCGCTCTCTCTAGTGGTGAACGGCCACCGACCTTCATCGGACAACCACCCCAACCACCGTGAAATCAAACAAATTTTATAAATTTTGCAAAATCAATTTCGTTAGATCTTATGGACAACAACGAAATACCAGAAACACAACCTTTGACGCTTGCCGAAGGCTCGTCGAACCGATCAGAATCGGTACGTTGCGTTAATTTTTTAAAAAAAATCGAAACCCAGAAAACGCCTAGGATTTTCGAATGACCTAGGCTGAAACGCCTAGTTTTTTCGAATATCCTAGGATGTTTCGAAAAAACTAGGCGTTTTAGCCTAGGTCATTCGAAAATCCTAGGCGTTTCCTGGGTTTCGATTTTTCTTTTTTTTTTTTAATTTTTTATTTCACGTATTGGTTGATTGTCATTGGATTTTATACTTTTGAAATTATTATTGTTATTAAAATTAGTTATTATTATTATTATTATTATTGTTATTGTTATTATTATTGTTATTGTCATTATTATGGTTGAAAGTTTTTTTTATAATTAGTTGTATTGTTATTGTTGTTATTACTATTAGTCGTCTTCTTTGGTTCTAACTTTTATTAATATTTATATAGGATTCTGAGTCCGAGGATGGTGACGGTGTGGACTATAGTGGACATTTTTTGACAAACGAAGTGTTTCCGAGTTTTGAGGATGCTGTTCTATGGGCACAAAATGTTTGTCGACCGCTCGGATTTATGTTAGTGAAGGCTTCTTACAAGACCGATCGGAGTGGTTGACCGTATCGATATGTGAGTTGTGATCGTGGAAAAAAGGGCATGATAAGAGACATGATGAACGCGATACGCAAAGACACCAAAAGCAAGACAAACAATTGTCCCTTCAAACTCAAGGTTGAGTATGTCAGAGTAGTAAATGGTTGGAAGCTTAGTTGCTTGAACGGAACTCACAATCATTCTTTGGTTGTTTATCCCGAGGGACATCGACAAATTAGTGGTCTTAGTATTGCTGCTAAGCAGGTAGTGCGTGACATGACTCAGGCACAGGTGCCACCTCGACATATCATGAGAACTCTTGTAGAAAAGTTTCCCGGAGACCATCCTAACATCAGGCATGTCTACAACTGCAGAAGTAAAATAAGAATGGAGCAATTTGAAGGAAGAGAAGTAGTTCACCAGGTGCTTCATTTGGCCAGACAGAGCAAATACCTCACTTGGGTTTTTACTGATTCCAACAATGTGTTGCAACATGCTTTCATGGCACACCCGATCATGACAAATTTGCTTCGCACATACCCGTACGTGATAGGTATGGATTCCACTTACAAGACGAATCGATACGGCATGCCATTCTTTGAGATTGTTGGGGTTACACCGACTAATCAAAACTTTCTTGTTGCATACGCATTCATGAGGTCAGAGTCTCAGGAAAGTTATCGGTGGGTGCTTGAGTGCTTGAGGTTGTTGATCGGTTATCATAGAGAGCCATCGGTACTACTGACAGATAGGGAGCTTGGCCTTTGTGCAGCGTTGAAGAGCGTGTTTCCAAACACAAGACACATGTTGTGTGTGTGGCATATTAACAAAGATGTTGAGGCGAAGGTTACTTCCATGTTTGAAAAAAAAAAGGAGATTGGTGCCAAGTTCAAAAATGGGAGGTGGAGGCTTGTGATTAATGCTACATCTGAAGAGGCATATAACAGAGAACTTGCAGTGCTGAAAACCAAGTGGAGTCGATGGCCGAAAGTGATTGAATATGTTATGGACACTTGGCTCGTACACAAGGAGAAGTTTGTATTGTTTTGGACAAACCAGGTACTACACTTTGGCAATGTTAACAACTGCAGGGTTGAGAGCCAGCATTCAGCATTGAAGTGTTGGATTGACAGTTCAACAGGCTCTTTGGACACGGTTTGGGCTCAAGTGCACTGCTCGATTGAGAACAAGATCATAGCCATTCGTAATGGATTGGAGGCATGTAGAACAAGTCATGGTCAGAAGTACAAGCATAAGCCTTTACATCAGCTGAACGGAAAGGTATCCCACTATTGTCTGTCTATTCTTCTCGGTGAGACAAACAGAATGCGAGGGTTGAGTACGGATATTCATCGACGTTGTGGGTGTGCTCTACGTACTACCCACGGCTTACCTTGTGCGTGCCAAATATATGACTCGATTGCTGCAGGGAAGGGGTTGTATTTTAAGAATATTCATCCATTTTAGAGGACCCTTGTCATTGGAGATGGTGTCGACATTCCTAATATAGTTGATGAAAATGATGAGGATCGAGCTCATTTCCGCACCCTTGTTGATCAGGTTATTGCCAGTGATCCTGTGATGCTTAGGCACATGTCACGAGTTATTGAGGGTGAGATGGATCCTAACTACGATGACCTTCAGGAGCCTAGAGTCAACCCCCGTGTAAGGGGACGACCACCCGAGAATCGTAATAGGCGGGATCCTTCATTTTTTGAGCATGTTGAACGTAGTGGGCGAGAGAATCGATTTAGAAGTAGACCGCCCCCATCTAATACAGGTGATCATCGATTTAAATAATATGTTTATTCATCCTAAATTTTAATTTAACTATATGTCATATTATGTTTTTAATTTTGTAGGTACTGGGTTCGACATGCGCCAATGCAGATACAGCTACGCTATTCCCAACATCATTTGGCCTTACGTCGTAGGTGTTAAGGATGTAATTGGTGATGGAAACTGCGGATTTCGTTGCGTAGCAGATTTATTGTACGGAACTCAGGAGGAGTGGCGATTGGTTCGGCATCAAATGGCAAATGAGGTTGGTTCTCACCCTTGGCTGTACAGCATGATTTACTACGACATATGGGGCCAAGGGGTTGGTTCAGGACTGCAAAGGGAGATAGACCAGATTCGATGGGATGGTGATGCGTGTGGAGAGGAGCACTGGATGGTAGCACAACAAGATTTTTTTGCTATTGCCACATTATGGAATGTGGTGGTGATTTGTTATGGAGTAGGAAATAGACCGTCGAGCTACTATCCATCTACTACTGTTTTGCCGTTGAACAATCGTGGACCTTTAGATAGGCCTTCTGGGGAGTTTGTGATTGGAACTGTTGGTGGATCGCATTTCATTCGGTTGCATATGGAACATGACCACCCACTACCTCCAATTTCACCAATGTGGTTTAACGCTCGACAGACAAGTGTAAACGGGTGGGAGAGAAGGTACGATAGAAGGCTTCAATTGTGGCAGACATTAATCAACTCTTGAGTACCGTTGAGTATTGTTGTGGATTTTGATTCAACTTTATTTTAACTTTATTAATAAACATGGTTATTTTTTTAATTTATTTTAAGCATTTATTTTGTGAAGCAAGTACACAGTCTATTAGAAAATAAAAAAAAATAAAAAAAAACTCAAACATAAATGTCAACTTGATTATTTCCAACAAATGTGTAAAACTTAAATGGCCACTAACAACATCCAAAACATAGTCAACATCCAAAACATAGTCTAATAAAAAAAATAAAGTCCAAGCTACAAATAAATATTACAACTAATCAGCAAGTCCATTTATTGCATTCCAATCAGAAATCACTTGCTCCAACATTGCTCTGGTGTCTCTCGATAGTGTAGGGTACTCACTAAGTGATCGCTGTGCTGTAACCATGAATCGTCCTACCCACTGCATAAACAATTATAATTATATTAATAATAATAGGAAAAATAAATTAAATAAAAAAAACAAGTAATAAAAAACTTACGTAATCAACGTTGGTCCTCTCAGGAAGACCGTGATCATCCTCAACATTAGGAGTGACGATAGGATGACTAACTCTCCTAAACCATGATAGGTAGTCAGGTGCACAAGTATGTCCGCCAGGCGGAACTCTAGTATATCCACCAAGCAGAAGACTGAACGCAGCACCGGGAACAAAACCATTCCACATGCGAGTAGTCATCTGAGCTGAAAAACTGACCCTATAAGACTTAACACTAACTGGTCTATGAGCATCATCAGGCCTAATCATGTCACCGGGAACCTCCTGTATAAACCCCAACTGTCGAACAACTCGACCGGGCATATATGGCTCTATGATGCCTCGATATCGAATACATCCAGTAAACGCAGTCCTAGGCACCTGTAATGCAGGAAAAGCTCCGTACGGCAACCAGCATACCTACAAATTAATACAAGAGTAAATCAACTGTAAATTAAAGCATTGTAAAACAAATAGTATTACGTATCTATTTATACCTCATGGTCACCCAGCTGGTCAAGTCGAGTACGAAAGGACACGAGACGCTGTTGATGCTTCCGCGCCATACCAACATCCCATAACCCTGCACGTGCATATGGAACGTCTCGCGTCAACACACCCTGGTGAGGCCGAAAACATGGAAAGTACTCATATATCCAAGACTGGAGAAGAGTTAGACAACCCGCGATAGAATCACATCCATTTCGGGTGGCATGCCCGAGCTGACGATACAAGTACGCTAGTGTGGCTGAACCCCAAGAGTATCTCGTCAACCTCTCCAGGTTATGCTCCACAAACAACTCAGTGAGAAAAGAAGGGTGGGTACGACAACCGCTCTTGTCAGTAAAGAGCGTGTTACCCAAAAGGACCCACATGTAACCAATGACCTGAACCTCCTCTGTAGTCTCTACAGTACGACACCTATCAAAAATCTGGTCAGTATGGACGCCACCATTCCTATATATGGCAGTCTGAGTCTTGACCTGTAGCTCCTCTGTAGTCAACTGTAACAACTCAGCTGCAAATGTCTTATACCGGTCACTAGATAGATCCTCGGCAACCATATCACCTTCAACCCGAATACCAAGTATGTGGTAAACGTCATGCAACATGATGGTCATCTCACCAAAAGGTAGGTGGAAGGTGTTTGTATCTGGCTGCCATCTCTCCACAAAAGCAGAAATCAGCGGAAAATCAAGGTGGTCGTGCATAATGCTCGGCAGGTGCGACAACCCAGTCTGTCGTATCCGCGTAGCAGTGTCTGCCGTAAATCCCTCCATCCATTCACTCAACAATCTACACACACTAGCTCTAGTATGACACCGCAAAAACCGTCGATCATGCCCGTCCCAAATATATCGAGCAACATGGGCCCCAAAACTAGGAATAACGGTCCCAACATCGGGTCCACCGTCCATCGGCCCCTGAACAAGCCAAGGCGCTACAGATCGAGGTGGTTGTGAACTCGTAAATCTCCCATCAGGACCTCTCGTCACGACAGTCGGCTGCTCCTCAGCATCAGCATCAGCATCATCGTCCTCAGGTCCATCATCATCGTATCTCGAACCTGAACCCGAAACCGAGCTAGTAGTCCTCAACAAAGGATTAGGACCGGCTCCCTCCCGCTCATCCAAATAAGTCCCAGAACTACCCACTTCTCTATCGCGCTCCGGTAAAGAACTACCTTCCCGTATACTAATCCCCGGCCCCCTATCTCTCCTAACCGACGCGTTAATGCCGCGTGATCTAGCATGCCGTGGACCAGAACCCTCGACTACATTCTAAATTTAGAATAAAATGGCATTAAGACTAACAAAATCAACCAACTAATATTTTTAATAACTAACAACTAAATATTCAAACTTTCAACCAAATAATAAACTAGTACACATATCATCCAATTATATATAACAAAATCCAACAAATTTCTAATAATTAACAACTAAATATTCAAACTTTTAACCAAATAATAAACTAGTACACATATCATCCAATTATTTATAACAAAATCCAACAAACAATATTGCTACATTATTCCTTAGTTAATCTTGCATTAGCCGACATAAAGTAATGATATAATACTAGTATCACCATCAACTATAAGAAATAAGAAATAATGACCGAAACCAAACTATCATTACACATTCACGTTAATTCGAGAAATCTAAGGAACTTGCACATAGACTAATCAAATTGCCGATTTTAAAATTTCTATCGGTAAAAAAAAGCTATCTTTCTAGTCAATTTTGGAGTAGGGTAAAGTCAAGACAATCTTGAAGTAACGGAGCAAGCAACATTTAAAATCTAATCAAAACCCATTTTCCTACTCACATCTTTATAGTAGATAAAAAAAAAAAGGATCAACAAGTATAGGAATATAAAAATCAGCCAATAACCATTGCTTATAGTATGAAAATCTGAAAAATGAAAAAGAATCAAGAATGCTCAACAAGTATTTTCATATAGATGAATTCGAAATCATATTTAATCCTCATCAACTATATATCAACACAAACCACCCAAAATATCAACAAAACTTCAAACTAAACATCACGAAAATTCTCAAAAAAAACTTCCAAGAAATTCTATACGGGCATCGAGATAGATAGTAATGGTTGGAACATCTACGAGGCTAATATCTAAAACAATTATAACTCTTAATCAATCCAACAGCACTTAAAGAAAATCCATTATATACAGAGTACAAATATTGCCTACAACGTCATTTCTCAAACACAATACAACTAACTACTACATATTTATAATCCGATTGTAAAGTCATATTAAAATGTATAGGGTGTGAATATATGAGCACAAAGCATAGATATCTCACTACTTTGTTACACGAGATGCTAAAACCATTTATGATTGAATTAAAATTAAAGCATTACAAAAATTAAATCTACACTAACAAATCCCAAAATCAACAACTAAAAACCAAGCAATTGAAGTCCTTCACTTTAGTTGATTAAAACCCAAAAATCTTGAACTTTAGTTGATTATTTAATTTCCAATTTCCAAACAGTTCTTAATAATAATAACAACAACGAATTTACAAATTCAAAGCCAAGCAATTAAAACCCAATACCAAAAAAACAAAAAAAAAACGAATTTAAAAAAAAAAAATAAAAACCCAGGCAAACGCCCAGTTTTTTCGAACAGCCATGGCTGAAACGCCTGGTTCGTGCGTACAACCGTGTGGTTGTACGAAAAAACTGGGCGTTTCACCTCAACCGCCCAGATTTTTCGTACAACCACACGGCTGTACGCACGAACTAGGCGTTTCAGCCATGGTTGTGCGAAAAAATCAGGCGTTTGCCTGGATTTCAGAAAATAAAAAAAATAAAAAAACACAAACCTCTTCTCCACCGGCGATTGACTTGCCTTTGTCCTTCCGCGGCATTATCACGGTGTAGATCGGCGCTCAATCACTGCTCCGGCGCTTTTATCTGCGGTGATAGTGGTGGCGGCGGTGGATGTTGTGGTGGTGGAGGTGGATGTGGTGGTGGTGGTTTGTTTAGAGAGAGAATGAGAGTGAGTAAGGAATGAGGGTTTTGTTGGGGGAGGGAGGTAATTTTGTTTGAGGGTTATTTTTTTTTTTATAAAAAGGGTAAGAATGTAATTTTAATTTATTTTGCGGGCGTTAGTTAGATATTCGAGGGCGACGTTTAGCTTTCCACTTTTCAACTTTGATCAAAATAATCTCAATTTTTAATTATTTTTTAATAATTTGAACTTTGATATAAATTTGCTTAGTCCCAACCGATCATCAAACTTGTTATAACAATTCACCTGACACATGTTAGGACATGATTTGTCAAAAAAAAAAATTTAAATAAAAAACTTTAAATTTAAAATAAAAAAATTAATCTATTACATATTATTAAAGACGAAACCAATAATAACACTTGGCAGCATTGTGTTAAAAATTTTCCCTCCAATAACACTTGCTAAAAAAAATATCCTCCAATAATCGTTGTTTTAAGAAAATTATTACTTTTAAGAAAAGATTTTATCTCAATTATTACATTTGCTTTATATAAAATATAAACCAAACTTTCTAAAATTCATTTTATATGTGGCTTTTAAAAAATAAAATTGTTGAATACTTCGTATAATTTTACATGTGACCTTAGAAAAAAATTCGTTTTAAATAATAATTGAACAACCGCGCATCTATTGCAAGGGATTTTATCCTAGTTAACTAAAAAGTAAAATCCCACAAGTCCACAACCCCTATTCGGTAGCCCAGCCACCTCTCCGGCATTGTACCTCCGTGGCTCCGTGTAGCCCAGGGTCCCTGCCCCCACCTCCGGTCGCATCAAGACCCACCTCCACCGCACCAGACACGGCAACACCCTTCTCCTATTATCCTCCCCACCCCAAAATCACCATGCCGACTCCTAAATCCTTAAAAAAAAACACCTCCCTCACCCGCATAAACCTCGATCTCCATCTCCCTTACCCTCGAAAACCCTAGAGAATAGGGGGTGTGAGGGTTGGGGAAGGAGCGATTGGCGATTTAAGAGGTTGAGGAGGTTTTTCTAAAGTTTTTTAGGGGGTGTAGGGGGTTTCGGGGTGGGTAAATGGAGGTTTAGGGTGAAAGACGACGGCATGGGCGGTGCAGGGGAGGGGGTCTAGAGAGTAGCAGGGTGACAAGTGTCCTGGGGCTAGGCGGAGGTTGGCGGTCGAGGAGGTGGGCAGGTGGTTGGGGCTGATGGGGGAGGTGAAGACGTTTTTTTTTAATTATTTTTAAAATAATTAGTTTTTTTTAATATTAAGTTAAAAACATTTATTTGACTAATCACATGATGACATGTGTATATAAAACTTTTTTCAAAAAAAATTACCTATTCAACAGGTTGCTGGTCATTCGGGACCATTAGAAGCAAATTCATATTAAAATTGAAAGTTGGAATTATTTTGGGCGAATCGAGCAAAGTTGAGATCATTTTTGTCAATTTTTCCTAAAATTAATACAATACTTTTAATTTTGTATAGAGCATATGAAGTACATACGAATATAAAGATAAATTTCATTATAGATTCTAACCAAATTGATTTGATTTGTTTCATTTTGTGAAAATTGTACAAATAAAGTGAGTAGTGTTTAACTAATTCTTACCCCTTACTCGCCATAGGATGCGAATTGGCCGACTTGGTGTAGTTTGATTCAATCCAGTCAAGTTTTAAACTAGCAAACACCCCTAGAACTAACATACTATAAAACTCCGTCCAATAGCTCAAAACCTAATTTTTTTCTTTTTTCTTTTTTTTTTTTTTTTTTTTAATTTTAGGTAGCGATGCCAGTAATCACAAATCTAGCACTACCCAATAGCTATTCTCTTAGTAGTAAGGGTGTAGGCTCAGTGTACCATTCCCCTTCGAACCTTTATACATACTCCCTCCGTTTTTAAATATTTGCTCAATTTCTTCATGCACGGAGTTTTAGGAAAAAATGGATAAAGTAATAAAATGTGGAGGTAGTGGGATAAGTGGAAGAATACAAAATTAAAAGCAAAAGTAGTGGAGAGAATTGAATGAGAGAGAATATGAAGACTACAAGAAAATTGTCTTTTCGTAGCGATTATTTTGTAGCGATTGTACATTCGCCACAATATGCAAGTATGTTAGTGAAATAATTAAGGAAATCGTATCAGTTTACAATCGCCATGGTTTTCCCTTATAAAATCGATACGGAAAACATAATAAGACAAATCCACACTATTTTTTCACATTTATAAAATTATGAGAAATTGTATCATTTACAATTGCCACTAAATCCTAAAAATCGATACGAAAAGCCTTTTCTACACTAGATATATTAATGTTATAAAATATGTCATAGTTTATTTGAAACTTTTAATATAAGAGTTTGAGGTTGCATGTTCGAATCTTGTGAAAATCATATGTATGTTTTTTTTTTTTTTTAAAGAAAACAAGTTCAACATTTATAGCAATTATAAACGCTACAATAATCACCATGATTGGATGTAGTTTTTCGTATCGATTTTTGAGGCCAACCCCGGCGATATTGAAAAACACTACTAAAAGCTAAGGCAACGAGGGATATTGTATCGAATGACCATTCGTTGGAAAAGCTTTTGTTGCAATTATAATCAATACTAAAGGTTAAAATAATCCTATCGCTACGAAAAGGTTATTTTCTTGTAGTGCAAATTATAAAATATGATTTATGTTGGGTCCATTAGGTGAAAGAAATGAATGATATATTGTAAAAGCTTTCCAGATAAGAAAATGGAGCAAGTATTTAAAAACAACCGAAAAGAAAAGTGGAGCAAGTATTTAAAAACGGAGGGAGTACCATGTAGTCCATATTCTTAGCCAGTTGAGTGATCTAATGTCCTCTACTATACTCTAAACCTCTAAAGGGGCTTTATCTAGGTACTTGAGTGCTTGCAAACCCAAATCCTTCCAAACATTTAATGAATGCTATTGTAGGGAATATTTCAAGCATTATCCCTAGCTTGAACCCCACTGTGATCATACACTTAAGCAAGGTGGCGTCCAAAGGGAAAGAAGATAGAGCAAAAGAGTCGCCAATAAGTTTTAGGAACTTGTAACCCGTTCACAGGGTGAAGGTTACACCCCTTAACGATCCAGGAGATCGTTAACTCCAATAGGTCTGGAACCATGACTGGTAGTTCGAGGATGAAGGTACAAATCCAACCTAAAAGAGATTCAACCTGCTCTAATAATAGGTCTCTACTTTATTTTGATCGTATTCATGTGTGCTTTCTGACTAACATGCAATCAATAGGTTTAACCCTAAACCTGTTTAACTATGTTGGTTGAATATTAATGCACAAATAAATCTATTATTGGCGATCACTTAAATTATAATCAAATTAACCCTAACAAGATTATCAATTATCTTATTAAGCGTGATTACAAGTATAAATTCCCTTTAAACATGCATAAAAGGTGTGTGATCAAACAATAACAATAAATATCAAGCAACATAATAAATAATCAAAACAATTATTATAACAATTATAAAAATAATCATAATAATAATTCTAATCAATAATCATCATCATCATGTTAAAGCATAATAGCAAGATCCTAGGCATGATACTAACAAGATTAATAACAAACCCTAGCATATCACTAAACAATAAAAATCAAATATATAGCCCTAACATGATACTAACATGCTATATTAGGAAGAAAATAGGAAGCATCGCAGGAATCAAAATTGATATGAGCAAATCACCCTAAATATCATACTAAAGAAAGCATCCTAACATGATACTAGGAATCAATAAAACATCCTAACATGATACTAGGAATCAAAATAACAATCTAAGCATAAATCAATAAATCAATTAAAGCACTTACTTGGATGCCTCGTACCTCTTTCTAATAACAAAATACACGCGTTAGTAACTTCAAGGAAAATAATAAACAATAATTAAATTAAATAATTGAAAAGAGTTAAGAAAGTTTATACTAGATTTGGGACCAAACCCTCAGAAATCAAACCTTTCACGTCTAGGGCGAAGGCAACTTCGAATTAGGCTAGGTATGTCTAGTGCTAATGTATGAGAAATTATGTTTGTAAAAGGCTAGGCTAGAAAGAGGAGAGAGAATCAAGAAATTCTTGATGAGAGTTGATGAGAAGAAAGAATTAGAAAGAATAAGAATTGATGAGAATTGATGATTGAAAACAAAATTTTAAGAGGCTATTTATAGAGAAAATCAGCCGGGTGGATAAAAAAATGAATCAGAGTTTCGACGAGAATAAAACTCGATTAGCGCCAGACGCTGGTCATTAGCGCCAGGCGCTGAAGGTTAGCGCCAGGCGCCAAGGCGCTAATAATCAGTTTCACGCGTTTTTTGTTTTCATAATATCTTTTGATCCGGAAGTCCAAATAAGGCATATAATATGTCGTTGGAAAGCTCTTGAAGTCTTTTTTTCAACCCAATTAAAATCATATTAAAATATTATGTAGATAAAATGATATGGCCGAAATAGTAGGACGGTGTTAGTTTTGGATAGATTTTCATATCTCATTCATATCTTTTTCGTTATAGCTTGGATTTAATATTATAATATATCATTGGAAAGATAATTTCAAGATCTATCCAACCATATAAAATTTGGATAAAGATTATGAGGTACGAAAGTAAAATCTGAATATATTCCACTTCGTACAAAACAATGATTCTAAAAAGGAGTAGTTTTATTCAATTTCAAATTCTTTAAAACATAATTATCAATCCTAACTCCATTATGATTTAAAATAACTTTCTAGAGTATTCTAAAAGACTATAATCAATCCGAATAGCTTTAGAAATGATAATTAGTAATAGGCCCTCCTCTAGATCATTGGGCCGCATATAAAAACCAAACCGGACCTAGTTTAGTATTTTGGCCATAACTCCCTCATTATTCATCGGAATTGGGCTTATAATATATCGTTGGAAAGGTCTTTTCAATCCCTATCCAACTACACTATTATTGGACCCTTATCATAGACCAAACTAAACTGGAATGCACCTTTTTCAAAAATAGGGTAAGAAAAGAAATATTTTCAAAAACAGAAAGAAGAGATATTTTAATAAAAACATCCTCATCACTAGGCTTTATACACTTTCACTTCATTCGACTATGGTTCGATGTGAAAGGTACTCATCACTGGGTTTGGTTTTGGGGAGGCACATTTGGGTGTCTACAACTATATCCATAACCCTTAAAAGCCAAATTCAAGGTTTAAGGTTGCATTTATTTTACTTTTGCTTATGAACAGTAAAGTACCAGTTATGCCCTTAATTCATGCCTATTTTTTTTGCTCAAAATCCTTATGAACAGTGATTTGGCATCCCTACCCTTGCTTTTTCTTTTTTGTTTCTTTTTTTTTTTTTACTTTTACTTTTGATTTTGTTTTTCCTTTTGTTTTAACTAATGCAATTGGTGCTTTATTGATTTTCCCTATTTCCTAGCTTCCTGTTCCACCATTCATATGAGGCGGTGGTACTTTTTCTCTCCATTCATCTCTCCTCTCTCATACCTCTATTTTACATTTCTCTAGGCAAAGCTCACATCTCCAAAATGGAGCTTACCTCTATTTTCCACTTGATCACATCCCTATCCTCTCTCACACCTCCTTTTTCATCGCTAAATGGAGTAGCAGCACCGAAACCCAAGGGCGGTGGCTCACCAACTCATTCTTCTTCGCACTTCACATGTTAGTATTATCTCTTCTTCGTTCGCGAGATCGCCGTCGATCTATCAAGAATGGTTAGAGGATCGCTCAAAAACCTCCTTTCTAAATCTCTCTCATTCGCCGGAAATTAGGTTAACTCTAAAAAAACACCAATGAAAATCGCTATTGATGCTAGCATGAGCATCTATCAATTCCTTGTTTGTTCCTTTTTTCTTTTTTTCAATTTTATTTTTAATTCGATTCTCATTTTTTGGGTTTTATTGATTTTAATATTTTTGTAAAATTATTAATAAATTGTGTTGTTAATTGTTGTAGATTGTGGTTGGGAGAACTGGAACTAAGATGCTTACAAATGAGGCTGGTGAAGTTACTAGGTATCACAATCTTATTTCAAGAATGACCCTTTTTTGTTTTTTTTTCCTTTTAATTAATTAAATTATTATCATGATATAATGATTGTTTATTTGGCGCCTGTATGGATGTGGGTATGGGAGTGGACTGGGGCGGGAAAGCTAATGTATGATGGTAAGCGCAGTGCTTGATTTTGAAGGTGATGAAGTAATGGCAATAAGGATGTTCATGTTATAGACCTTAGTTGTACTTGTAGATGATTGCATTAATTATGCCACTACTTTAGATGATTCACCCAAAGCTAACTTGGTAGGGTCGAATATGTTCGGCCTAAACAAAGCTCCCTTGGATAGATCAAATTGTTGCTTCCATTCTATTACCCTACTGAATTTTACATGAATTATTGTTTTGCAATCAACATAATTTTGTGCAGAATTCTGTTTATTCTTACAGAAGAATTGAAAAAAATAATTAAAAAAAAAAATACAAAGTTTCAGGTTTGTATCTTTTCTTGATGTTAAAATTAGTGATTCGTTTAGCTTTTGTGATATGGGACAGTTTAATCATTCTTTGTCAAATTGCAACAAACACCCACTGCATACATGCACTAAAGTTTTGGTGTTTATTACTCCATGTATTACTCCGTATAAAATATCCCCCTCTTAATTAACGCACTTTCAATAAACCTAAATGCGCATAAATTAAAGATATATGAGAAGGTAATTATCTTTTATTGATCCTGTCTATCCTTCTCTTTTTTTAGTCGCTTGATGCTTACTTATTGGAATGCTTGCCTCGGTCGTTTTAGGAAGTGGAAGCTGCTGTTGTTGATGGTAATGGTACAGAGACTGGTCATATAATTGTCACCACCATTGGTGGTAAAAATGGACAAGATAAGTAGGTAATATGGGATTGCCTTATATACATTGTAGTAATTCTGTTGTAAACTATGTGCTCTTATTTAAATTATGCCCTTGTGTTTTCAGACAGTGAGTTACATGGCTGAACTTATTGTCGGACAAGGATCCTTTGGAGTAGTGTTTCAGGTAAACTTGGCAATAACTGATTAAAAGCTTTCATCTTTTGTTTGCAAAAACAAATTAACAACATTATATTATTTTAGACTTGAAGCCACCCTGTATAACATTACTAATTTACTAATGTTGGGATGTCTAGGCAAGGTGCTTGGAATCGGGTGAAATTGTGGCTATAAAGAAAGTCCTTTAGGATGAGATACAGCGAGCTGCAAACAATGTGCCTTTTGGGTCATCCAAATGTTACCTCTTTGAAGCATTGTTTCTTTTCCACAACTAGGAAGGATGAGCTCTATTTTAATCTGGTGCTTGAGTTTGTCCCTGAAACTGTTCACCGTGTCATCAGACACTACAACAAGATCAATCAGAGAATTCCATTGATATATGTAAAGCTAAGTTGTACACATACTAGGTATCTGTAGTCTGGAGTTTGATTTTAAAGTATATTAGCCTATTAGGTACTTAAAGTGTTTCTAACTATAGCTTTTACCGACACCAGATCTGTCGAGCATTGGCTTACATTCATGGGACTATTGGAGTATGTCTTTTAAAGTTTTTCCCATTTGAGTATTTTTAGAATTAACTTGTTGTACAAAATCAATTTTTCCTTTTGTTATTCTCATATCATCTTTTATTTTTCTATTGTTATTCTCATATCATCTTTTATTTATTCAGGTCAACCTACATACACACCAATTAAAGATTTGCAACTTTGGAAGTGCTAAAGTCTTGGTTCGTCCTCTTGTTCCTGTTCTAACTTTTTGTGTTCGCTTCAATGTTGTTGATACTATCTTCTCTTTGTTGGCTAAGAGCATATTTTTAATTCTAATGGCAGGTGAAAGGAGAGCCAAATATATCTTATATATGCTCTACATACTATCGTGCACCAGAACTGATATTTGGAGCAACTGAGTACACAACAGCAATTGACATTTGGTCTGCTAGTTGTGTTCTTGCTGAACTGCTGCTTGGAGAAGATTACACTTCAAAGGCCCAAATCATCATCTAATTTTAATCAAGTTGAAGATTCTGGAACCAGTTCTTCTCTATGATTTTCTTTAACTTGATCTAATTTAATCAAATTTTGTTCTGCTTAAATATTGTTAATATAATCTTGTTATTGTTCTTTGATGATTTCTCTCAATTGGTTATTATGATTTATCAATGGGGAGTGAAGAGAAAGAAGTAGGCGGGTGTTTAATCTGTTTATTAAATTGGTGGTGAGAGGGAGCGAGTAGAGTGAGAATTTGACCAAGCAAAAGATGAGTTTAATCATTTTATAAATTTCAATCATTTTTTTATAATGTTTAATCAATCTCAAATGTCATCTCTCTAGGTCGGATAAGCTTTTTGGAAGAATATCAAACTATTGAAGCTTGTGAAAAGCTTTGCGACATTACTCACTCTTATCTTGGTCCTAATGGTATCCCTCTGTTTTTTAAACTGATTTATGATGGAGTTTTTGTTTATTTGCTGAAATTTGATATTTTTGCTGTTTTATTGACTGTTTTTCCGATTATTTTAACTTTGTATATGAACAGATTAACAGGGAAGATGGAGAACTTGAATTGAAACTAAAGTGATAAGTTAAGTGACATTTTATGCTCTTTAGGACCTTTTAAACAGAAGCATCAAGCGAGTTTCACGCTCCTCCAAGACCTTTAGTTTCCGGTATCTTTCTTGTTTATGTTTAATCCATTTCACATGTTTAGTTTGGTGAATTTGAATTTTGGGTTTTGTTTATTTATTTATGTAATTAGATTGAAATCGTGTTTATGAATAGGTATTGTGGGGAATAGTTTCAAGCCTTTAAAATCCCACTAGCTTGAACCCCACTGTGATCATACACTAAAGTACGGTGGCGTCCAAAAGGGAAGAAGATAGAGCAAAAGAGTCGCCAACAAGTTTTTAAGGAACTTGTAAACCATCACGAGGTGAAGGTTACACCCCTTAACGATCCAAGAGATCGTCAACTCCATAAGGTCATGAACCAAATAAGGGTTCGGGGATGATGGTACAAATCCAACCTAAAAGAGATTGAACCTGCCCTAATAATAGGTCTCTACTTTATTCTGCTCGTATTCATGTGCGCTTTCTGATTAACATGCAATCAATAGATTAACCCTAAACCTGTTTAATCTATGTTGGTTGAATATTAATGCACAAATAAACTATTATTGGCGATCACTTGAATTATAATCACAATCAACCCTAACAAGATTATTAATTATCTTATTAAGCGTGATTGCAAATACCAATTCCCTTTAACATGCAATAAAAGGTGTGATCAAGCAATAACAATAAATATAATCAAGCAACATAATAAATAATCAACATCATGAATAATAATTATAAATAATCATTATCAAAATAATAATAATAATAATCATAATCATCATAAATTATAACAATTATAATCATAATCATATTCATGTTAATATTAAAGCATAATAATAATAGCAAGATCCTAGGCATGATACTAACAAGATTAATAACAAACCCTAGCATGTCACTAAGCAATAAAAATAAAATCTTTAACCCTAACATGATACTAACATGAATTAATATTAGGAAGAGAATAGGAAGCATCGTAACAATCATATTTAATATATTTGTTACCCTAGACATGATACTAGGAATATCATAATAAAAATATAAACATGATTTCTACATCATAATATCAATAAATCAATTAAAGCACTTACTTTGATGCCTCATACCTCTTTCTAATAACAAAATACACACGTTAGTAACTTCAAGGAAAAATAATAATCAAAACAATTAAATTAAATAATTGAAAGAGAGATTTGGGACCAAACCCTCAGAAATTAAAAACCTTTCACGTCTAGGGCGAAGGCAACTTCGAATATGGCTAGGTGTTTCAAGATCTTGTGAATGCGGAATTTTGTGTTAAAAAGCAAAGTTTAGAAAAGAAAGAATGAATGTTAATGAAAGTTGATGAAAAGAGATGAATGAAAAGGATGAATGAAAGAGATGAATAATTTGTGAATGAAGAGAGTTGATTAAAACTTAAGAATAAAGAGAATTGGTGAATCTTGGTGAATGAAAACGGAGTTTTTGAATACGATATTTATAGAGAAAATCATCCAAAAAAGATAATTTAACAAAACAGAGTCTGAAGATTACAGAAACACATTGGCGCCAGCCTGGCTAGTTGGCGCCAGCACTAGTGGCTAGCGCCAGGCGCCAATGGCTAGCGCCTGGCGCCAATCCTGGTTCCAGGCGCCAAGGCCTGGGGTTGGACGCCAAAGCGGTTTTCAACGCGTTTTCGAAAATCTGATAAATTTACCGTACTGGAAGATAAAATAATATAATTTCCATCGAAAATGCTATTTGATCTTGATTAAAACTCTGAAGAGTCCTAATTGAATTAGGAATGATAAGACCTTCTAGAATGTTCTAGAAGACTAAAACCATTCCTAATTACATTAGGAATGATAAATTATATTAGGCCCTCCCCTAGATCATTAGGCCGTACTTTAAGCTCAAACCGGGCCCAGTTTAGTAAATTGGCCATAACTTCCTCAATATTCATCGAAATTGGGCTTATAATATATCGTTGGAAAGGTCTTTGCAAACCCCATCCAACTACACCACTATTGGACCCATATCATGGACCAACCAAACTGGATTGGCTGTTTTCTTAAAAATAAAGTTTTCAAAAACAGGGAGAAGAGAAAAAGAAATAAAACTTTCCGCAACACTAAACCTTTCCACACTTTCGTTTCATTCGATTATGATTCGACGTGAAAGGCACTCATCACCGGGTTTGGTTTTGGGGAGACACAAATGGGTGTCTACAGAAGCCCCCACTTTGACTGAGTTTGGAGAAACGCAAGTTTGAAAACGAAAGTCAAAGTAACGATAGGGACGGAGAATGACTCAGAACGTTCTGCGATCCTAAATCAATCTTGTAACGCCGATACCTGCAAACTAGCATTAGTTAAACAGATAAAAGAGTTAAGAAACGCGTATCTTGCACCGTCGAGCACACGTCTCTGAAAGTAACCGATTTGCTGCTTTACTGTTGTTGTTGTTTTGATGACCTCCTGCAAGCTAGAGAACGACATCCCGCTTGAAAACCGCTACGCCTGTAACTGCTTCCAAATTAGAAGATTGCTTCGCCCGAAACTATCCTCCCCGCTGTGATAATATCCCACGTCCAAGGGAATATCATCGAAAATTATTTCCCTTAAAATAATTCTCATCCGCGTTATGACCATCTTCCATGCCTCAGGAATTATGATCGAAGACAACTTCGCCCGAAATTACCTTCAGCTGTTTACGACAACTTTCCGCAAGCTAGGGAATGATGCCGAAGACATCTTCTCTTGAAGTCATCCTCATTTGATGCGATAATTTCCCAAAGGAAAATACCGAAGATCCACGCCTGTCGATCTTTAAAAGTTCGCCTGAACTTTGCTTTTGATATGCCTGTACGTCGACGCTCTTTTGCTTTGAACCTGTATGTCGGTGCCCTTTGCTCCTGAACCTATATGTCGGTGCCCTTTTGCTCTTGAACCTATATGTCGGTGCCCTTTGCTCTTGAACCTATATGTCGGTGCTTTTTGCTAATGAGCCAATGCTTAGGCGCTTTAAGCTTAGTGAGACGATCTTTTCATCAGGTCGATCACTTTATGTAATCAAGCCGATTACCTAATCATGTCAAATTGCTTAGAGGGGCTAACTGGCGTACCAAGGAACCCAAAATATATTGCAGAAGGCCAGCACAACCCCAACAGGTGGCTGGCTGCTTTGGCGTCGCTGAAAAACAATCAGCGCCAGCCTAAAGGCATTAGCGCCAGGCGTTGGCGTTGGCGTCTGGTGCCTAGCACAGAACGTGACGCCAATGCCTAGGGACTGGCGCCAACACGGAATCTTCTTTAAAATCCCGTTTTCTTGCTCTGGTTTGTCGCGAACGCTGCTTGAAGAAACCGAAAGCTTCATTTGATCGCTGCTCACTCGTTTCTCAACCGAATTCGCTCAAATTTGTTGCAAATCAAAGCTCTTTTCATCTATATTCCCGATCTATGTAAGTTTTCCTCAAACTCACACCGATTTTTATGAATTCTTGGCATGTTTATTCACGAATTTCATGAAAATTCGAAACTTATAATGCTCAATTTGCTTTGTTTATCAAGTTTTGTGCCATGAAATTGCTTGTTTATGTTTGTATATTGCCTTGGGAGTAATTTGAGACTTGTTTGACTCAATTTGGTGAAGAAATGAGCAATCCGCCATTGTTGGACCTCTTAAGGTCGTGAAGAACATTGTGACTTGTTCTTGATGTTTTTGCTAGCAATTCTTGTTCAATTTGTCACAATAATCACTATAGTGTTGCAAGAAATTGTTTGATTGCTTGAAAAGATACTGTCATGCTCAATTTGAATTTGTGCTCTGTTTTAGTACTACGTACTCTGTTTTTTTTTTTTGCGAACATAGTATCATGCGGCTTAGGCGAACCTTAGATACTATAGAATCTTAATTTACGATGATTCTGCACAATGTAGCATGGCTAGACAACGAGGTTCAGGTTCACGGTCTCGAAACACTAGACGGGAGCATGAGCCCGTTGAGGACGACACCACACCGTCCACTTCGCTTGGTCGGTTCCCGGAGTGGGATGAGCAGACCTTGTTCTTTGCCCCTGTCCACCACATTTCTGAGAGGGTGAGACGGGGAACCGAGCCTGGGAGGACACGGCATCACGACTCTGGCTGTGATGGTCTAGGCGATTTGTATAGGATGCATATCGCCAGAGACCGAGAGACGAGACTCCTATGGGAGTCCTGCGGACTGGTTGCCTTGTTCGAGACCTCCGAGGCTATGGTCGCCTCCAGCGGGGGTCACCACGTAGTACGCGCTTTGGTGGAGTTCTTCTGGGACACCACCAACACCTTTCATTTTCCATGGGGTGAGATGATGGTCACTCCTACAGACTTCAGTCTCATCACAGGACTGGAGTTCACTTCTGTGCCGCTGCCGTTCGACGGCGGTATCGACGTCTTTTCTCCAGAGGTCGAGGAGTTGTTGGGGCCGATTGCTGTTCGGGCCCGAGCTGAGGTCGAGACGACTCAGTTCAGTGCTAGGGGGATTCGCCGCTCGACGCTGGCAACGGCTCTTGATGACGATGCGACCACCCGAGAGCAGCGGGTGCGCATCTTTGTGCTGATGTTGTTGTCAGGGACATTCTCCCCTGACAGGGGTAGTAGGGCGTTGCTTTACTACCTCCCTGCTGTTCGCGATCTCCGGCGGATCGGGACTTATTACTGGGCCAGCTTGGCCTACACTGACTTCGTTCGCGCGCTGAGGGACTCGTGTCGCCACCGGTCCTTTAGGACGAACGTTGCTTTGTCTGCTTTCTGGAAGGTCGTAGAGGTAAACATTATTCCCTATAAAGTTTAGCCCTACATATTAGTTAGCATTTACTCATGCTTTAGCTTTTTGTAGATCTGGTTCTACGAGTACTTTCCTTCCATTGCGCTGGCGAGACCATCGCCGAGGGGGTATCCGGCGAGCGCCTCTTGGGGCGGCCACCATGTGGACCTGTCTACTGCACGTGTCCGGAGTCGGATCATCTCGGTATGACTTTTAGTGTTTATCTTGCTCTTCTGCGATGTTTTAGACATATTCTTACGTGATTGGTGCTTTTTATAGGGACCTGAGGTAGTATACCGACCATGGGGCGGTTGGACAGTCCCTGGATTAGCCGCACAGTACTCTGCTGAGCGCCGCTGCTTTCTGGGGACCTATGGAGCGGTTGTATATTTAGGGGAGAGAGTTGCTATCCAGCACTCTTCTGATGTTCTCGTTGTTCCTGCCCCTCCGCCGCGTCATATGTTCGACGAGAGAGAGTTATCGAGCATAGCTGAGGAGTCTGGTTCCCTCTG